>NW_005371410.1:7200685-7284718 GCF_000412655.1 Myotis brandtii
CTGGAGCCTCTACCCAGCAAAGCCCTTGGGGCGCCAATCTTGTCCCTCCTCTGATAAATTCTACTTATTTTACTGTGCTGTGTGCACTCTCAGAGCTAGATGAATGAAGAGTAATAATAACTGTTATTTTTACACCAAGTGTTATCAAATCAGAAATCTGACACCTAGTAATTTAATATATATGTTTTTCCACATACTTTTATTGCTGTTTGGCTAGGTAGAAAAATATGAGGCGATTGGAGACCAACTGTAAATATTTCTACAGCCTTAATGGCAAATGCTTTTTTTTCCCCTTTATTACCTTGCTCCCCTTACTTCATTCTATATTTGTCCTCCTCTCTCTTTCTCTTTTCAATGTCCCCTCCTGTAAGAAGACTTTTCTGATTGACAACCCATTTCTGTATCCTTCCAACATCCCCAATTCCTCCATGGTCACCCTGCTTTGAAGATTATTAATGCAATCTCTTTACTGTTATTTTTTGTTGAACTGGCCCGGACTATAGAACCCAACCAACCTGGGTTTGAGTCAGCTCTACCCTGTAAAATCAGTTTGACTTTAGGCAGATTGCTTAAGCTTCCTCAGCCTGGTTTCCTTGTCTGCAAAGTAGAAATAATAATACCGACCTAGTCGTAAGCATATTGGGAAGATTAAATTGTATCGTAAAAATGTTCTTGTTCTAATTAAACCTATTTTCCCTTCCTTTCCATTTGCCTTTACAATGGTAGTAAAGCTTTTTGGATGTGACTGTTGTCCTGTCCCAGGTAAATTGTAAAATTTTTCAGGCTGACTGTATCATGGTTTAAAAATCGCAAAACAACAAATGTGTGAGGAGGATTTCCCAGTGTAGGGCATGTGAAGGCCCAGAGGTGAAGGCCTAGAGGTGGGAAGGGGGAAGAAAAAGGGGAGAAGGGGTAGAAAAGAAAACAAGATAAAACACAATCACTTGCACTCCAAAAGCTTGCCAAGTACTTAGGGTAATGAACAATGTAAAAAGTCAAAGATAGTACAAAATATTTAAATAATAATTCAAAATCATGAGAGATTCAATGAGCAACAGAAAAAAAAAAGAGTAGCTATTAAATACTCACAAAAGGAATTGCAAGGAGAGGGCAGAAGACAACCAGACCCTTCATGTAAAGGGGTCAGGGCAGCTTTAGCACATGGCAAGGTCGCTGGTATGTCTAAGCCAATGAGCAGATTTGATAGATGATGGGAAGAGGAGTCAGCCATTCGTGATGAGATGATTTATGAGTGGCAAAGCACAGAATGTAGAATTACTCCACAGCAAATATAAGCAAATGTAAGTTGAGGCAAAAGTCCCCAGTGTTTTTGAGAACTAGGTCTGATGTTTTGGTCTATGCTATACTCTCTCTCTCCCTTTAATAATTTCTTTTATTTATTTACTTTTAAGTCTTTATTGTTGAAAGTATTACATAGGTCCCCTTTCTTTTCCCCATTGACCCCTTCTAGCCTGCTCCCATCCCCGCCCCATACCTTCATGACACTATTGTCCATGGGTTATGCATATATGCATACAAGTTCTTTGGTTGATCTATCCCCACCTACCCACCCCCGCCTTCCCTCTGAGATTTGACAGTCTGTTCCATGCTTCTATGTTTCTGGATCTATTTTGTTCATTGGTTTATTTTGTTTGTTGGATCCCACAAATGAGTGAGATCATGTGATACTTGTCTTTCTCTGACTGACTTATTTCACTTAGCATAATACTCTCCAGGTCTCTCCATGCTGTCTCAAAGGGTAAGAGTTCCTTCTTTATTACTGCTGCATAGTATTCCATGGTGTAAATGTACCACAGCTTTTTTATCCACTCATCTACTGATGGGCACTTGGGCTGTTTCCATATGTTAGCTATTATAAATGGTGCTGCTATGAACATAGGGGTGCATATGTTCTTTCTGATTGGTGTTTTGAGCTTCTTAGGTTATATTCCTAGAAGTGGGATCAATGGGTCAAATGGGAGTTCCATATTTAATTTTTGAGGAAACTCCATACTGTTTTCCATAATGGCTGCACCAGTCTGCATTCCCACCAGCAGTGTACTGGGGTTCCCTTTTCTCCACATCCTAGCCAGCTCTTGTCATTTGTTGATTTGTTGATGATAGCCATTCTGACAGGTGTGAGGTGATACCTCATTGTCCTTTTAATTTGCAGCTCTCTGATGATTAGTGACTTTGAACATATTTTCATATGTCTCTTGGCCATCTCTATATCCACATTGCATTTTTTAAAAAAATTCTCAGCTCATGCACTCCAGCATCTCTTCCCTTCACCTGTTACCAGGTCCAAAGTTGTGGCCTCATACAGAGGATGTTCAATCAACAGCATCCAGTAAGCATCCCTTATCTGAAGAGCCAAATCAGTTCTGCTATGCATCAGTCTCATGGATTGCTCAACTGATTTGAATGAATTAAATACTGTCAATGATCTCTTACCTAGGAATTGTCTTACCAAAATATACACAGCATCCCACAAATATGTAGCTCCCATGTAATTCAGGAGTTATAAACAAAGGAATACATAATATTGGGGGCTATTCTTATCTGTTCTTTCATCAAGGGTGAATATTTGACTTCAGCAGACACACAAACTGTGTTGTAGCTACTTTATTTTTAAAGCCATGCAGTCAGGGCCTGTACTTTGACTGCTTGGGATCATAAATAAAGCACATGGATAAATGTGTTTATTTGGACATGTAATTTAGTTTCTATATCACTGTATTTTTCTTTTAACGACACACATGCTAATTTCCAACCATCAGCCCTAGGCGCCAGTAAAATCAGATTAAAAGCATTAGTAATGTAGTTAATTCCATTTATAATATGCCTACACAAGAGAGGAGAACATTAAAATAAGGAAAATCTATAAACTGGAATTGAAGTATTTTTTTGGGAACTCTTTATAAGAAACCTTTGAAAGAAAGACATAAGATTTTACATAAACTCTCTCAAGTAGTCTTTTTAGTCATGTTTTGCAAAGTTATATTTGAAATCCCAATTATAATTTGCCTTGGTCACTTGAGTATTCATATATTATACTTCAGGCTTTGTATTAAGGGATGAGTATCCTATAGAATACTTTGCTAGTTATCATATTGCCTTCTGTAACCTTGCCTAATAATCACTATTAACTAATCAATTTTTTCCTTTTTACTCAAATTCTATTATCTTCTCCCTTTTGACCTCAAGTTCCTGGGACAGCCCATGCATTATTATTATTTTTTTTTTTCTGAAATCCTCAGCATATTACCTGTAGCAAAATAGGATAAAAGCCCTGGCATTAAACCCAATCAATAATTCCCACAGGTAGACATCTATTTTATCCCCTTCTTTACTATACTTTCCTTTGTACATGAAGATGTCATCATCGACCCACAGTCCATCTGGCATTTGTGAGTTCGGGACTTTGTCCAGCAGTAGTGATTTATTTAGGCCAAGTCATCTTCATTCCTTCCCCCATGTCACCTCTTGAGATCCACTGTCCCATTTCACAGACAGGTAAGCTGTGGCCATTGAATGACATAAAACTAACTGGCTTAAAATTGAAACTAACAGTCATTTCCCTTGCTTTTTCATAACCACAAAGCTATTAAAGTAAATTATGCATTTTGACTTTATCCTATTTTCTTTTTTCGTACTTCTTGATAATTAGCTAATATCAACAATGAAAGCTCTTAAGAGATGAGTATACTACTTCATTTATTTTTTATTAGTTTAGATTTTATAATAAAAATATAAAAGGAAACATGAATTCATAAACCATGGTTGTTATTAAAAGTTCCAAATATACAGAAGTGTATAAAGTGAAATCTCCTTGCTATCTTCTCAGTCCAATCCTTTATTCCAGAGGTTTAAACACATATACAAGTACAGACATCTATATGTAGGAATATATGTACATTATATGCATCCAAGTGTATTCTATTATAAAAATTAACACAATGCATATAGGTTGATGATTTTGTTATTTAATATTCCCTAAGGTGTTTTACTGTAGAATATATAGGGCTACCTTACTTTAATAGTTGCATAATGTTTCATAATATGTATTAATCACAATTCATTCAACCATAGCACTATGATAGAAATGTAAAATATTTATTTTTCACTTTTATAAATAATCTTATCTAATAAAAGAGAAACATGCAAATTGACCGTCCCCCCACTACATTCACAAGCCACGCCCACCAGTCACACCCACCAGCCAATCAGGATCAAGTATGCAAATAAACCCAACCAAGATGGCGGTGGCCACGGAGCTGGAGCAAACAGGAGGCTTGGGTTGCCCCTGGCGATGGAGGAAGCCAAGCTTCACACCTGCCCTGGCCAGCTGTGGGCTCCGCTCAAGGCTACAAAGTTTTAATTATAGAAGACAAATAAATCCCAGATATGTGCTTCCAGCTGCTGTGGCCTCCACTTAAGGAAGGTCTGGGAGCCTGGGTTGCCCGGGGCCATGGCCAGCCTGAAAACAGCCCTCAGCCCCTCACCCAGGCTGGCCACACCCTCATGGGGTGAGGGTCTCAGCTGGGGGGCTTGGCCAGCCTGCAAACATCCATCAGCCCCTCACCAAGGCTGGTCAGGCACCCCAGCGGGACCCCCCATCCTGAAGGGGGTGTGGCCAGCCTGAACACAGCCCTCAGCCCCTCATCCAGGCTGGCCAGGCACCCCAGTTGGGGACCCCCACCTTGAAGATGGTGCGGCCAGCCTGCAAACAGCCCTTAGTCCCTCACCTAAGCTGGCCACACCCTCATGGGGTGAGGGTCCCTGCTGGGGGGCTTGGCCAGCCTGCAGACAGCCATCAGCCCTTCACCCAGGCTGGCCAGGCACCCCAGTGGGGACCCCCACCCTGAAGGGGGTGTGGCCAGCTTAAAAACAGCCCTCAGCACCTCACCCAGGCTGGCCATGACCCCCAGTGGGGACCCTCACCCCATGGGGGCATGGCTGGCCTGCAAACCACCACAGGCCCCTCGCCCAGGCCGCCTCACACCCCAAGGGAACCTCCACCCTGATCCAGGACACCCTTCAGAGCAAACCAGCGGGTCCCCACCCGTGCACTGGCCTCTATCTATACTAATAAAAGGGTAATATGCTAATTAGACTGGGAGACCTTCCAGGAGACCTTCCAGACATTCTTCTGGCCAAAGCCATGGTGGAGGGGCTGAGGTAGAGGCGGTTAGAGGCCAAGAGGGGAGGGCAATTGTGGGTGATCAGGCTGGGGGGGGGTGGGGCTGTTGGGGGTAAGCAGACCAGCAAGGGAGCCAGTTCAGGGCAAGCAGGCCATCAGTAGGGGTCAGTTGGAGGTGATCAGGACAGCAGGGGAGCAGTTGGGGGTAAGCAGACCAGTGGGAGGGAAGGTAGGGGCAAGCAGGCCAGAAGGGGGGAAGTTGGGGTGATCAGGCTGGCAGGGGGGCAGTTGGGGGCAAGCAGGCTGGCAGACAGAGTGGTTAGGGGCAATCAGGCAGGCAGGCAGGTGAGCGGTTAGGAGCCAACAGTTCCAGATTGCGAGAGGGATGTCTGACTGTTGGTTTAGGCCCGATCCCTGTAAACTGGCAGTAGGACATCCTTCGAGGAGTCCCAGATTGGAGAGGGTGCAGGCCGGGCTGAGGAACACCCCCTCCCCCATGCACAAATTTTGTGCACCAGGCCACTAGTGCTACCATAAAATACTATGTATGAGTTGTCTACTTCTGTGTAATAAATTATGCTAAAAATTAATGACTTCAAACAACTAACCTTTATTACCTCATAGTTTCTGTTGGTCAAAAATTAGAAGCATCTTAGTTGGCTGGTTCTGGCTTGATGTCCCTCATTATAGTGTAGTGGACATGGAGACAGTCATTTGAGGTCTGGACCGAGACTGGAGGACATAAGGTGGCTCATTCATTTGGTTGACAGGTTGATGCTCGTTCTTATTGGGAGACCTCAGTTCTCCCCCCATCAAGGGATTTTCATAGGTTACTTGAATCTCCTCATACCATGGCAGCTGAATTCCCCAGAATATGAAACCCAAGAAAGCAAAAGCCAGACAGAGGCTATACATTCCTTGACCCAGCTGGGACATTACCTAGCATCACTACCATCACATCTTTTTATGACTTTGTTGAGGAATAATTGTGTTTTACAGAGAAATCTTACATGTTTAATACATATACTAGTGACCTGTTGCGTGAAATTGTGTGAGACCCGGGACCCCTCCCCCCATGCCCCTGCACAATGGGACCACCCCAAGTCCCAGAATTCCGCCCCATGTGGCCGGCGCACCGTGGAATGGCCCTGAGTCCTGGAGTGCTGCCCCAATGCCCCGCCTCTGGGCCATGTGGAGCAGGCGCCGGGCCCCGCCCCCGCAACTCACACATGGGGCTGCAGAAACCCCGGCAGAAGTCGCACAAAGCGGCTGCCAGGACCCTGAACCCCTGAGGGGCCGCAGGAACCCTGATGGAAGCTGCACAGAGTAACCGTCGGCCCCGCCCCTCCTGCCCTGCCTCCCACTGCTGCGAGGAGGCACCCCGCCTGCTACCTACCACCACTGGGAAGAGGCACCCCACCTCCTGCATCCCGCTGCTGAGAGGAGGCACCCTGCCTTCCTGGCATGACCGCAGGAACCCCGGCGGCAGGCATGTAGAGCAGCCAGCCCCGACCCCGCTGTGCGCGCTGCCATCTTGTGATGGTGTTATGGAATGAGGGTTAATTTGCATATCCCCTCTTTGTTATATAGGACTAGAGGCCCAGTGCATGAAAATTCATGCACTGGATAGAGGGGTCCCTCAGCTCGGCCTGCCTTCCTCACAGTCTGGGAGCCCTCAGAGGTGGAGGCAACCTAGCAATCAGGGTAAGGCGACACCCCCATCACACCTCTGCTGCTGCCACTGCCAGTAGCGCAAGCCTCAGCTGGCCCTGGTTACCTAAGCCTCAGGTGGCCCTGGGCAGCTGGGCAGCCACCATCTGAGGCTTTCCAGTGCCTTGGGCCGGCTCTGGGTGGCTGGGGCGCTGAGGGGACTGGGGGACTCCAGAGGCAGGCACGCGGAGTCCTGCCACACATCTCCCACCCCGGTGGGGCTGAGGGCACTGGGCGCTGCCATTTTGTGGCTGTGGGCACCGCCATCTTTGAGGGAGTGGCAGTCAATTAGCACATTCCCTCCTTATTGGCTGTTGGTGCTGCCATCTTTGCAACAGCATGAGGGTCAATTAGCATATTCTCTCTTTATTAGATAGGATGATTTGATGATTTTGGACATATGCATACACCCATGACATTATCACCACAAAAAGGGTAATAAAACCATATTTCACCTTCAAAAGTTTCCTTGTGTTACCCCCTTTTTTTATGGTAAGAATGTTGTACATGAGAGCCATCCTCTTAACAAAAATTGAAGTGCATGGTACTGTGTCGTAGTTATATGCACTATGTGTTACAGCAGATTTCTAGAATTTATTCATCTTGCAAAAGTGAAAATTTATAGCCACTGAACACCTTCTTCTTTCCCATCTCCTCAGCCCATGGCAATCATTCTATTTTCTGCTCCCATGAGTTTCATTATTTTAGATATCTGAGTGGAATCATACAGTTGTCTTGCTGTTACTGGTTTATTTCACTTAGCATGTCTTCCAGATTCCACCATGTTGTTGCAAATGGTAGGATATCCTTCTTTTTAAAGACTGAATAATATTCCATTGTATATATATATGCTCCATTTTCTGTACCTATTTCCTGTTTTTGGACATTTGAATAGCTTTCATATCTTGGCTGTTGTGAATACTGCTGCAATAAACATGGGAATGCAGATATCTTTGTGAGATTCTGATTTCAATACTTTTGGATATATACACAAAAATGAAATTTTTTTCTGAATCATATAGGAGTTCTATACTGTTTTCCATAGATGCTGAATCATTTTACATCCCCACCAACAGATACAAAAGTTCCTTTTTCTATATTCTTAAGAACACCTGCTGCCTTCTGTTTTTTTGATAGTAGCCATTATAACAGGTGCAAGGTGATATCTCATTGTAGTTTCAATGTGAATTTCTCTGATGATTACTGATATTGAGCATCTTTTTTATATATCAATGTGAATTTCTCTGATGATTACTGATATTGATATCTTCTTTGGAGAAATATCTGCTCAAGCTGTTTTTAAAGCTGGGTAATTTATTTATTTATTTTCCATTGAGTTGTAGAAGTTTCTTATATATTTTGGATATTGACTCCTTTTCAGATATGTGGTTTGCAAATATTTTCTCCAATTCTATAGGTAGTCTTTTCACTCTTTTGATTATTTACTTTGTTGTACAGAAGCTTTTTAGTTCGATGTAGTCCCACCTGTCTACATTTACACAGGCAATAAAGCTTGTGTCAAATTTGGTGTCATATTTAAGAAGTCATTGTCAAGATCAAAGTAAAGGATTTCCTTTGTGTTTTCTTCTAGGAGTTTTATAGATTAAGATCCTAAGTGTAATCCTTTAATCCATTTTCTTTCTTTCTTTTTTTTTTTAGTATGGTAAAATTAGGGCATTCTATTGCATGTGGATATGCAGTTTTCCCAATATCATTTGTAGTTTTGGCACCATTATCTACGATAAGTGACCATTTATGCTTGGATTTATTTCTTTATTCTGTTCCATGGTTTGTATGTCTGTCTTTATGCCAAGATCATGTTGTTGTAATTGTTGTAGTTTTGTTAATGTATTTTGAAATCAGGAAAGCTGTTTTTTTTCCAGCTTTGTTCTTGCTCAATATTACTTTGGCTATTCTTATTTTGTGGTTTCAAATGAATTATAGGATTTTTTTATTCTAAATCAGTAAATACTATTGGGATTTTGATGGGAATAGCATTGAATCTGTAGATTACTTTGGGTTGTATGGAAATTTAAATAATATTAAGTCTTTCAATTCATGAATATGGAATGTCTTTCCATTTATTTGTGTCTTCTTTGAATTTTTTCATCAATGTTTTTGTAGTTTCCAGTGCACAAGTCTTTCACCTTCCTGGTTTAGTTTATTCCAAAGTATTTATTTCTTTTTGATGCCACTGTAAAAAGACTGTTTTCTTAATTGCCCTTCTGGATTGTTTGTTCATCTCTATATATAAAAGCCTAAGCGACCGTTCAACCTGAAGCTATGATGTGCACTGACCACCAGGAGGCAGATGCTCAATGCACAGGCATGGAAACATGGAACAGACTGATGACTCTCAGAAGGAAGTGGGGACGGGGAAGGACGGGAAGAGATTAACCAAATATCTTATATGCATATTAGAGGCCTGACCGGTGGGGTCCCTCAGCCTGGCTTGCAGGAATCAGGCCGAAACCGGCAGTCCGACATCCCCCAAGGGGTCCTGGATTGCAAGAGGGCACAGGCCAGGCCAAGGGACCCCACCAGTGCATGAATCCATGCACCGGGCCTATAGTAGTGTATAAAAGTGCAACTGGCTTTTAAAGTTTATTTTGTATCCTGCAACTTTAGTGAATTTGTGTATTAGATCTAACAGTTTTTTTAGTGGAGTCTTTGGGGTATTTTATATATATGTAAGAACATGTCATCTGCAAACAGGGATTATTTTGCTTTCTTTTCTAGTTTTTTTTTTTCTCCTGCTTAATCATTCTGACTAGCATTTTAGTATTATGTTGAATAAGAGTGGTTAGAGTAGGCATCCTTGTCTTCTTGATTTTAGAGAAAAACTTTCAGCTTTTCATCATTGAGTATAAAGTTAGCTGCAGTTTGTCATGGCTTGGGGGAAGGGGTGGTGCTGATAAAGTAAAATTGCTCTTCTTCCCCATTTTAATGCCCTTGTTTCCAGTTTTGTGTTCTTCTGGGGTATTGAAACTTTATCACTGCATTGTAGAAACCTCTTGAAGTTATTTGGATCCATATGTGATTGTTAAATCAGTATTTTTGTGGAGGGACAACTGCTAAAAATTCCTATTCTGCAATCTCACTAATACTACTCTCCCTTGCACTACATAGTTTTGGTTAGAAGCAAGTTGAAAAATCTGGCCATCATTTAAGGGAAGAGGAATTAGACTTCATTTTTGAAGGAAAAAGTGTCAAAGAGTTTACAAAAAATGTTTTAAAACTACCACAAAAAGAATAAACAAGTAATTATACAAGTAAATAAATGAATGACATTATGTAGTTTAGGATATAGTACTAGAAATGGAGTTGCTGAATAAATGCACATATACGTATATTTCAACAGTAGAAATATATTGCCATATTCTCCCCAAAAAGACAGTTAACAGTCACATATCCACAAAGACCTTAATATTGATTATTTACTCATGAACACTTGACACTAGCAGATTTGTTTTATTTTTTTTTCTACCTGATAGGGTAAAACAATTTTTATTCTTCAAATGTGTATCTTACCTGGTTACTAATTAGTTTAATGTCTTACGTTTATTGACCATCCACATTCTTGGTGAATTTCTTGTTGCTATCTTTTGTTGTTTTAAATATAGTTACTTGCTCTTGAATATATGTTTAAGAGGGCTTTATTTACTATGGGTAAAAAAGATCTACAAATCTGTTGTCTGTTATAAATGTTAAATGACTTCTTCCTAGTGTTTTTTTTTTCTTTTTTTTAACTTTTAAAATGTTATTTTGGACTCTATAGAAGTTTGTTATATTTTAAATCTGCCAAATTGTTATTATATAGGCTTTATTTCAGGAACCCAAAATTATTTTTAAAATTATCCAAAGATTTCTGTGTTGTACTCTTATAGCATGAGTTTTATGAGTGTGTGTGTGTGTATGTATTTTTTGTATATGGAATGAGGCAAGAAACTAATTTTAGTTTTATTTCAGATTATTTTAAATGGTAATTTTAAAACCATATATAACCATAGAACACTTTGTTTAAACAAAGACATAAAATGTACACTCCACCCAAATCAGGCGGTAGCTCCTTGGGTTGGAGCTCTATCTCCTGGCTTCCCTTACCTCTACCTTTGGTAGCTTCAAAGAGGAAGAGAGAAGGGTGAAGGTGTCATATTGAACACATGTGTTCCATGAAACATGGTTTGAAAAACAGTGCTGTCTAAAAACCCTAAAGTTTGGAAACAAAAGTGACAAGTTAGCTGTGCGTTTAGACACTAGGAAACATTTAAAAGTGGAGTAAATAGTGTTTTGTTAGTTTATGCATTTATATTGATTTTTATATACTGGTATGGCTTACATACACAAAGAAATTCATACGTTTTCATGTTTTGATTTAATGTTTAAAATTCTTTAATCTGTTCAGTATGAAGCAACTACTTATATTTTGAAAATAAGGAAACATAGATTACAAGTCAATGAAATTCTTTTTTTTCTAATAAATTCATTTGGCTATAGGAACCAGGTAATGCATTCTATCTCTTAAGAAACAATCCTTATATTATAGATATTCACTCACCCAGTGTATGAATGAGTCATGAGCTCAGACAAGCATGTAGATTCAGATGCCACAGTACTCACACTGTGCATATATCATTTATATCCCCAAATATATATACTGCAGGCACATATGGACACACACAGAGTAAATCACAAAGCTTTTCATCCTGTGATTCTTCTTCTGTGATGGATCTCATTATTAATTAAAGAATCATTTAGCTTGCATAATTGTCTTCTGCCATACATAATTCCAACCTTTCAGTGTCTCTTCCAGTTGGCTTGTTAGTCTAAATGCACGCCTTTGTTTTGGTGACATCATCAATCACACCCTGCAGATGGACAGACTCAACAGTGGGGTGAATTATATGTAAAGAGGCCCTCTCTTTGTTCCCAATCATGGAACTTACCAACAGGTAACTTTTTTTGTAAATGTCATTGATTCTTTAGAAGTAAGGTGCTGACATTCCCACACTCTGTGGTTGAGGAGCTCAAGCTTCCACTGAAAGGAACTAGTCATTTGTTGTTAAGTGTCCACTGCAATGTATGAAGATTTCTGGCTTTTGGAGAAAATTGATAATAAGACATAAGACTGTCCAAAATAGCCAAACATGCCTTTTCAACATACTTGTTCACAGATCAAGTTTTTATCTTTCTTTAAAAAACTAAACTTTAAAATAAAATCCAGTCCATCAAATAGTGGTTCTCAATGTACAATATCTCAAGACATTAAAATTCCTGGAGCAACTGGGCCATTGTAATAAACACGCATGTGTGTGTGTGTGTGTGTGTGTGTGTGTGTGTGTGTGTGTATAAAATTTCTTTTGGAAGAATAATGGAAGCATCATGGGGAATGGCCATGTTCCAGGGACACTTTAGACACCATCTTGCTACTAGCTTGACAGCATCAGGGGTTGCCATGCTGAACCTGATCGGTGGGTCCATCAGAGCATCTGGCTAAAAGAGCAGTGATAGGTGAGAAGCATAGTATTGGGAATAAATGCTTTTTCCCTCTGGAATTAGCTTTGAAAGAATGTTAGAGATACTCTCTCAAATATCCATACCTTCCCTTCACTGAAGCCCATAGTTTTATGTAATGTCTTATTAATGAAGAATATAATTTATGATTATTTGGCCTCTATGAGTTTGCTACCCACCATCTAAAATTATACCTCTCTCAAAATGCAACATGATATTTTTTTGTCTGATTGTTCTGAGATTTGTGAATAAGTATGTGCTAATGCTCCAAGTTCCCTTTAGGAAGGCTATATGGTTTTTGTTTTGTTTTGTTTTTTCTCTCTCTTTTATATTGCTCAGTGCCTACTGGGTTCTGGCAGCAGGGTCAGAATGTTCAGGGAATTTGAATTGATAATGTTTTCTGAAGCATTTTGTTTAGTCATATCATTTAAAAGGAAATATTTTAGAGCTCTAAAGCCAATATCTCAGAGAAAACTTGGAAAAGATGTTCTTTATTAAAATTAAATAAATTTAAAAAGCCAATTTTATTAAATTGGGTTAAGTTTTAAGTATGGAAGTCATACACATTATTCAAAATTCACAAGGTACAACATGACATTGAGCAAAAAAGTAAGTCTTCATCTCTCTTTTGATTTTCCAGCTATCTATTTTCCAGGACATGGATTTTGCCAGTTTCTTGATCATTCTGTATAGATTCTTACAGGAATGTTTTATACATTTGTGTGTGTACATATATATATTCTTACAAATGTTTGGATGACAGAAGCACTTTTCTGCAACTTACTTTTATCATAATGTATTTTGGAGTCTTTCCATATTTGTGATATAGAAGCATCTTCTTCTGAATGAGTATAAAATATTCCATTATAGGAACATATTGTGAGCTATTTTCAAAAATAATTTTATCAGATAGCCTCCTTTTAATGGCTAGTTTGGGGGATTTGGGAAAAAAATAAAACAGCATCTACTTCTGGAACATCAGATCATATCTATTCTCCCATGTTTCTCCAAAAGTTTTCATAATCCTTCCTCATGGTATCTTATTTTCTTGTGCAGTTTGTACATATTTCATGAAACTTTATTTCTAGGGATTCCTGGAGGCCTGTATTCAAGATGGGTCCAACTAGAAACTACTGTTCTGTTTCTGCTACCAACCTGGGATTTTTGACTAAATTCTCTCTCTCTCTCTCTCTCTCTCTCTCTCTCTCTCTCTGTTTGAAACATGACATAGTATGAATTTTAACTGAAATAACCATGTTGGCTTATGGTTATAAATTTTAATGAAAGATACCACTCCTCCATCCTATGCTGAGTTTCCAGAAATGTAGCTTTATCTGCCTTCCTTTCTCAGGGTTTGCAGGTTGGTAATGGGCTGGTAAATGGGATGTGTTTACTTGTGTTTTATATTACTCTGAGTATATGGCCCTTGGAGGGATTAGTTGTTTATGTTGGAGTGTTTCATATTAGATTTCTCACTTAGGGTGACCCCAAGACTTTGTCTCCCCATATCTCGGAGATTAAGAAAACCAAAGCCAAAGTTACCTGAAGCGGCAAATGTTTTCAAGACAAAGACCGACTCAAGGTTACTTAACTCTCTTTGTTCCTCCTTTGTTGTGAGTATTATTTACTAAGTTGTTACTTATGAATGATTTTTTAAATGAATAGAATTATAAAACACTTTGTTTTCAGCAGAAAGGTCACTCACAGTAGCTACTGCTCAAGAAATATTTGTTGAATGGGTGAATGAGTGAGTTCTCAGGTCCTCCTGTGTACTGTTGATAGTTCTATTCAAACTTTCACAGAGAATAGTAGAAAAGAGGTCCTTTTCTCAGGGTAATTTTTCTGTATAGAAATGCCTTTTCTATAAAGCAATACAGAACAAAAATTATGCCTATGCTAAAAGAGAAGACAAAAGAAAGAAGGCAACAAGAGAAAAAGTATATGGGGGCAATGCATAATAGGGTGATAAGAGAACAGCTTGGAGATGGGACTGTGAAGAATAGACATTGATGGCTGGTGTTTCCCCGGACATGAGTACATTTTAAATGCCATATCTGAAACTATTAATTCTTCTACAGTTGTTCCTGCATATCTACTGCCACAAATGAATATATTCTGACTCCTGAGGGACATGAGTACATTTTAAATGCCTCTTTCATATCTGAAACTACTAATTCTTCTACAGTTGTTCCTGCGTATCTACTGCCACAAATGAATATATTCTGACTCCTGAGGGTCCCCCAACCTCACACTTTGATATCATTGAGCTCATCATAACTTTAATGGGCTAAGGGAGGAGTCCAGCTGTTTAGTGAAAAGAATGTTAAATTAAAGATTGTTTGCACAGTAAAACCCATTCTCTAAGTTTTCCAGAATCCGTTTCAGGGACCTGCCACTCGTCTTTGAACTCTTTTCTCTCTACTGCTCTTTTTGCATTAGATCTTTCCAGAGAATTATGTTTATCCCTCCACCTTATGGCCTGGGTGGTCTGAATCAGTGAAATTATTCCATTTCTCAGAGCCACATTAACAGAAAGGTGGCTGCAGATAGTCTGGTTCTTCCATAAGTCATAATGCTTTTAGAAGCATTTTATTATCTTCCCGGATGAAATATGTGACGTCCTGTAATGGGACTTAAATATCATGACCTCTGACTTCTCTCAAGGTGAGCCATCTCCTCACTCCTTCCCTCTCCTCGGGCCATTGTGTCACCCTCTCCCAAGGACCGTGGAGCACTAATGCATCCACCACACACTCCCAAGGATCAGAACTCGGCTAGTTTTTCATCCATGCATGTTTCCTGCAATGAAGGAACATCTTACAAGAGCACACTTGGGCAGAAATGGCAAGATTTCTTGGGACAAAAAATGGCTTCTTAATGGCTGCCATTAACAAGCAGAGCACAAGAGGTGAGGCGATGGAATATGGCCTCCTTCCTTAATGGGAGCTGGTGACCGACACTGTGTCCACATGAGAAAAGAGAGTGTTAAGTGAATGTCTAGAGAATATGGGCTGCTTCACACACTAAGTGTTACAAAAGATCAACGCACCTCAGTCATGTTTCTGCTTAAAAATTGTTCTTGCTTATGCATTCCCATGCCCGTGTACTATAACAAGGATATTGCTAATGGCCATTGCCCCAGTTTGCAAAAATTCGTTTTCTTGGGCCAATAGGGGCTCTCTCCATAATGAACGACTACACTGGACTTCCTCCTGACATCATACTTCAATCAAAAACTTTTTGCACAAAATGTCACTTTCAAAGTTGCAGTTTGGGGGAAAAAGTGTCCTTATAAAAAATTCATGGCCACAATGATCTGATAATGCAGTGTTCTGATACCAGCAGATGTTTTGTCTAACATGTTCCCTGAAGCTGTACTCGGTGCCTTCATATCTTTCACTTCCAGTTGCTATCTGCTGACTGTGGGATGTCATGTACGTACCCTATAGCTATGCGTGGCAATTCGCATCTAACACCACTGTGCGTAATGAGCTTCGCAAGATGCTTGTCGCAATAACTCCGTACTTCCCTAACCATATGGAACACAACACTCTAAAGCCCATAGACACTTTTTTTTATTACAGTTCAGATCCTTAAAACATAATCTGTGTGATGTCTAGTGAATGTACGTGAAGAGCTGCTGAAAACAAAGTTAACACTTGTTCACATCATCTGTTACAAATGTCCAATTTGGGACAATAAATTTCCTCGGAACCTGTTCTTTTGCTGACTCGTTGCTTTATCTTTTTTCCTCTTTCTCTCACGTCGTTTTTTTTTATGAACTATGCATATGTATTAAATGGGATTTGTTGTCCCTAGATACCAATTTGCATAAAGTACAAGCCATCATTGGTTGGAGAGAAGCAAATTACTTCTCCGGCAAGATCACACTTTTTCTTTCTTTTTTTCTTTTTTTTTTAATTTTAACAAACCGCAGGCAGAGGCTGTTAACAGCACTTAGCCAGATATGCAAAGTATCACTTTTCTCAAAAGCAGTTTGATCAATGAGGGGGAAGGAAAATAAGTGAGAGGTGATATTATTCAATTAAGGCCCCTATAAAGCTGACCTGAAATAGAAATGCCATACCTGTTCAGCCACCTGTCCACCCGTCCACCTGTCGGTAAGCTGAGCCTCTGCATGGCCCCTTCGGTTCGTGTCAGGTATTCAACTGGTGTTTTTTTTTGTGGGGGGGGGGCGGGGGGACCAAGAGACTTAGCAAAGGAGTGAGACCAACTCAGCAGCTTTTAAAAATAAAACTAAGCTCTCAGTTTTATTCTCTGCTGCTCAGAAAACACCATTTTTTATTTCTTTCTTTTTCAAGTTACTCTTGCCATTCTTTTCTTTGTGGCTTAACCAAGCAGTTTTTTGTCAACAACTCTGCCTATAATTAATTGCTGACTCAAAATGTCTTATAAACTATAGGCCCCCAAACCTCTGCCCGTCACAAAAGCAGATTTTTCCTACCAGATGCTCAAAGAAGTGTGGGACATTTTGGATGGAGCCCCAGCATTCAGGTCCACACAAGTCCATGGCTTTTCCCTCCCACTGCTTTTGTCATGTACACCTGTAACAAGTTGGCAATTGCCTGGGTGATATTGCAGAGACTTGCAAATTCCAGCTTGTCCCTCTGCTAAGCCTGTGCTAGTTTTCGCTAAATAAAGAAACAAACAGCTCTCTCAGCCAAGAATCTCAGACGATGGGTAGGGGGTGGAAGTTGTGAACCTTAGAAACAGCTGGGAATAAATAACACTCTCCAACTTTTGACAAACTTGCCAGAGAAACTTCAGGAGTCTGTGGTCTGACTTAGATGCACATTTTAGTTCAGTTTTGATATGTGTTACAGGAGGATTGATTTTTAAGGAACACTTTAGCTAGATTATATGCCCGTTCTTTACAGGTAGCAAATGTATCATTTGCTCATTGTAACCCTTAAAGGTAAACAAGGGATAGTTAGAAAATTCTGCTCCCCTTTCTGGGAAGGGGCACTCCATTGTTATTCATTAATAAGAATAAAAGAGATTTGAATATTTATAGTATTATATAATTTACCCCCATTGTTTTGTCAGGAGGCCAAGTAGAGATAGAAACAAATGAGTGAGAACCAACTTAATGGCAACATAAGGGGCTTACACCACCACCCATGATAGCTCTGAGGAAGACACAGGGGTTACAAAAATTCACCATTCAGAAGTCAGAGCCTCTGAGTGTGTGTGTGTGTGTGTGTGTGTGTGTGTGTGTGTGTGTGTCCCCTCCCATTACTTGGCTCCTAGTGTCTAGAAAGCTGGTATTTATAAGGTGCTCAATACCTATTAGTTAAATAAATTAATGAATGACTGAACTGTGAGTTAATGGACACATAAAGGAAGTGGGCTACACACAAAGAACTATTTATCTGTTCATGGCACTACAGCAAAAGATTAATAAAATTCCTGTGATGTGAGATTTATTCCTCGAAATTTCCACAAAGAGACATTTTTTAGTATCTAGATTGTTCTAGAACATAAACTAAGCACTGCTGATTGTGAGAGTAAAACAATAGAGTCTGGGAGGTAATATGTGGTTGTAGAAATGGTATGATTTTGAGATAGAAACGAACAAAACAATAACATTTACCAGCTCATTAAACTTGGTAAATGGGTTCATCTCCCTGAGCCTTAGTTTTCTCTTCTGTGAAATAGAGGGAAATAGCCATAGCATAGGCGTGTTTTGATCATTAAATGAGTTTGATCAAGTTCCTGGTTTAATAAATGCTCTCTGAGCGTTGGTTTCCCATGTACTTCCCTGCCTGTAAGAACTTAATAATTCAATTCTACTCTTCTAGATGAACACACTACATATATCCTCAATAAAAGAAAATCTTGGAAGATTGAGAGAGGTACGCAGAAGTACTTCTTCTGAAAAGAAAAATGTATGAAAGTAGGAGCCATTTTGTTTCCTGTCCTGTCTTGTGCCTGTGCCCAATATGTTTTACCTTCCTTTCTTCCATTCAATTACCCAAATTCTATTCAATTATCCAATTTCTAAGCCTTTGGTGTTTAGGGGATAGGGTTTCAGAGCTCTAGGTGGGCTTTTGCATTGTTTGTTTAATCTCAAAACATAAATATTTATCTTTCACTGTGATCCACCAGTTGTCTTTTGCTGCATAGCACATAACCACAAAACTTAGTATTTTGAAATAGCAATTAGTTGTTTCTCACAGTTGATGAGTTAGCTATATAGCTGCCCTTCTGGTTTAGCCTAGACCCACCCATGTGGATACATTTAGCTGGGAGGTTGGTGGGTTGAAAATTCTAAGAAGGGCTCCCTCACCTGTTGGTGCTGACTGTTGTCTGGAGCATCTTGGTTCTGCTCCATGTGGTCTCTTTCCTTCAGAGGGGAAGGCTGGCTTCCTTCTGTAACAGTCTCAAGTCATTGTTTCCACAGGGTGAACATGGAAGCTGTATGGCCTCTTCATGACAAAGCTCCAGAGCTTGTACAGAGTCATTTGTGCCACATTTTATTGGACAAAACACATCGCAAGGCCAACACAGATTCAAGGGTTAGAGAAATAGAGTCTACCTCTGGATGGGAGGCATGCCATGCCACATTGCAAAGAACTGTGCATACTGGAATTAGAGGTATTGTCCCCAATCAACTTTGGGGGCCTCCCCTTGATATGGAGGATTTGTGTCCACATTCTCTTTGGATGGGGCCTTTCCTGTGGCCCCCTTTTTGAATTCCTGTTCTTATGAACTGAGAAGTTTCCAAAGATTCTATAGAACTAAGTCCTTATTTCCATGTTTTATAATCATTAATGTGCTCTTCTAAACAGAGAATTACAAATGTGTTGCATACCTTTTTTCTTATAGTATGATTTCTGCAAGGGAAGGAATGGTAGAAAATTATTGTAATTATTGTTAAAAATATATGCTGCCTTTCTATATCGCCTGCATAAAAAGGAAGAAAGATTGCAAACAACTTAACTTTACATCTTAGGAAGTAGGAAAAGAAGAACAAATGAAAAATAAAGTTAACAGAAGGAAGAAAATAACTATAAGAGCTGAAATAAATAAAATAGAGAATAGAAAAAAAACAATAGAAAAATTAACAAAAGTTAGAGTTGGTTTTTGAAAAAATAAACAAAATTAGTAAAACTTAGCTACACTAAGAAAAAAGAAAAGACTCAAATAAGTAAAGTCTTCAATGAAAAATGAAGCTTAGAACAGATATCTCAAAAATAAAAAGAATCATAAAAACTATTTTAATAATTATGTGAACAAATAGGGTTACTAAGAAGAAATTAATAAATTTCTAGAAACATACAACATCCAAAGACTGAATCAAGAAGAAATAGAAAGCCTGAATAGACCAATTATAAATAAGGATGTTGAAGTAATAATCAAAAGCTCCCAACAAAGAAAAGTCTAGAGCCAGATGGCTTTATGACTGAATTCTATCAAATATTCAAAGGGGAGCATAATGGTTTGAAAGTTTACTAGTAGTACAGTACTATAAATTCATTCACATTATTGTCCTACTACCTAATAACTGTGAGAGTTTGGGCACATCATTTTAACAATTTGAGAGTGTGGATTTCTGTTCTTGAATTGGCAAGAGATTTTAAAAAAGTGAGATGTCAGTATCGTATACTCTTACTCCAAAAGTACAAATCCTACAAGGGCTACAATCAATTAACAGTATGCTCCCATATGAACAATCAACTAACAACCATTTCCCCCCAAATAGATTTTTAAATGGTAGATATTTTTTAAAATTCCTTTTTGTTGTGCCCAACACTGGAGGAGGCAGAACTTAGAAGAAGAAAGACTGGGAAACATTAAAAAGTAGCTGATACCACTCCCCCCCCGACACACACACACACATACAATCCATAATTAAATACACAGTTTGGCTTATGGTGGAGAGGGAAAGAGATAGATATAGATCCTTTGAAGAAAAGGTGGAGGGGCGGTGGGGAGATAACTCAGAGTCCTAGAAGACAAGAGAGAAAGAAAACTTCAAGAGGAAGGGAGTGATCTACAAGAGGACATGTGGCAGAGAGATTGCAGGGTGTTGACTATAAAAAGGCCCCTTGAACTTGGAAGTCAGATTTGAGAATACTCTTCGGGAGTAAGTGCATAGCGTCAGATGATGTGAATGGGGAGACTGGTCAAGAGCAGACCACTTATCAGGGGTGTCTGGCAGAAAAAAAGTTGGAGGAGGGAGTTAAACTATAGCTTTGGGAGATAATTCTTATTTTATGATATAAAGTCCTAAGCTTATCTTAAGAAAGAAGTGAGGTCTAAAGACTCAAAAAAGTAGTGGGGAGATGTAAAAATTATTTATTGAGCACATACTATGTGACTGACACTTTCACTATTAGAGACACAGCAATGGAAAAGACAGGCAAAGATCTTTGCTTCTCCTAATTTACATTCTAGTGGGATGAGACAGGAAGTAAAATAAGCAAAATATATAATGTGTTAGATGTTAATATGTGCTATGGAGGAGAAATATTTTCAAGTAATTTTCAGTCATTCAAGGATGAGCAATACCTCCAAGAAAAAAATGTAAAAATGTCAGATGAGACTAGAGAAGACCCTTAAATGGAGAGGGGGTTAGGGCAATTGAGTCATGTCATATAAGGAAAGTGACTTTTTACCTCTACTTTTGCTTAATATGTGACTTAGCATGTTTGTCAACACTTTGCTGAGCTCCTACTACCCTCACTATATTTATGCAAGAATAAACACATACTGGAGGACTAAATATTGATGCACAATCTTGGTGCCTTCCTATGGATGGTGTTATAATTCACAGTAACCCGGGTAGTGCATTTTCCAATTACACATTCTATTGTCTCTTTTGCTGTCATATGTCACCTTTACCTACCTATCAACTAGCACATTTTACTTCATTATGTGCCCACAGTCATCTTTAGGGACAATGAGTCTATCCTGAATTGTCACAAACCCTAATTTCAAGCATCAAATCATGTTCCAGTTACATTTTAGAACAAGTTTATGTATATCATATTGTTGCAGCTAGTGAACTGAATGCAGTAGAATTGATTTCATGCCTACCCCCCATATTTGTATGTGGTATATTTCTTTTAACCATTGTTTTCAGAGTAACCTCCAATTTTTCATAATTGGTGTGGGATTCTGCATTTGTAGCCTCACACATAATGACTCACAGTGTTTGAATAGCTTGCCCAAGTCACCTTAGATATGAAGGTGTTGGTCACGGTCTTTAAAGATTGGTTCTCTAGAGTAGTTAGCAAGTTCAGAACCAATAAGGCAGCCCCGGAAAGGGTCTGTGGAGGGTCCCTTAAGGGAGAAGGGTTCTAGGAAAAAACCCAGATTCGTTCAGGCTGAATTACATTCTGCCTCAAATAAAACCTCCTCCAGTGATATTAATGGGGTGTTACATTCCCCTACTATGATTGCATTGTTCTCGATCTCTCCCTTTATGTCTCCCAGGATTTTTTTTTAATGAATTTGGATGCTCTTGCATTGATACATATATGTTTATCAGAGCTATATCTTCTTGTTGTATCAATCCCCTTCATTTTATGAAGTGGCCTTCCTTATCTCTTGTTAATAGCCTTTACTTTGAGGTCTATTTTGTCAGATATAAGTATTTCTACCCCAGCTTTTTTTTCATTTTGATTTGCCTGAAAAACCTTTTTCCATCTCTTTATAATCAGGCTATATAAATCCCTTGTTCTGAGATGGGTCTCTCATAAACAGCATATATATGGGCCATGTTTTCCTATTCAGCCACTCAATGTGTTTTGATTGGAGCATTTAGTCAGTTTATGTTTAAAGTTATTATTGATAGGTACTTGTTTGTAGCCATTTTTATTTTATTTTTTTAAAAAAATATATTTTATTATTAATTTCCAGAGAAAGGGAGAGGGAGAGAGAGAGAGAGAGAATCATTGATCAGCTGCCTCCTGCAGACCCCACACTGGGGATCAAGGCATGCCAGCTGTGCTACCTGATGCTTTCTTAAAACAGTCTTTCCTCACTCCCCCTTGGCCTAAAATATTCCAAAACTATACTTTCAGGAATTCCCATTTGGAAATTCCTTCTCACTTATATAATCAGTGAAGTTAACAATGCAATTTAGTGGTCAAGTTTATCTCTTCTTTTATCATTCCTTTAGATCAGTGGTCAGCAAACTGCGGCTCACGAGCCACATGCGGCTCTTTGGCCCCTTGAGTGTGGCTCTTCCACAAAATACCACGTGCGGGAGCGCATGTACTGTGCAATTGAAACTTCGTGGCCCATGCGCAGAAGTCTGTATTTTGTGGAAGAGCCACATTCAAGGGGCCAAAGAGCCGCATTTGGCTCGCGAGCTGCAGTTTGCCGACCACTGCTTTAGATTTTTCCAGTTGGACTAATTTAGTCCTCTCCCCCACACACACCCTCTTCCTAAATCCATATTCAAAGTCTTCTTAATAGGAAGTAAAGGCCATTAAATACTAAAGGTTTCTGCTAAATTTCTTCACTCTTCTTTTTCCAACAGGAGGAAGCTATATTTTTCTGCTGGGTTTGCTAGTAATGGTATTTTCCCCCTTTTCCTTAACAGTTCTATAATTAATGCATGTTCTTTGATTCTGCATTTATATTTAACACATTTTAAAAGGTACAAGATGCATTTTAAAGATGCTTCTCATCCCCTTGTGATTATTCAACACGGAGGAGCCATGTAGGGATTCTGAAAGCAACTCACAGGAAGGAGGGGTATGCTCTTGACAGACTCCCAAGAGCAGAAGCCTTGGAAGGGAAAGTTCTTGGACTTGGAAACTCTTGCACCACCTGCTGGTAATTTGGGAAAGCAATTAAATGCCAGAGGTGGACTGACGCACTCCCTGTGGCATCTGGGAGCAACCACCCTCTTAGGGTATCATTTTATCATCAGAGTCTGGAGGGTTGCCAGATACAGAGCCTGTGCTTAAACTTATGGAAAACTTAGTTTTGGCATTTCACACCCCTGGAAAACTGGCTGATTTTTTTTTTAAGAGCTCTTTCTCTTTTTCCCCCTAATTCCACTCAGCCTAGAGATAGCTTCAGGTTTTGAATGCCTCTCTTTTCTCTCAACATTGTCTCCTTGGCAGGTTCCTAAGAGGGCTCTTTCTCTCCAGCTCTTGGAGCTCATTCCCAAAGAATAATGTCTACTTTTTGTTAGTAGAAAGTGCCCTTGAGACATTCACTCTATGCAAAGATACTTAGATACTAGGGTGACTTCTGTGGCCTACAAATCATGAAAGGGAAGCTCTGGGAGAGGAAGGAAAGAGTGCAAGTAGAACAAAGGCTTTTTTCCCCCCTGCATCCAAGGATGCCCTGAGCCTCATCCCTCAGCTACTTTAAGGAACACCCATCAGTCGTTGCACTGATAAGGAAGCTACTGGAAGCAACTTAGCACGTCATTGTCACTCAGTATGACTGACCACTATTCAGTAACTCTGAGATTTAAAGGATCTGAGTGATTCCTGCAGCCACAGTTCTCAACCCACAGACTACATAAACATCATGTAGGGAACTTGTAAAATTGGTAGATACCTGGGCCCTGTTGTGGTGATCCAGATTCTAGGACCAAGTAGGCCGCTCATGTCTGCACATCTAATAAGGCTTCACAGTAGTTCTGATGCTCAGAACCTGTATAGGTTGTTTTGTTCACTTATCAATGTATCATGTCTTTGCATGTTGACACATCCATAATAGCATCATCGTCATTTTAATGGCTTTTCCATTGCACATGTATATGATTATTTAGTCAGTGCCCTGTTGTTGAATACCTAAATTTTCCCCAGTAGTTCTACGTTTATAAACAAATATTTCTGCAATAAATATTTCTGTGTATGTGCCTACCTTTCAATCTTTTCCTTACGACGAATTTCTAGTGGTTGAATTGTCAAGTCAAAGGATAATCAATTGTAAGGTTTTTAATAAATTGCTAAATGGCCCGTAAGAAATGTTTCTTGATTCACCCCCTCAGCAGCACTTTGTAATAGTGAGAAAACATACCCTTACCAATCTGAATTTTATTTTCATAAAAAGCAAACAAACAAAAATGATTACCCATGTGCACTGATCGAAAAAATTATGTTCATTGTTTTAAGTGCATTTATTTGACTCAGAGAGAATGGACATTAAAAAAACAACATTTGCCATTTAAAGTTCTTATTTTCTGAACTGCTTATTTACATTCTTTGCCCACTATATTCTTGCAACAGTTTTTCTTCCTTACTAACCAGAAAGAGCTGTTCACATATGAAGTATATTAACACTTTGTCGGCTACATATTTGCAAATATGTTCCCATATATTTCTTAAAACATTTTGTTCATGATATTTTTAACTGGTTTGTGTTTGTTTGTTTGTTTTTTGCTATACAGATATTTATTTTTATAAAGTAAAATGTGTACATTTTAAAAAGAATTTCTACCTTCAATTTCATATGTGGAAAGACCTACTTAAAATTATATATTTTTATCATTTATTTTTACATTTAGATCTTTGATCCATTTGAAATTTTTCTTGATATGTGAGACTAAGTTTATTCTTCATATTTTTAGTCTAATGTCTTAAAAGCTATCAGTCCCCATATATATGTATATATAATCATAGAAAAGTTTTAAACAGCTATGCAGTCTGGGAGAAACAAGACAAAATATCTCTTCAGAGGGTGCTCTCTTGCACTAGTTTACTGGTTACTGGAAAACTTTCTCTTGCCATTAACTTTGATACTTGCTGGGCTGTATGGCTTCCAGAGGAAGCCACCAACCTTCCCTTCCCACTATCTGCAGGTCAACAGGTTTCTAAGGCTGTTGTCCTTCAGATAAATCATCAAGCAAAGGAGAAGATAAGAAAAGCAACCCATGCGGGCACATCCCCGGTGGGAGGTGTGCAGGAGGCAGCTGATCGATGTTTCTCTCTCATCGATGTTTCTGGCTCTCTCCCTCTCTCCCTTCCTCTCTGTAAAAAATCAATAAAATATATTAAAAAAAAAGAAAGAAAAAAAAAAGAAAAGCAACCCAGTATGGTTTAATATCAATATGTCATTATGTACTGCAATTGCCTTCATTCTCTCCTGGCATTTTCTGCACTTCCCAACTGCAACGTGAGAGAATGAAATGAGCACAATGTGAGAGCAATGAGTACTTTGACCCTGGCTTTATCACTGTGTGACCACTCATCTCTCTGAATCTTTTATAAAATGGGTAGATGGGTGCATTAGTCTGTTTAGGCCGCCATAACAAGAAACCATAGACTGGATAGCTTAAACAACAGAAATTTATCTTCTCACAGTTCTGAAGGCTAGAAGTTCAAGATCAAGGTACCAGCAGAGTTGGTTTGTGCTGAGGCCTCTTTACTTGGCTTGCAGACAGCCACCTTCTCTCTGTGTCCTCCCATGGCAGGTCCTTTGTGCATGTGCATGGAGAGAGATTTCTGTTGTCTCTTCCTCTACTATGGGACTACCAGATCTATCGGATTAGAATCCCACTCCCATTACTTCATTTAACCCTATTTACCTTTTTGGAGGTCCTATTTCCAAGTATAGTCACATCAGGGTTAGAATTTCAACTTATAAATTTTGGGGGGACACAATTCAGTCCATAACAGTATGACTATCTAGTATGACTATCTAGATCAGCGGTTCTCAACCTTCCTAATGCCGCAACCCTTTAATACAGTTCCTCATGTTGTGGTGACCCCCCAACCATAAAATTATTTTCCTTGCTACTTCATAACTGTAATTTTGCTACTGTTATGAATCGTAGTGTAAATATCTGATATACAGGATATATTTTCATTGTTACAAATTGAACATAATTAAAGCATAGTGATTAATCACAAAACAATATGTAATTATATATGTGTTTTCCGATGGTCTTAGGCGACCCCTGTGAAAGGGTCATTCGACCCCCAAAGGGGTCACGACCCACAGGTTGAGAACTGCTGATCTAGATCTTACACAGATGAAAAACATTTTAAAAGCACTTTTTAAATAAGTGCTACTGGCTTGAGTAAAGGAGCCTAAAAATGCAAATTGCATTTCCACTGAAGTCAGCCTGCTGTCTGTTTTTAGCATGTTAACTATGTCCAGGGCTGTGCTGGAAGTTTCCGGGTATTCAAAAGAAGCATTCAGCCTAGGCTCTGCTCTTCAGTGCCTTAGTCTCTCAGTGTAAGGAGGTGATACCAACCTTTGAAACAGTGAGAGAACAGCACAAAGCTCAATAATTAAGGCAGGATGGGGCTTCAAATAATACACCTATGTCTGAAGGTGTGTGAGCCTGTGGTCAGTCCCGTGGGACGTCTCTCATTCAGAGGCAAAGCAGAGGATGCATCCCAGGTCCTCTGAGAAAACTCCCTTGTTGAGTGTTGGCGTGTTCTGAATGGGGGCAGGTAGCCCTTGTTCGGAGCTGGGGGAACCAAACTAGTCGGTACCTGGACGGAGTGGAGTGTCTCCCCGGCACATTAGGCACATGACCTCCAGAGAGACCTTTGCGGTAGATTACAGGAGTCCTTGGAACTGGGGACCAAAGGAGGAAAGGAAATAGCACCAGCATTTTATTTTCTGAAAATCAATGTTATTGTAGAAAATGGAACCCTGTGTGGGCATGAGGATAGGTCATTCTAACCAGGCCTCTCATTTCTGCAGAGAAGGAAGGTGAGTTTATGAAGACAAACAGCCTCTTCAAAGACACATCCTGGCATTAGTGTTCTAAGAGCAGATAATCCCAAACACCACACTGGTGAGGAGCCCGGCAAACCCAGCAGGGGCAGGAGGAGGGCACAGCAGGGCTGTGGGTGCCTCTAATGAGGAGTTTGCCAACCGGGGCTAACAGAGTCAACCTGGCTCTTTCCCCCGCCAGCCCTTCCTCTCCTCTGCCCCCTCGCCCCTTTCCCTGGAAAGCAGGTTGCTAAATACCTGGTTGTAAGCCCCACAAGTGGAGCTACCTGAAGTGGTTTAACCCACTGCCAGGGTTGTACCAATCATTCAACAATTCCCACAGCTGCTTTTGTGAGAAGCCTCTCTCTTAAGCCTCTGGTTTAAGAATTTAGAGTAATCATGTAAAAATGATACCCCTGTGCTCCATGATCCGCTGAATCTCGCTAATGCCGGATCCCAGAAGAGGGCTTATTAATGGAGAGACGCAGTGCCTCTCTCCCGGCTCATGTTTCACACGGATCTCTCTTATGGATTCAGCTGTAAACCTCGCTGCTGATAAAGGGAGTATAATGAACCTCCCTGCTCCACGAGAATGAAAGCCAGGGCTGACGAAGGAGTCACCTGCTGTACCTCCTGGCGCTGTGGCAGGACGTGGGAAATCAAGGCCATTTCCTCTTACATCCCAGGCTTTTCTCTGTCGTAGCAAAAGAGGCTGCCTTTGAAGGTCAATATTTGGGACTGGAGAGGTGCAATCGTTTCTTAAATAGTCCCATAGCAACAGATCTGTCAGTTCTCTACCACTCACGGGATGAAGGGCTTCTCATTACTGTGTAATCTCCATAAAAATAAATCATGCTTTGAAATCTCTAGATCCCATCAAGTAGATCATTCTAGAATATTTGGGGGCTCAGGACATCTCCCACTTTGTTCTGACAGTGAACACCTTCGCCACGGCCTTTTCTAACAGAAGCCTATGAGGGGCACTAAGTATAACACCACCATTGCCTCTCTGGGCCCCGCCAGCCAGAGCCCTTCCCCATCCAAAGTCAGCAAGGAGATGGCAGCTCCTGTCTCAGATGAGAACCCCTCTCTATAACCCTGGGATGTAGAATTTTACTCTTCAAACAGCTCGACTCTGTATGGAGCTTGATCCTTTCCCAAACCCACCCAGGATCTCATTTACGGCTGACGTGGTCAAGCAAGGGGCGAAGGGAATCTTGTGCTAGAGATGAGGAAAGGGAGATGCACAGAGGTGAGGCCGCTTGCTAAAGCCGCACAGTGTGGCTGTGGAACAGGGACTAGAATCCAGGATTCCTGGGCTTCCTGCAAAGGCCAGTGGCAACCATGCCATTTCTCTCCAACTAAACCCTAAAGGGTTGCCTTAGCAGATTATGTATGAACAACTGAGAGAAAAATATGGCTCTCTGAAGAAATTAATGATTTTAAACTGATAGTTCCTAACCTAGACGTTTTCCTCTGGTTTTTCGACTAGTACACAGAGACGGGGGAAACTGAAACCTTTTGTCCCAAGTGCCCAAGCGCTTGGGCTGCAGTGCGTGCATGCCTTTTCACAGGCGGTGTGGCTCAGGCCTCAGTTCCCTTGGTGTGCATCCAGGGGCTGACTTTTGAAGATGACACCTCCAGGTAATTGGCCATCCTGGACGACTGTTCTTGTCATTCAAAGCATGTTTGGTTAACGGGGTAATGGCCTCCTTGGGAAAGGTGCCCTTTCGTGTGGGGTGAGGAAGAGGAACACTGGAGGATGGAACGCTCAATTCTGAAGGAACAGCCAGGGACCCCTGCTTTTCAAACTAGTTCCCCATCAGCATGACTTCTCTGGAAAGACATACAGACACATCTGTGTAAACACCCGCAGATAACATTAATCAGTACTTTGTTGTAAAAACCACACTTTCAAAGGCCCCTTCTGTTAACCACTACTGCCTCATCTGAACGTATACTCCCATTTTAATTTACCTTTCACTTACCTAACCTTAGAAAACAACCCCTCATTTTACTCACTGCTAATTGATAAAGGGTTAATACTACTTTCCTTCCTCCAGTGAACTTTCTTGCACTTGATCCTCAGTAGAGTGTACGTCTTTGTGTTTCTCTGCCAAGATATCACTATTGAGCAAATCGCAGGTCTAAATGCTGCCCAGTTCACGCAGTGATACCTTTTTATTCAGAATTGCTGGAGGTCGTCTCAATGGGAGGAGTGGTGAGGAATGAGAATTTACCCCCAACTTGAATTAAAATAACTTCTAAGCACTTCCTAGAGCGGGAACACAGATGAAAGGGGCCCCAAATTACGGGAGTATTTGAAATAACAAGGCAAGGGTGTCCTTTGAAATATACTCAGCCACTTTTGTTTGCCTTTAAGTCAGATCACCTTAACCAAGGACATTGGGTGGCAGGAACAAATGGTTAATGACTGTGGAAGGAACCTGGCCAATTGGCTTTTCTTCCTTTCTCTTTCTTTTACTTATCTTTTTATATTATTATTATTTTTTTTAACTTTAGCTAGAATGCCCAGTAGGAGTGCGGACTGGAAGATTGGCTGTCTTTTGAACTGGAGACATCACAGGAAACTGGGGAGGCTCCAAATTGCTAACCTGAGGCCGGAGCAAAAACTTTTTTCCCCATCGAAGGGACTGCTTTTTTTTCCCTCCCCTTCATCGAATGGTATCCCAAGTCCTGCTGGATTGCAACTGTCTTTGTTCCCGCAGCCAAGCCTTCTAGCTGGCTCACACTCTGCCACGCTCATAACCTCACACTAGAAAGGCGATTACAAAGAGGGCAAACACCCTAGAGGGTTCCCCTTTATCCGAACCTTCCCTGTCAGTTGGGCTCCTCATTTCCAGAGCCCTCGTCTGATTATTAGTGTACTGACGGAATGAAAATAACCTCATCTTCCTACATGAATCATAAATAAAACCCTTTTATTTCATCAAAGAGGTTGGCAGGTTTATAGTCCTTTGCAATGCAGGCACGATGTGAATGACATACCTTTAATTTTGCTGACAAGCTCACCGGGGGTTCGAATGAAAAACAAGAGTGAAAAGTGGGTGACTTCGAAAACGGTTGTGCAGGAGCTTTTTGGCCAGGATAAATATTTCACCTTGCCACTGTAATCAGGGAACCAACTGCTCTTGGTAATGAACTCTTCAATTACTAGTACAGCCCACTTCTGACTCTTCAAAACTGCCTAAGCAACAATACCACAGTGATTATTGCTGACGTTACAGATGGAAGCAACCTGTCAAAAAAGAAGAGGGGCTGGGGGGGGGAGAAAAAAATGTAGTGTGTTGGGGAAAGAAAGCCAATGAATGTTAACATCACTGAATCATCAAAGAAAATGATGGGGATCTGGGCATTGGAAAAAGTGTATTTCCCCACACATACACTCCTGCCAAACCCTTCACCATCTAAACCATCTTGATGACTCCATGAATGCTCCAAATTTTCATTGATCTCATTCCCTCCCTATATAAATTATCTTGATGATTCCATGAATGCTCCAAATTTTCATTGATCTATGCTTGACATCTCTGAATTAGAGAACCCAGCAATGAAAGGCTCTGTAGTTTCTATACCCAGTTCAGTTGCCTTTGATTTCTGTTAAGTAAGTCTGACATGATACTGTGAAGTCTTTCTTCTAAAGGACAAGAAGCATGCACAGCAATGTTCTTAGAGCTGACTTCCATACACGTGCGTCTTCCGCTTCCTATATAGAGTAGGGAAGGATCAAAGGAGAGAAGAAGCACTAGGTGCTGGGTTTCTAAATGATTGACCTTAATTTTTCCAGAGCCTCAACGAAGCTTTGAAGATCAGGTTTTAAGTAGGAAGAAGCAAAGGAAAAATTAGAAAATCTCAAAAATTTAATTACTGGAAAAGGAAAGGTGCCTCACTTTATGACAAGACCCTGTTTGTGAGTCTGTCCAGGGCTGACTGAGAACTTAGCCATAAATGATATGGCTGGCTTTGGGGCTCACAACTTAGCTCAAAACTTGTTTTCACTGCCAAATCTAGATTTTGTTCCATTTTGTGAAATATTTTAGCAAGAGTAATAGTAGCTACCAGTGATCTACAGGTTTCTTCCTATAAAAAAAAATAGGTCAAACTTTGCAAGGTATGAACTTTTCTTTAAAACAACTAAGCAAGACAGAAAAGCTAACATGAACCAGGAGAGAAAGTATTTTTTCCTCTCCTCAACTGAACAGCAACCTTCTTGAGGACAAGCACCATGTTTTAGTCTCATTGCAGACGTCCCACCGGGCCTAAAGCTGTGCAATTCTCCAGTTTTCTAGGTAACATAATAATCAGGACAAGGTTTACTTGAGGCGCCACTGGAGACCAAGGGGCTCTGTCTGTTCTGCAAAGTTCTGAGACTCAACCCCCTGCATTCAGTCAGACTTTAGATCATTCCAAGTGAGGTGGCTTTTTACTTCACGGATTCCTTGGGGGGGTCTTCTCAGTTTTTTTTAAAAAATTGTGGTAACAAAACTTACCATCTTAATTTTTAAGTATACACTTCAGAGGTATTAAATACATTCATAATGTTACACAACCATCACCACCATCCATCACCCTAACTCTTTTTATCTCATAGAATTGAAACTCTTATCCATTAAACAGTAACTCCTAAGTCCTCCCCTCCCCACCAGTCCCTGGCAACCATCATTCTACTTTCTGTATGAATTTAACTATAAGTACCTCAAATAAGAGTGGAAACATAGATTTATCTTTTGATGACTGGCTTATTTTACTTAGCATTTCCTCAAGGTCCATCCATGTTGTGTTTATGTCAGAATTTCCCTCCATTTTAAGGTTAAGTAATATTCCATTGTATGTATATACCACATTTTGCTTACCTATTCATCCTTATAAGAGCCATGTGAAGAAGGAATCTTGGTCAGAATCCAAGCAGGGGAAAGGAAACCCTCTAAATATTTATATCAGAGAAGACTTAAGAGAGAGAACTGGTGACACAAAGAATGTAAGTTAGTGAACTGATACAGGTAATATTGCAAGAGCTGAGAAACCAGAGTGGGTGAGGCACCCTCATGTTAACAAGGAAAGGAAGAAGGTAGAATTACCAGAGCCCAGAGGGAACTAGAACACAGAGGAGACAACTACTTCAAGCCAAGTCAGAGAGACGCTGGGAGAAATATCCCGACATCTCCTTTTCCCCTGCCCTCCACTCTCCCACCGGTGCCTCACACTGGCCAGAAAACAGATACACAGTTGAAAGGTCAGCACCTGCAATAGAGAGCAGAGAGGAGAAAAGGCAGAAAATGCATCTGAGGACAGACAGACCAAGGGCAGGCACAGGAGATGCTATTGATACCCATTACAGAAATGTAGATACTGAGATTCAAGGGGACTGGGGTTACCCAAGATCATAGAACTGGTAACTGCAGGATGAAGATTTCAGTTCAGACTTAAATGTTCAGCAGGCACTGTCCTAGAGGCTTCATCATTATCAACACCCCTTACAGCACCACTGTGAGAGGTCCCAGTGCCCACATGTTCCCATGATGGGATTTCTTCCCTGAGCGCTAGACTGGGCAACAAGAAGAAAGGCCCTCAGTGACCCGGGATGCTCCCGGCTTGCAGAATCAGACTGAACCCCTGGCCTGTTCCAAAACAGCCCAGAAATAAGACATGGATTCACTGAAATAAGCAAACTACTTTAGAGTATGGCTGGTTAATGGCAACCTAATGTTTTTTGAAAGGTTCTGGGATAAGACTTCCTCACCTCTCTTTTTTCCCTTGATTTTACATTTATACTCTCGGCTTTGACTTTAGACTCTGGTTTGGTCCACTGGGTCTGGCCTGGCCTGTATTGTACTCTGAAGCCGGGGGAGCACAGAGTAGGGTGCCCAGCTGATTTAATCAATTAATGAATTCCGTGATGGTTCAAATTGGTTAACTGCATGTCTCCTGATGTTGATATTAACTGTCCTCTGTGAGTAACACACTTCAATCTTATCTTGTCCTCTGACTTCAGTCCCTGTCTGCTCTCCCCACCCCCTACCGTCATGTTAAACATGTCAGTGTCCAGATTCTATTCCCGACTCTTGATATAATGAACAGTTTCCAAATCACGATACCCAGACAAGTGCCATCTGCCAGGCTAGATCCTTCAAGCTTGTCTAAAGTCAGTCACTCCTCCCCTCCCTAGAACCTTAGGTTAAGTTTGTACCCGGGAGCAACTGTTTGCTGGCGGGTTGTGATGAGGATAGTCTCCCCATTCCTCAATGCAAGAGTCTCTTCTTAAAAGCTGGCGTGCACTCCCTGAAAATATTGCCTGTGCATATTTGAGAGAAACAGAAAGAAAAAGGAATGGAAAGGACAAGAAATAACTGGCACAGCCGTAGAGAAAGACAAAATCAATTCTATTGAATTCTAGATTGCCATCTTGTCAGGATTTTTGCAAGATTCCTCTGCCACTCTTTTAATTTTCATTACTTTCTATTTTCCTTGAACAAGCATAGAAGCAGGTTCTAATTTTACCAGAGGCTTTTCATCGAATCAGACTTTTTATTCTCCCTAGGTTATCCTAGTCACAAAAACATCTCTCTTTTCAAAGCTTGCATAATATTAGCTAACTCTAGTGGGCTACAGCTTCTTGAACCCACACAGTGAAGATGCAAATATTCTTCTTTAACCTGACTCCTGTTATCTTTCATCACAGAGACTGACATTCTCAGTAGCCAGATTCTTCAGAGAACTTCTGAGGTTTATGAAAATTTTCCTTCATCACTGGCTATGCAGACATGAACTTTTTGAACATAAAGTAAGTCATATCTCCCTTCAGTGTTTTGAGGAACCTCAGATGCTTAGTGCTCCTATTTCTAACCTGGTAGAATGAAGTCATAATGGCTTTATATACCGGCATACACATAAAATACTATATATAATGTATATGAAGGAGCCTTGCCTCAGGCAGGATTTGTCACTTCTCCCTGGCACAATGACCAGGTCACACTTCTCACTGGGGTCACGTAGTGTAATTATGTTGGAGCAAAGTGACGGGAGATTTTGTGGGGGACCAACTCCCAAAGAACTGTTTCATGCAAATTCACAGCCTTGGTGTCCTAGCATAAAGCAGACAGTGTTTATGATGTGTGCCAGTCCTCTAAGCACAAATTTAATGGTGAGGGGGGAAGGAATAACAGGCACAAATGGAGGATTCTTTTTGTTCACTGACAGTTGTAGTTTCTAAGATCTTCCCTCACCCAGCCATGGACAAATCTACTTTTGTATACTTTCTTAGGCATAAAAACAGGTGCGTATTTCTTTTATTTATTTATTTATTTTTTTATTTCAGAGAGGAAAGGAGAGGGACAGAGAGATAGAAACATCAATGATGAGAGAGAATCATTGATCAGCTGCCTCCTGCACGCCCCCCACTGGGGATCGAGCCCACAACCCGGGCATGTGCCCTTGACTGGAATCGAACCCGGGACCCATTAGTCTGTAGGCCAATGCTCTATCCACTGAGCCAAAACAGCTAGGGCACAGGTGCATACTTCTGAAATAAAAACAGATGTGTGCTTCTGCAGACTCAATGTAGTCAGATATTTAGAGCCTGTTGTTGGTTTAAACTCTATTATTCTTCTCTCTTTTTAAAACGGGGGTTACAGAGCACCCTTAACATGAAACAAGGAATTAATATATATCCATTATGAATTTGCACCATGTGAATTATTGGGGGGGGGTGGTTCTAAAGAGGTCCTAAGCGTAGTCCTTTTTCGCAAAGGTTTTACAGTATAATATGGCAACAGAGACCTTGAGGACCTGCCATCTGACAGAGCTGAGCTCCAGTCTAGATGAAGTGCTAACTAGCTGTGTGGCTCTAGGTCCTTTAGGAATTTGTCTTCTCTGGACCTTGATTTTCTCATTTGAGAGTGAGGTATTGACTGATGATTTTATTACAATAATATTAGTAAAGCGTTTCTCAAAATTACTGACAGATATGAGACCCTTGATGAATACTTGGGAAGATTTAACACATAGCTATGCAGAGACAGTATTGCCTGACCAAACCAGCTCTAATAAGGTGAGGGCCAAGTTAGGGGTATGGCTTATAAAGTCTTTGAGCGTTCAGAGTAGAAGGAAAATGTGATCAGTGGGAGTAATCAAGAGAGAGTTCAAGAAACAGAGGTGGAACCTTGTCAAAAGGAGGCATTTGGAAAGGGAAATGTACAGTCATCCTGGAAAGGCCAGTAGCCCAAGTAAAAATGAAAATGTGGCAACTCCACATGAGTATGGACAACAGTGAGGAAATGACTTGAGTTGGGTCAGGAATCAAGAAAGGGACCAGTGAGAATGAGCCTGGGAGGCTGGTGGGATGGACTAATATATTTTTTTCTTTCTTTTAGGCAGAAGATAAACTTTAAGACATTGGCATTGAGGTGGGTTATTAATTGATGACAGGAAATTATAGGATGAAAGATCAGAGTGTAAATCAGCAGAGCTTAGAGATGAGCAGGTCGGTAAGATACCATTGAAGGTTGTCAGAGTGTCATGATGTGAATGGTGAGACAGGATATAGAGAAAAAGATGAGTTTGTTTCTGAGTGTGTGACACTTATAAAATGAGTGAACCTTAGAGGGAGTATAGAGTGGGAGGGGGGAAGAAAGGCTTCCCAGTTGATCCTGACCCTCTGGTTTTGCATAACTGGGAGATGGTAGCCCCCTTAACACAAATAGAGGAGTCAAGAAAAAGAGTTGACTTTGGAAAAGGAAAGCCAGATAGAAAAACAGGTCGTTCATTGCCCACAGTTCACTTCCAGGTGTCCCTTAAGGATCTGGAATGAAGTGAGAACATAGTTTCAGTGAATTCCAACTGGGTTATATAACATATTTTGAATATGAAACAAGATGTAGCATCTTTTCTGCTCATGGCAAGGAGGGCTTTCTGCCAAGCAGTGCTGGAACAGCACATCTATTTTGTTAGGCTGAGTCACTGTGCCTTCAGAAACGGTTCTAAACTCAGCTCTGTATGATGGCTGTAGAAAAGTTTATTTCCAGTTTTTTTCTGAGTCTCAGGGTTTTTTTTCCCTCCCTCTAAAAGGAATATAATGACATCAACTTGTCCTCCACTGCCACTGCCACACAGTTTGAGAGAAGTTGGCATATTTACTGAGAACATGTTCAAGGCTCCTCTTCTTGTTGACTGTACTTGACCCTCCCAGAGTGCACTGCTGATGCCTCTGCAGCAGGGGGCATCACTGAGCAGGGTTTGCTATTTCTCTGGCTCCCCCAGGGGACTATGAGCTCTTGAAGTCTGGGACTACACTTCTCATCTCACTCATGAATTAATGAGCAAAACGTGTATTTCACCTGCCTATAGGACATGGATCCCCTTGGTTATAAAACCTGGCTTATCTTTAATGGACTCAGCCCCTTTCTGAGAGCAACATGAGGCAACTGGAAATGGTTGCCTCTTCCTGATACTGTCCTGTTTCTCAATTATAAATATGGTAGCTTTTCGGTAAATGAAAGCATGTAGCACTTGTGAATTTCGCTAAAGACAAGGTCAGAAAAATTAGGCCTGAGCCAGAGGAGTGCCCAGTTAAGTAATGATGCCATCGACAGCACAAGTCCACATGCTTAGAACGTCCAGGCAGCTAATGCATTGCATATCTCCTTCCAGTAACATTTGCATCTGCAGGACATGGACATATGGGCATTTGGGGGAAAACCAAATCTATCTTTGCCAAGTAGCTGCTGAAGTTTGTTGAAATAGAATGACATGTGGACTTGTGCAGAGTGGGACTGAGTAGGAAGAAGAGAAATGAAAAGGTCTAAAAAATATTTCTTGGCCATACATTTTGAAAACCACTTATAAGACAGAGGAGTGGCATTTTTATACACTGCAACGTGTCTTATTTTTGTTTTAGACTAGGATTGGTCTTCACTAATGAATTGGTGTACTGATTGTTCTCAACTTTCTCAATTTTCATTACTTGGTTTTGCCGTTCTTAGGCAAGTATTTGGGATGAACTAGGAATTTTGTAATATAGGGGAAAGACTATTAATAATAACAGAGTACTTTGCTGCTTTCTTTGCTAATTGATAATGATTGCTCAATCATTATCTGCACTGGGCTACACATGTTTTCTATGCCTTTTTAAGTCCATCAGTACACCATACCATGTAGTATAGAGTCAAATACAGAGTAGGATATCCCTGTAATGGATTAAATGACTGCATTTGGTCCTTAATATAGGGTCCTAGGCAATATGGGAATTACCTAAGATAACTTTCAAACTGGGTAAGAAAACAAAAATAAACTCAATATTTGTGAGTTGAAGCCAGAAGAGCATAATGGTTCCATCATAAAATGGCGAAAACTTCTCAAAATTCCCAAAGCTTGTAGGTAAAAGCAGCTTATAAAACACAAGCTGATGATCTCTTATTAGTTCTGGCTCATGTTTTCACCACAACTACAAATATGTTAATTACAGAAATTATGAAGAGACTTGCAGAAATAGCCAACAACAATAACATTTTCGATATCATTTTATTACTTTATATATTGGCACTATTATCAAAACTCAAGCCTGGTTCTTGTTTCCCTATTCCATACCAGCATAAAGGCTTCTCTACCCTCCCACTTACGTATGAAATCCCATTCTTAGTTAACTGTGGCCATAGGAAAAGGGATCTCAAGAATAGTGGAAACCCATAAATAAGCACCAATCCCCCCATCTCCCTTCATCCCACTCCCAACCTTGATAATAAAGCTTGTTAATAAGGAACTTTGGCAAATTGGAAATGTTATCCTGTGTCAGAATGTTTACTTTCATATCTAATGTACCATTGTGTGCTATGGTTAACTGCACATGGGCTACACATGTTTTCCATGCCTTTTTAAGTCCATCAGTACACCATACCATGTAGTATAGAGTCAAATACAGAGTAGGATATCCCTGTAATGGATTAAATGACTGCATTTGGTCCTTAATATAGGGTCCCAGGCAATATGGGAATGACCTAAACTATTTACTTCTTGTTCTTCTCTTGGACCATTCTTTACTATTCAGCCAACAATTAGGTAGGGGTGCATCTATGATGAGTATTTCTCACTTCTCTTAAAAGGATGGAAACATGGTATCCATTCTTCCGTTCCTCTCACTCCCATGCTATTCTAGGCACCTGTGCTTCTGTGGCAAAAGGGGGCTTCTAATGCAATTATTTTACCTGTGTTTTTTAAAATAGAATTTCTTATTTTTTTAGTTTCTTTCCTTTTTTCCTCCTTCCATGTGTTTGTGCCTTTTTAATAATGACTTCTATGCCCCAGACTCTCAGAGAACCCTTTCAGAATTCCCTGTGTCCTGATCACGCTCACTTGCTATTGTTTCTTTGTGCTCGTCTTTACCTTAAGCCTCCCTGTCATCTGTATTTCCCTTCCTCACCCTCCTTGACTGTCTCTTACTTTGGCTCAGTTCCCACTGCTTCTATATTTTTAGACTTTATCCCATTTGTCTCCTTAATTGGGGTCCCTAGTTTGTTTGTTTCTGCCTCTGCATCTGTCACCTTCTGTGCGTCCCATTGTTTATTTCACTCTATATACATATACTGTCTCCATTGTTATATTTTCCTCTCTGCACCTCACTCACTGTTTCCCATTCTGCACCACTCCCTTCACCCATCCCTGGTATATTACTTTTCTGCTTATGTAGTCACATCCACAGAAAGCCTCTCACCCCCTTCCAGCATGGTGGAAGACCAGCAGGAGACCTGAGTCTTTACTCACTTGTCTCTATCAAGGGCTCAGGACCTTCTATCAGCAGAAGGTCATCCCAGCATCAATCACCTCTAAGGCCACTTTTCTACAAAGATAATTCAGCACAGGACCAATTTGTTTGAATTTCAACCTAGAAGAGTTTAATAGAAGAACCTTAATGTAGGGCTGTCTTGTCTATGACATAGTTCCATGGTTTGCCAGGTGCTTCTGGAGAAGTCTTCAGAGGAAGAATTATTCCCTTTAACCCTACAGTCTGGAATGTGTGCACACATATGCATGTACACACATACACTAACATACATACATATATTTGGTATGACACTTTATTCTCCACCCATACATGTGTGTATATATGCATACTAACACATACATAGATAAATAAACACATATAAAATACATATATATGCACATTGTACATCCATAATGCACATATATTTTTATACATAATACATGCATGTATAATATACTAGAGGCCCGGTATACGAAATTTGTGTGTGTATGTGGGGGAAGGTCCCTCAGCCTGGCCTGCACCCTCTTGCAATCCGGGACCACTGGCTCCTAAACACTCACCTGCCTGCCTGATCACCCCTAACTGCTCTCCTGCCTGCTTCATCACTCCAAACCACCTCTGCCTACCTGCCTGATGGCCCCTAACCGCCTCTGCCTGCCTGCCTGATCACTCCCAACTGCTCACTTGCCTGCCTGATCGCCCCTAACTGCCTCTGCCTGATTGCCTCTAACCACTCTGCCTGCCTGCCTGATCGCCCCTAACCACTCACCTGCCTGCCTGATTACCCTTAACCCCTCTGCCTGCCTACCTGATTGCCCCTAACTGCCTCTGCCTTGGCTCCCACCATCACAGCTTTATCAGGAAGGATGTCCAGAAGGTCGTTCAGCTCTCCAGTTTAATTAGCATATTAAGCTTTTACTATTATAGATATGTGTAACTTATATATGTAACTTTTATTTATATATATATTTTTGTAGTTGAAATTATGGTCACTGACTTACTCAGAAAAGGCTTTATAATGAGAAAAATAATCTCTATCAAATTCATGATTAGCCATTTAGAGAATAAAAACTAACAATACTTTGAAATTTTATCATACGATAAAGATATTTAAGCCATTTCACATTAAATTATTTTATTTATACCAACTGACTCCCTTATTGTTGCTTTGTTTCTTGATCCAATTTTTTAAATCTCATAAGATAATCCTTTGAAGTGAGGAGAGTACAAGAAGGGCAGAGTGGAGAACAGTTGTATATCTAATTTTCAAAGTGGAGAAATGAGGGCAGGACCTGGTGAAATTACTTACTGAACTTGCTCTATCCTGTAGCTGAGGAACTGACATCTAACAAGTACCCCCTCCTTTATCTCCACTCACATCACTTTTTATTCATATTTCTTGACCCATTTTAGGAATCCTCCAAGTTCAAACTATATATCTCAGGATCCACTTTAATAACTAATGGGACCAGACTGGAGTTACAGGTCTTAATTTTTTATATTTAGCTAAACAAAAATCTGGTTTTAGAAGCCAACATTATAAAAATGACTGCATTAGAGGCAATGGATTGAATTGTCTTTTAAATAAATGCATAATTTTAGGCGTTCAGCAAAATAAGAGTTGAGGCAAAGGCCTTTGCTAAACTCCAATTATTTTCAATATCACAGATATTTTTACACAGTGTGAAATTTAAGAAGATTTTTTAAAAAGCATTTTATTCTATGTTTTATTTTTATTTAAGTATAGTTGGTATACAGTAGGTCCTTGGATTACATCGGAGATCCGTTCCTATGGCGTGACGTAACGCGATTTTCACCGTAAGTCAGAACCCACCTACATAAGCACCTACTTCACTCACATGGAGCACATACACAGCAGTAATGATGTGAAACAGTAAAAAAATTTAAAAGAAAGATAACAATTCCTGATCTTCACTTGTGGTAAATAATAAAAAACATAAAGCACATATGTACATATGTCAAAATGATGGAACTTTTTTTTATATAAATAAATGGGAGATAGCGACGTAACCACGAAACGACATATGTCGAGTCCGACGTAACCCGAAGGCTGTTTGTATATTATGTTAATTATATTAGTTTCAGGTGTACAATATAGTGATTCAACATTTTTATTCTTTGCAATGTGATCACACCACTAATTATAGTAATCATTAGTCACCATACAAATGTATTGCAATAATATTGACTGTATTCCCCTTTACCTTTTTCACTTTAAGAGGATTTTAAAAATTACATATTAAATATATTTTCCATACAAATGTTCATTAGCAATAATTATAAAATTATTTACCATCAACAAAACCCCTCTAAATTTTAGAATTTGAATATCATACTTTATTTCCCCAGACATGTAAATATGAATCATTTATGCCTATGTTTGGAATGATGTGAAAAGACTTATTCTGCCTTTTCAGAGGCATTGGAATCCCACAGGGTATTTGGAAAACTAAATATAAATGAAAGAAATATAAACTATATTTATAAACTGCCAAAATGCAAATGGCACCAAAAGCTCTCCCTCCTGCTCACCTTCATTTCAGCAGAGTACCTATATGGCCAGAAGGTAGAAAGTGACTAAAGGATCACCCTAGTGAAAAAACTGACTACAAATTAAAGGTTAGCTGGCAGGATTTCCAGATTGATACAGAAAGTATCCAAGGCTCAACCAATTGGAGATATGGATGTGAGTCTGCAAAATGCCTTGCTTTGAAGCTACCTTTTGTTGCTCTTGGATGAAGCATGCCTGGCCACAGGCAGAGAGCTATCTTGGCCATGTCTTCACTCCTGCCCCTTACTGGCCTGCTCTTGGGATTCTGCTGCAACCCCTTCAGACCGTGGGGTGGCTCCCCGCCCACCCCCCAATCACCTGTCAGTCCTGCTTTCCCTCAGCAAATTTGGTCCAGATCTTGCCAATACATATTAACTTTGCAAGTTATTCCATTCAAGGAAAAACATGATCTCAATTTGGCTATGTATTAAAAGTGCCAGTCTCTGTTGTCTTACCTAGCGCTCTTAATTGCATACATTTAGCCTCAGTTGGAGAATAATTGTGCTTCAGATTGAAAAGAAACAGCTCTGGCCTTGGTTATTTTGGCATACAAGTCTCCAATATGACTCTGTTTTCTAAGTAGACATTAATGATTCTAAAACTAATATTCCTTGTTTGAAGAGGCACAGCGGCCTTGGCATTTACTTAACCTTTTGTCTCATGTATGAGACTGAGTCAGCCTAAATCCTTTTCTTAATTAATATCTTTTCTTTTTATGGCCAACGTTATTTATTGAACAATTTGCATGTAACAATTAGAACCATGAGAGCTTAAGAAAACTCCTCCAGCTCTGAAGTGCACCTTTTCTGATTTTTATTTATTTTTTTAAGGTTGTTCTGATTACACAAACTCAGGGAAAGCCTAGCTGAAGCAATTGGGGCTGAGGGGGAAAAGATTCCTCCTTTTTAAAATAGATGTGATTTATGGAAGAAAACTGTAGCCACTTTGCAAGGAGTATGAATTCATTTTACTCAAAATATCTTCAGAAAACTCATATTAATGTTGGCCATTGTATATAGGAGTGAGGCATCGCTCTAAATAAATCAGTATACTAAAGGAATGGAGTGTTGTATTTAATTAAATGAACTGACAACAAAATAGGCCCAGAGGCATGATGGATGCATGGAACGGAATGACAGATCTCAGAGGGGAGGTGGGGTTGGGGGAGATTAACCAAAGAACTTATATGCATATATGCATAGCCCATAGACAGAGACAATATTGTGGTGAAGGCCTGGGGTGGGGTGTGGGCTGGGTAGAGGGGATAAAAGGGGGGTAAAGTATAATCTATAATAATGTCAACATTAAAAAATAAAACAATAAAATAACAGAAGGAGTAAATGTAATAAACTGTCCAAAAGAATAATAATTTCATCTATGACCACCTAACACCCACAAAGCAAATGACTATTTGCCAGGTTCTCTCAAATTCCTGTCCACATGAACTCATAAATTCTGCATAATTATAATAATATATAAACGTATTATTTTTATATACATCATGTCCTTCATTGTGTTGATATATTGTTTTCAATTTATCATATTGAATAGCTGAACAATATTGAAGCAATTGAATGGGCTCAATAATGTAATCAATCCCATTTTGGGATATTATATTCTTTGTTGTTGTTTGTGGAGAAAGCATGCCTAGCTATACAATGATAATATAACATTGCAGTAAACATCTTTGAAGAACATAGCTTCTCCCCTTTTTGCTATACAAGTGGAATTTTTGGGTGAAACAGCATGTGAATTTTCCCTTCTTGGCAACTGTATTTCACCCCAGTGGATTTTGATTCTTGCAATGTATAGTAGATTGGTTTGATGACCTTGCCTCTGCTGCATATTATCTAAGTTTTTGAAGTTGTGCCAAATGGATATACATACATTTCTTGATAACTTAGAGCTGATGCCTCCTATCCAGAATTTATTGTTTCAAAATATGTTATTGAAAAGTTTTTTTTTCTTCTTAATAGATACACAGTGAACAAAAACCAAGTCTTTTTGATCATTGAGGTGCTTTCAAGATTTCAAGGTTGCCTTAGTTGGTTTGGTTCAGTGGATAGAGGGTTGGCCTGTGGACTGAAGGGTCCCAGGTTTGATTCCAGTCAAGGGCACATGCCAGCATTGTGGGCTCGATCCCCAGTTGGGGGCATGCAGGAGGCAGCCAATCAATGATTCTTTCTTGTCATTGATGTTTCTATCTCTCTCTCCCTCTCCCTTCCTCTCTGAAATAATATATATGTGTGTGTGTGTATATATTATATATATATACATATAGCGAAGGCTGAAGACAGCGTAGAAGGAAGCCAAGCGGCGGAGAAGGGAACGGAGCCGAGGCAGCGGAGACGGGAGCGGAGCTGAGGCGGCGGACATGGGAGGGAGCGAGGCAGCGAAGAAGGGAGCAAAACCCGCCGACCTGGGCTTCGCTCCCTTCTCTGCTTCGCTCCGGCCTCAGGAAGCCCTATTCTTGCAGGAATAGGCCTGAGGAAGCCCTATTCTTGCAGGAATCTTCCTGCAATGGGCCTCTAGTATTAAAATAATATCACAGTCTCACCATCTTCTGTCCTTCCAGGTTTCTCACATTATACAGCCACCATTTTTACCCATCTAACTCCACTCCTGTTCATTTCCTTCCCTGTCAATCTTAGATCCCATTGACAATCACTTGCTGATATCTTCAACCCTCTTACTTCATTGTCACTTCCTACTCATCTGCCTAGGAACATTCGGTTTTAAATGTCTATTTTCTCTTCCCTTTAACTAGTATACTCTACAAAAACCACATTCTCATATTTGAACTTATTTAACTGGACTCTCAGTGCAGCCCAGTAATCCTGCTTTTCCTTTTTAGTGCTGCCTTCCATGCTCACTGCTGCTGGTTAAGATGTTTACAACCATCTGCAAACATTAGTCCCTTCCCAACATCTCTAGCCTGCCTGTACCAACAGTTTTACACACCTCATGCTTTAGAGATTATACAAGCAATTAACAATGATTCCCATAACTACCACCAAGCTTGTCTTCTCATCTTACATCTTGTTACAACAAAAGAAATCCTCTGATCCAAAATCAATCTTCCTACATGTCTTTTGTTTTTTTAAATATATTTTATTGATTTTTTACAGAGAGGAAGGGAGAGGGATAGAAAGTCAGAAACATCAATAAGAAAGAAACATCGATCAGCTGCCTCCTGCACACCCCCTTCTGGGGATGTGCCCACAACCAAGGTACATGCCCTTGACCGGAATCGAACCTGGGACCTTTCAGTCCACAGGCCGATGCTCTATCCACTGAGCCAAACCGGTTATGGCTCAATAAAAATATATTTTAAAAAATAATCTCATCCAAAATTTAACATTTTACACAATTATTAACACAAAATTAATCATGGAGTTAATTGTAAAATATAAGATTATAAAACTCCTAGGTAAAAAACACACGATTTATTGTTTAATACTTCAAAATTAATTTGGATGTATGAAGATGCTTCTTCCCTTGGGACCCTTTAAATAACTTGACTAATGGATTAATAAGAATAAATCATTATAAGACTAAGTTGTTAAAAACTTAGCATTTATTCAAGAGTTCATACAGAGTAAAGTTGTATTTATGTTCTGAAGGAGGCATTATGGTGGGACAAATAAAACAATTTAAATATATACATATATAATGTAATATATATATGTATATATGTGTATAAATATGTATGTGTATATATACATACATATATATATTTAAAAAATATTTCAAGGTTACTATTAATGCCAATAATCATCTAAGACTCCAGATGAAAATGTAGAGGATATAGAAGATGTTTCTGAAAATATATTGATTTATTTTTTTTGCCTAGTACTTAATATGAACTCCTGGCATGATTATTTGCCCCTTTCTGAAAGAAAACCAGAGATGCAGATTGCTTATTTGAGGGCTCTAGTGAATCAAGGTTTTACTTTAGAAAATGTAAATTTTTCCTTTCCCACCTGGCATTTTAAAAACATTTCAAGTACTCATATTACTAGATATTAAGCACTTCAGCAAGAAATTATCTACATTTCCCAATTTGCTTCTTAAGACTTCTTGCAGACTTTTTTCAAATGTGCCCACAGAGTGCAGCTTGTCCTGTGCACAACACTGAGTCGACTCGGGTAGTAGCAACATCTCTCTGTGATTCCAAAGCTCCCAGCACTTGCTAGGTAAGAACACTAGTTCATAATAGAATCATGGTAGATTTTTCTGGAGAAAGTAACTTATGGAAAAAGGAAAGGCTATGGGTCTAAATTGTTTATATAAGTATTGATAATGAGTGAAAAACAAGGGAATACTTTTACATGTTATTAATGTTGCAATGAACACCTTTGGACATATCTCTTTATAAGTAGGAGAACAATTCTCTATGGCAGATACATAGAAGTGGCATTGCTTGGTGGTAGGAAACAGATATTTTCATCAATGTTTTTCATCATTGCTAAATTTTCTCCAAATAGTTTTAACCATTTTTTTACATTGTTAAGATCCTTAATGTTATTAGACTTTAAGTTTGCCTCCCTAAGAATTATAAAATGGTATTGCATTGTTGTTTGCATTTGCATTCCATAAACACTAGTGGAATGGAGCATTTCCCCCCATTTATTTATTGGCCAGTAGGGTTTCCCTTTTCATTCTACACTTATAACTTTAAGAGAAATAAAGTTCCCTTGTCTCTGTTCTCTGTGCCCCTCCCCCACCCCTCAATAATTGTAGAGAAGCCCTAGGCCTGGCCTTCACTGAATGTGGTCCTTAAAGGCATTACTTCTCCAGGGCTGCAAACCAAGGAATTTGGAGTCAAATGTTGAAGTCACTGCACAACAAACTATGTCCACCAAACCTGTCATTCCACCAACACAGCCTCTAGGTCTTAGATTAAAATTCTATCTTTAAGCAATGAAGACACCCCTAGAGTATTATATAATTATCTATTTCATGCAATGTCTTAGTTATCATTTAGGATTATATCAAAGGTTAACTGTGGCTCAGGTAGGATTAAAATAGAATGGTGTGAGCACTGGCCAATGGCTCAGTTGGTTGGAGTGTCATCCTGTACACCAAAAAGGTTGTGGGTTCGATTCCTGATCAGGGCACATACCTATGTTGCAGGTTTGATCCCCACTTGGGGTGTGTATGGGAGGCAACCGATTGATGTTTCTCTCTCACACTGGTGTGTTGTTATTCTCTCTCTCTCTCTCTCTCTCTCTCTCTCTCTCTCAAAGTCAATAAAAACATATCCTTGAGTGAGGATTTTAAAAAAAGGGAATGGGGTGGAACAATACCTAGAAGAAAGTGAAAGACATTGTATTTAACCAGATGGTAAACACCTTTCAATAGGAATTATGTCTTATAATAATAGTAATAAAGTAATAGTTATTTATATGATGCCTGCAATATATTACAGACTACGCTAAACATTTTATATACAATATTTCATTTACTTTCACAAAAACACAGTGAGGTAGGTGTTATATTCATTTAACAAATGAGAAAACTGAATATTTAATTTCACAGAACATCTCCATAAGAAGACAAAACCTAATTTTAAAAACAGGATAAAGATTTGAAAAGACACTTTACCAAAGAGGTATGGGTGGCAAATATTCACATACAAAGATGCTCAACATTATTATTCATTAGTGAAATGCAAATATAAACCATAATGAGGTACCATTACACATCTATTAAATGACTTACATTAAAATGACTGATGATGCCCAGCGCCGATTCGAATGTGGATCATCTAAAAGTCTCATACATTGTCATGGGGAAAAAAAACGCTACAATCTTTTTGAAAACACTTTGGCAGTATCATTTGAAGTTCAACATACACTTACCATATGACCCAGAAATCTCATTCCTAGATATTTAGAAAAAAAAAAGAAAAAAGAAAGAAAAGAAAACATATGCCCATGTAGACAGGTCTTGCCCATTATTTGTAGTAGCGTTGTCTATAATCACCAAAACTGGAAACAGTTCATAAGCCCAGCAAGTGGTTAATGTGAAAACAAGTGGAATACTACTCAACAATGAAAACATATGAACTACTGTAACATAAAATAAGGATAAATGTGGAAGGAATTATGCTAAGTGAACAGGCAGACACAAAGGGCTATAATTTGCATAATTCCACTTATATGGCATTTGGAAAAGGTATAAGTAGAGGGACAAAATTAGATTAGTGGTTGCCAGGAGCTAAGGGTCAGAAGAGGGTATTAACTACAAATAATCAACAGGGAACTTTGGGGAAGATGGAAATGTCTTATATGTTAATTATAGTGGTGATTATATGCCTCTAAATATTTGTCAAAACTCATCAAACTGTACCCTTAAAAGGGGTAAATTTTACTATATATAAATTAGATTTTATTAAACCTGACTTAGGGAAACAGTTCCTGTGTGATAATGTTCTTAACCTTCTTATCTTAGTATTCTCAGCATCTTAGAATAGGGAGTGACATATAGTAAATTAATGTTGAGTTAATTAAGAAGGAAGGTGATGCCTTGACCGTGACAATAATGTATTTTGCCTACTTCCCAGTTTTTAGAACAGTCCAGCCATGATCACTCACACCTGGCATCATTTCGGTAAGCTCACGCTTATGCAAGCGATATTTCTGTGAAGCCGACCCATGAGTAATTTCTGAGGAGGTATTAAAACACCCTCACGTCTACAAGTCTAATATATTAATAAATGTGTTGTTTTTAATAAGACATCTAAATTTGCATGCACCATCCTACTTGTTATGTTCAGTACTCAATTTTTTAATGTTTCTTGGACACTAGCCAGTAAGTCTGAGTCCCTAGTTAGTTCATCTATTACTTTCTTGCCACAATAGATTTGGGTCTCCGCCAAGAAATAGACTAATATTGCATACAAAAACTCTAAATGCATATTCTGATCTTTGGATATTTTCTTTCTGAGTGAGAGGGGGGAATACACAACACACATCCGCCCCCCACCGCCACACACACATTACACACATACAAATCCTATCTATACACACATTCTATTCAAACTAGGTAAACATTTTTTATTGCTGTTATTAATATCGAATGCCTTCCATAATCCAAGTATTTGTCTGTCCATTTACATGATCCTCTCACCCTAAGGATTGGAAGGGAACAATGAGTTGTAAAATCTGATAATGATCAAAGATGATGTCTCTGTGTGAATAAAAAAAGTCAAGATTGCAGGAATCCTCATTTCCACAGGAGAAGCACATTTTCTGCATTTGATTTGCACATTCTCAGTGTCTTAATTTCAGTGATTTCAAAATGAGATGATCTTGAAGAAGGGAAAGGTTCTGTGTTGGAGAGGGGGCATGCTTCCTACCCCACCTTCACTTCCCTTAAAACATAAGCACAGAACTAATGAACGCTATTAAAGATACTTGTAGAAATGATTCTGATTTGTATCTGATGACTATCTAACCTATTATTGCACTTCATGGGCAGAGATTAATGGGAAATTCTTAAAGAATAAAGACTCTAACAAGCATTAGAAATATGTGTGGTCCCAGACTGTACCACGTGACCTCAGGAAGCCAAACCCTGGCTGTTAATATCCTTGACTAATGAACCAAGGCTGCAGTCCGTGCTCGCAAAGTGTCAAGAAATAAGTTACCAGAGAGGTGACCTTTTAACATCCTTCTAAATGTAATTTTTAACAGAACAGTGTCAATAAGTTCAAAATACCATATGCTTTTGATCTGATATGGAAGTACGATGCATCAATATCAGACAGCAAAAGGGAAGAGGGAAAGAAAGCTAGATAAAGAGGATTAAAAAAAGGATCTAAAAGAATAATCTACAACTATGACACTAAATACCTTCCCATCTTCACATAGGTAAGAATATAAAAAATCTTGGTTCACTATTTTAACGTTATCATCACTATAAGAAAATAATACTAATTAAGAGTTGCAGATTATTACTATTAATCCACTTAATAACTGTTATCTTTGCCCAAATTTGAGATATATTGTATAACCTAGAAACTGTCCCTTTCTCCTTTCCAGCTCCTAAATTTTCCATTACTAAATTTAATTTTAGGATATACACTCTGGCCCTGGATGGGTAGCTCAGTTGGTTAGAGTGTTGACCAATATGCCAAGGCTGAATCCCTGCTCAGGGCACATACAATGCATAAATAAGTGGTGGTGGGGGGGAGAAATTGATTTCTCTCTCTCTCCCTTTCTCTCTATAAAATCAATAAAAGAGTTTCTTTAAAATAAATTTATTAGATTATAAACTCTGGTGTCCAACAGACGTGGGGTCCATTTCCAGTTTTGGCACTAACTATGTGACTAGGTATATTGCCTAACTTCTATAGACTCTGTCTTTTCATTTATAAAATGGGGCCATTACTAGGATCTTCGATGGATAGGTATGAAAATTAAATGGAAAAATGTGTATCAACCTTTTGACACAATGCCTGGTAATTCAGAAGAGTTTTAAACTGTTAGCTATGATTATAGTGACTGCTACTATTAGTATTGTGAATATGACTACTTGCATTCCTTGTATCATGTTAATGTCTATTGTTTCCTCCTTTCCCATTAGAGGGCCCACTGCTTGCATGTAGTCTCACACCCTCTTTGTAGTCTTCACAGTGCCTGGCACAGTGCCTCTTACTGAGTGGCTGAGAATGTGAAAAAATGAATGAGCATGGCAACATCCCATGTTTTGACACTGATGATTACGTTTCTTCACAATATCAAACATTTACCTAATAGAGTAAAAGACATACAAAAAGAAAAAAAAAAAGGTCAAGATATGTACTATTGGAGAGAATGCTTTTTTTTTTTTTATCATGTTCTCTTTAACTAGGGATTATGCCAGCATTTAGGCATATCGAAGTTTCAGCAAACGTGTGTTTAGGCTGATAAACATAATAAAAATATGTTGAAGGTCTCTGTCTAAACAAATGTGAAGAAAACCAAAGAAAGGTCCTTCCTTTAGTTCTGGAAAAATTCTGCCTTTCCAAGTGGCTAGTCCCACTTTGGGGAGTATTTTGGAATCCACAGTTTTCCTACAAAGTTCATCCTACAAACAATTCATGATCCTTTTCTCTTTCAACTCCATTTGCATCAGCAAATATGTTTTTAATAAATTTTTATTGATTTCAGAGAGGAAGGGAGAGGGACAGAGAGATAGAAGCATCAATGATGAGAGAGAATCATCAATCGGCTACCTCCTGCATGCCCCCCTACCCCCCCGGGGATTGAACCCACAACCTGGACATATGCTCTGACCTGGAATCAAACCATGGCCTCCTGGTTTATAGGTCAGTGCTCAACCACTGAGTCATGCTGGCCAGGCTGGATCAGCAAATATTCATGGATATCCTCCAGTGGAATAGTTCCTGAGCTAGATCCTCACTCTCCAGGAGCTTACAGCCTACAATGGAGGGCATTTAATAGAGTAAACACTAAGATAGAGCAGCTAATTCTTCCTGGAGAAGAAAAGTCATGAACAGTGCTTTAAAAGTTTAGAATTGGAACTGAGTCTGAAAGCATCATTCATTCATGTGTTCAGCATAGCACGAGTGTCCCTGCAGTGTAGTAGTGAAGAGGAAGAGCACTGGAGCCACACTGCATCCTGGCTGTGCCACTGGCTATCCCTGTGTCCCGGCAAGTCATTTTACCTCTCTGTGCCTTGGCTTACTCACCCATATAACGGGGATTATAATATAACTTTCTTTATGGTAAGTTTGGCAAGTGCTTATGAGGGAAGCATTATCGAAATGTGTAACAGATAAACAATCAGGTCATCCCTTCCATTACAATCCATACAGCAATCTCCAACCTCAAAAAGTATGTAATCTCTTGCGGTGGGGGCATGAGAGGTGGGAGGGCAGGCGACAGCAAACACAATGGTTCTTCCTCTACTTTGGAAGTCTTAGAGTTGAAGGGATCTCTCCTGATTCTGGATTTTTCCTTAGGCAAATCCTTCACCAAACTCCCATGCCTCCAGAGCTCCCCAACATAAAGGCAAGATAACCTATCTCTCCAAGAGGAGTTAAGAAGGTCTTTTCATTCGGAATATTTAAAACAAAGCATGATTGTTGGGAGATGAGCAAAGGAAGAACAAAACATTTGGAAAAGGAGAGAAACAAAACATTTTCCAGAGCTTCCTGAGAAGTGAAAAGAAGGGATTCTCTGAGCTGGAAAGCGGCATAGCTAAGACTGGAATCCAGATCTTTCTCACTACAGAGGTATCCGGTGTCTTTAAAACTGATCAATCAAATGAAATGACTGTCAGACCAGTGGTTGAGTATTTCATTTACTTGCTGATTACCTGAATAAACTGAATAGCTTTGAAAACCAAGTCTATCAAAGCTGCCTGGTTGTTCAACCTAGACACCATCTATATGTAGAGTGTATGCACTACAATACAGGAATCCTATGGGCCAGGTTTCTTTTACATATTCCTCTCTGCCCAAGGTCTAGTGTAGTTCACTTCAGCTCAAAGAGCCATTTAGCCTCCGCCCTGGGGATATAAAATTGACTAAGAAATATTCCCTGTCCTCAAGTTGTTTTTAGTCCATCAGTGGAAACAAACATATGCATAGGTAGAGTACCTGGCATTGGAAATGATCCATAAATAGCGCATGAATAACAAATAACTGAAATAAATGAATAAGTGGACAAAGCAGTTGGATGGCTGGATTTTTTTTTATTATTATCAGTAGTAGTTGATTCTCACTGTGTTGTCACCCTTGAGGCTTGGGTAATTGTCTCATTTCTACAACAATCAATTTCCCCCTCGATTTGCCTCTATTACTGCAAAAAATTAGCTCACTGAAAGAAAACACTTTCCTGTTCAAGAGCACAATGCTTGGTTGTCTCACTGACATCTCTGCCACATGCACCCAAACACATGAGAGGCAGCAGAAACAACTATGCAAGGTATTGTCACTTGGTTGTTATTCCAAAGGCATCATAGAGCTGTTGACCCTTGCTGTTAATGCTTTCAGGGGGATAATACACAAGGCACTTGAAAAACTACCTATGGGGTGATCTAATTGTGAGTTAGATAATGAAAATACCAGTAGAGGGATAACAATATTTATGATTTCTATTTGAATTTGAGTTCATATTTGAAATGTACAAATACGAACCATTGAAAATAAAGGATTTCACCATTGCTACCTATTAGCTACATGCTCATAAGACTAAGCATGCTCCAGTCAAGATATTTTATATTCTCTCTCTCCTTGTTATATTATGTTTGATTATATTTCCATCTGAATGAGGTAGTGGAAGTAGGAAGCAGGGGAAAGAGTACACTGACATACATAGTCGGAGGTGGTTTTTTTATTAACTGACTTTATTACAGAAGCATTTACTAAGTGCCCACCCCAGAGAAGGCAACGAAACAGCAACTAAAAATGCTAGTCTCACATTCCCACCTGCCTACTGAACATCTTCTAGACCAGCGGTTCTCAACCTGTGGGTCGCGACCCCTTTGGCGGTCGAACGACCCTTTCACAGGGGTAGCCTAAGACCATCCTGCATATCAGGTATTTACATTTGATTCATAACAGTAGCAACATTACAGTTATGAAGTAGCAATGAAAATAATTTTATGGTTGGGTCACAACATGAGGAACTGTATTTAAAGGGCCAGAAGGTTGAGAACCACTGTTCTAGACACTCTGAACTGGTCCCAAACTCAGTTATGTAGCATTTCTAATGCTTTTAGTCCTAAACTCAGTTTATCTTACCAGCATTTGCCATGTCACTCAATTTTTCAAAATGCTTATAATTACTGTTGATACCTTGTTTGTTATCCAATATATCAAGAACATAAGCGTATACATTTTTCAAAATTTCATCCTGTCTTCTCTACTCTCACACCTAGAGAGGCAGTGTGGCATTGAGATTAAAAGGATATAGTCTAGATATGAATGTGGATTCAAAGTATGGCTGGCCCTGCCCCTCAATAGCTGTGTGACCAGAAAACTACTTAACCTCCCTAGGCTTATGCCTCATCTATAGAATAAGGGTAACAATGGGATCTACTCATAGATATAGATGCCATATTAATTTATGAGGACTAATATGTAGACTTGGGCAAAAGTAGGTTTATAGTCATTCATATGGAAAATAATACAACAATTAATAAATAATAATACAGAATAAACTGCATTTCATGTACTCACAATTGTAAACCTACTTCTGCCTCATCCTGTGTATATCTGTTATTAGATATACAGAAATATGTATCTTCAAATATAATTATATTAAAATCTGACACTTTGAATGAGCAAATACACCCTGAATAGATAATTTGTTAACTTCAATAAGTTTATTGAGCTTTTTTTTTTAAATCTTCACCTGAGGATATTTTTTTCCATTGATTTCCAGAGAGAGTGGGAGGGAGGGAGGGTGGGAAGAGAGAGAGAGAGAGAAACATCGATGTGAGAGAGAGACATCGATTGGTTGCCTCCCGTACATGCCCAGACCAGTGCTGGGGAACCCACAACCAAGGTATGTGCCCTTGACCAGGAATCAAACAAGAGACCCTTCAATCCATGGGCTAATACTCTAACCACTGAGCAACCATCCAGGGCAGTTAATTGAGCTTGTTAAAAACAGTTCCTTTTTTAAAAAAATACTATTTGATGAATAATGATACATTGATTGAGAATTAACAACTATCTTGTTTATACAATTTATTTAAAGGACCATTAAGCCCCAAGCTATGATTTTAAAAATAATCTAAGGCTCAGTTTAGCATTCATTATACTGAATAACTCAGCCAATAGCAGTCCAGAAAAATAAATACTACTTCAGCAACAAAACATGGGAATGCTAATTGACAGCTGGCAGAGTCCAATCAGATATCTCTGCAGACAACTAACTGGCTACTTTTGTAACATCTGTTTCATTTTGCTAATCTACCCTGATTTCTTCATTTGCTTTTCTAGAAAAGAGAACAGAGAAGGGATGGCATGTAAACCTGAAAAAAACAACAAAAACAAAGAAAAAGTCAAGTGTGTGTGTGTATATGTAGTCTTAGTTTGTAGGAAACAACGGTTTCAGTTATTTTTACTATTTATTCCCAATTTTTTAAGGGAGAAGTGTGAGATTTAGTCAAGTGTTAGGGTTTGAACTTGGATGCTCTGATGCTGGGTACCCAGGTCTTAACAAACACAACTATAGTGGAAAATAAAGGAATCGGAATAATTTGTGTGGAAAATGTTACTACAAAATCCAGGCTACATTATTTTGCATTTATGTAGGAAGATGATGTAGGAATTTAGTAATTTCACCCATATATATATATATTTATTTTTTCTCTTCCATTTAATCTCTGATTAGTTCAGATGATCACAAGTAATATTCACCTAGTGGAAAACACAAGAGAAGAAAATATTTTTTTTGATCTAGGATTTCCTTGTATAGGATTTCCTCCAATTTCTATAGTTAGTCACAGTCTCCTCCACCATACCCCACCTTTCTTCCTTCACCCCTGGACACAAAGAAAAGGTAGCAAAGGAAGGGAGAGAGAACAGATAAAAGAACTTGAGCTAGAGAGGGGAAGACCAGTCATTTAATATGTTTGCCTACATGGCATTCTACCTTTGAACCTTCCAAATGCAACTTTATACATTGTCTTTTGACATTATGCAGTTTGGAATCCTGAAAGCTCTCAATTTAGACAACTAAATTATTGCTTGTCAATTTATCTCGGGATGAAAGACAGGTGTTTTGTTTCACAGTAAAACTCCATTTAGAGCTTACATTGGCTCTAAATCCAATCCCAGCTTCTTGTGGGCTGGCATTGAAGTGCATCACAGTAGGAATTATCAGAAGGGGCCCCAACAGTCAATCCACACAAGATCCTTCACCCTGGTTCCTCCGGATGGGCATACCTAATGCTGTTTAAAAGCAATTGAGATAAAGACTCCTTGGAGCACCAAGGGTTAGAGCGCTTGCTGGTGTTCCAGCAAAGCTGAAAATCCTTATTAGTCTTCTTAGGAAGCAATGCAATGCTTTATGATTCTTTAGTAAATATTCATTAAGATTATGTTTTCATTTATTAAACAGTTGATCTCGCCTTAAAAAGAAATTTTCCACAAGTACATATACATTTGTTACTCTGATTTGAGGGGTTTAATGTAAAAGGCCCCTATGGAATGGCTAAAGTGTTCTCATTTGAGTTGAAAAATAAACCATTTCTATGGGTTTCTTCATTTCTCTACCCTCCTCCACTCTGCTATAGTTTCCACCATTTCCAGCATTATTTATTACCGGGGTATAAGAGAACTCTCAACAAATCCAAGGAACTCAAACCATAGTTCTAAGAAGGTGTTACATTGTTTGCCTTCTATAGTAGAAAGTGAATAGTGGGGTCATTATTCAATGGGTGGGACTAGTGTATGCATAGATCTTAAAATACTGTTCAGAATTCAACACACTTTTAAATTAATCAAAATTTTAGTTTATGATCTATCCCAACTCCACTATCATTTTAAAAACGAGGTTAAGTAACTTGTCCAGGATCACAGATCACAGTAGTTCATGGCAAAGTCAGGATTAGATCGAGGTATTCTGATTAAAAAACTAGTTCTCATTCACCATGCAGTACTGAGTTGAATTTTTATGCAAAATGCTTAGAACACTTTTGGGGGATGGAGTTCCATGAGTCTTTTTATGATCAAGTCTTGGTTCCTTTGTAGGCATGTAAAGTTTCAGTTAAGGTTTAATTCAGAGAATAGTATGATCACATTTATCATAGTTGTTATATACATTCAGTTTAGCTATGATTGTAGTCATCTTTTTACCTTTTTTTCTGAAAATGTTTAGATTAGATTGAAGTCTCAGTGAAAATGTTCTACATATATATGAGCTTCAATAAATTAATACATTTCTTTCAATGGATTTGTAAAACATCTTGAAGATAAAAGCACTATCTTATTTATTATCAATCTTTTAGTGCCTAGCATAATGCCTTGTCCTTAAAAAGTCCCTAATGGATATTTGTTGAATGTCTAATTTGATGATGTGTTTGATTCAGTTTCCTAATCCTGTATTATCTGTAATTCATCTGACTAGCTACAAACTATATTAATTATTCTGGGCTAAATTGCCTATTAACCAAACAAACTGTTATTAGTTTGTTTGCTTTAATGTTCAGCTAGGAGTAAAGTAATCATATAGGGGCATGGCCTGACCAAATCTCTTTTATTTGGCTATTGGATGCATAGTTGGCAGGGATATAATTAAGAATTGTTCAGTTTTCTTAAACTTTCAAAAATTTTCTGAATTTAGATAGAGAAAATGTCTGATTTTCAGTCTTTAAAATAAATTACCAATTTCATGTGTCAAATGGAAATACCAATACAAGATTATTGTGGAAAATCAAATGAGATTAAGGTGGTTGTAATAAAAATGTTAAAGCAATCTGTAAATAGGACACTAGGAGTAATGATGATAACTATAACAGAAATAGTAACTTTGAAGTTTACTGTGTATTCTGGGTTTAAAATAAGGATCTTGGGTCAGTTGTTAACAGACAGACAGAAAGAGTTCTTCAGGTTCTAGGGCCAATGACTCAAGACATAAAACATGCAGTAATTGACAACTGAGTGTATTCCTACTGGCCTTTTGCTCATACTCTGCCTATAAAAAAAGAACTTCATTCAAATGCATGGCTGACAATGAAATGGAAGTTTCATCACATTGCCCTACTCGTGACCTCAAAGCTGACCTCCAGATCACCCCTCAGTCAAAATACTAGAGGATTCACTGAATGCAGTTTTAAACTGGATTCAGCTGAGTTTTCTGAAGAGAAAGCCAGAGTATTATATTTTCAGTGCTTGTTTTTTAATTCTGTATTTGAGGGCTCCTGTGGCATGATTAGCTTTGAAGATATAGCAATTTATCAGTCATCTTTCATTTTCCAGGAATCTCCTAACTATTAGGAACAAGCTATATACTTTTTATTTCATTGCAAAACAGTCGTATTGTTGAACCTATTCTGCAAGTGACTTATGAGCCAGTTGTAGAATTTATCTGGGTAGAAAGTAAGTGAAGAGTTTAGGACTAGAACCTAACTAGACAGTGTAGAGTGGGTGAATTTTTAGCCTGACCTATTTTTGTTTATCCAAAGATGAATCAATTAACTGTTGTTCATGGAATTAGTTGTTAGAAGAAACCAATCAGGTCTAAAAGTTACATAGTACATGGTTAAACAAATCGTTTGTTTTTTTATGGCTTTTTAACCAAACTTGTTTTTCCTTGCCATTTTTAAAATTCAAAGGTTAGAGAAAACACATAAAAACAAAATTAAAATCCGTTAATTTATTAAGCAATTCAGCCAGAATTGTTCTTTGGTATATACTACATTAGTCAATGGCTTGCCTTTTTACCATGAACATGTTGTTCTCCAGAGTTTTTTGAGGTCCCTGAAATCAACTCCACTAAATAGGATTCAAAAGATCGGATAAGGTTGACATACATTTGTACTACTACTTTTGTGTCTATAAATGTAGCCTAAATTTAAATTAATTTAAAATGTATGATTTCATTATGCATTTTCTAGTATGTGCACAACTGTTGTCATGCAAAATGGCCTGTGACTGTTTGTAGCAATAAAGAAGTATTCTTCTTATTCAAAAAGACTGGAAACAATGGCTTAAGTCAAGTGACAATTTTTTTTCAGCCTTTAGTCATTATGCCATAAAGTAATGTCGGACTTCCCTCCTCAGGAAACTCTCTGCCAAATAGTCAGTTTGGGGACTTTCTAAACATAAAACTCATTATATTCTCTTTGACCTATAGGCCTTGAGACACCTCTGAACTACCTCTTAATTATCTTTAGGAACTGTAGAGATGTGTTAGGTTTCCTGATCATGGTTTTATAGTCATGAGGCACTTATGTTTGAATGGAAGATTTCATCAACTTAATGAATGCAAAATTCACCCAAAACTTGTTTTTATAGCATAAAGATTAACCATTCAACTTGTATTCACCAGTTCCCATAAGATGAAGTTAAAATTCATTGGAACAACATTTAAGGTGCATCACAATTGGGTCTCAATCTACCAGCATCTTATACATTAGAATAGGTGCCCATAGACTTTTTCTGTAAAGGGCCAGACACTAAATATTCTAGGCTGTGTGAGCTATACAGTCTCTGCAGCTACCATTCAACTCTGCTGTGTAGTGAAAAGGGAACCCTGCCAGTGGTCGGCAAACTCATTAGTCAACAGAGCCAAATATCAACAGTACAACGATTGAAATTTCTTTTGAGAGCCAAATTTTTTAAACTTAAACTATATAGGTAGGTACATTGTTATTAACTTAATTAGGGTACTCCTAAGCTGGCCTTTGCTAAAAACATCCTCAATCTGATTGAGGTACTTTCGTTGAGGTCGACCCCTTCCAACTCTCTCATCCACACTCGTCTTGTATACTTGTTTTCAGCCAATTAAAAATTTTAAAAAGCATTCTTAGCTGGTGGCCTATACAAAAATAGTTAGTGATCTGGATTTGACTTGTGGGCTGTTTGCTTACCCTTTCACTTGAGCACTGGAGAAGCTCATATTTTTTCTGAACATGCCCTGAGTTTCTATGCATCCATACTCCTCCATGTGTCATTTCTATGCCCTACATCTTTCTATTTTTCCTTTGTTTAACCAAACATTGTTCTGTGAGCTGAGCTAAAGTAACACTATCTCTGAGAAGACTTCTATGATTATAACTCACCCTTCCAAATTCTTATTCCACTGGATTCCTATAGTACTTTGTACATTCTTGTTACAGGAACACTGCAGAAAAACACATACCTTAGAAGCATTTGCTAAATACTTCTTGAATGAATGATAGAGACACAAATAAATGACTTGTACCAAAATTGTTTACTGAGCTATTTCCACAGCCTGACTGTGAGCTCCCCATGGGCACCTTGTCATATTCCTCTCTCAGTTCCCAAGGCCTGGAAAGTATTTGGCATGTAGTAATATTTTAGTATCTTTTTGTTGAATTAATGTTTTGAGGGTATATCTCAGAGACACACCTATGGAGAACAAATTTGTTTCTTTATGTGCATTCTTACATTTCTGGATTGAAATAGTTCCATCTGATTCTCTACAAAATTACCAAACCTAGATCCCCAAAGCTAAGTTGGAGTTACAGACATTGGCTTCCCTGTCACTACTTGTAGACACATGCTTGTTTATGTTTGGTTAATTAAAATTAATCCCCCAGTTCCCCTTTCCTTCACGGGCATTACTTCCCATTAATTTCAGTGAAGCTTGCTTGACTTCAATGAAAGTTTTTACCTGCATAGGGACAGTGAAGAATCAGGACAAAGATCTTTTAAGGCTGTCATTTGTCACCATGAACAAAAGAAAGAGAGATCTTTAGGCATGAGGCTCCGTAGCGCACTTCACACGCCTCTCTTAATTCTATCTTTGCTGACAACCCATGACTGCCACATAAAAGAAAGCATCAGAATTATAATTGAATGGTTCTGAAATATCAGAGACAGAACCTCTGGAAAGGAGGTTCACAAACTTATTTGTTGGCGTGGTTAGTGACTTGAGTAGCTACAAACGGCCAGAACACTGTTGACAGCATTTCTAGTGCATAGCATATAGACACTCTGAGTCGGTGTTGAATAGGAAAGCTTGGGAGCTTAGCTTTATTCCACCAGCACACAGTTCTTGACAACCTTCACTATTCAGAACACCCCTGATAAACAAAATTAAAGAGGGAAAACGGCACCACAACCACAGCGATATCATAATATCCATGCTCTAAAACGTTAGCATTTTATTCATAGTGTATTTATTTGATGCAGAATATAAGATATTAGGAGGGCTTAGAAAAATAGGGGTGCCAATCTGGTGCAAAACCCTACATTTTTAAAATTCTTTGGATATAAAACATGAAGTCAAGCTAGGCTTCTTGTTTTTATACTAAGTTACGTCTTATCATTAAGAACAGCATGGCATTCCTCCAAAAATGATTGATATAGAATCTTCACCTTAATTATACATGTAGCACTGTTTCTACTGTATTTTTATAACTTTTTGTTAAGGTATAATTGATATATAACGTTACATTAGTTTCAGGTGTACATCATAATGATTTGATATTGTTAGGTATTGTAAAATGATCACCACAATAAGTACAGTTAACTTTGTAGTTCTAATCTACTAGTCTAGTCTATATATTTTATATATATTGTCTCATTTAAACATTGGCTACTATATAGAACTAGTTGCCAATGTTTAAATGAGACAATATATATAAAATTCCCAGCTCTAAGGTTTGACACTCAGTTCCTTCTTTACATCCTATATCTTTGGAATTAAATAGAATTATTAGCTGAATGACCAGGAAGAAATACACATCAAAGGATCACAGGGCAACCCACATCCACAAATACGGAGGTGAGAATACAAGGAAAACATTGGTATTTATTGCATTTCATGTCCTACACCTGGCGCTTTATATATATTACTAGAGGCCTGGTGCATGAATTCATGCACCAGTGGGGTCCCTCGGCCTGGCCTGTGGGATTGGGCTGAAACCAGCTCTCCAAAGTCCCCCGATGGGTCCTGGATTGTGAGAGAGCACAGGCCAGGCTGAGGGACCCCACCAGTGCACGATTGGGGTTAAGGAGGGACGGGGGAGGTTGGCCAGCAGGGGGGACCGCCGGAGGGCTCCTGGGCATGTCTGGCCCATTTCGTTCAGTCCCTATTGGCCTGACTCCAGCAGCAAGCTAACCTACCAGTTGGAGCATCTGCCCCTGGTGGTCAGTGCACATCATAGCTAGCGGTTGAGCGGCCTTAGCATATAATTAGCATATTACACTTTGATTGGTTGAATGGCTGGCCGGTTGACTGAACACTTAGCATATTAGACTTTTATTGTATAGGTTATCATTTAAACGTCCTAATGGCCCAATAACGACATTGTTACTACCTGCATCAATATTTGGTGTTTATAGTTAAATTTTTTACCTGTAAAAAGGACTGTTCCTTAAACCTTCCTCATCTTTTGCTTGTCCTGGTTAATTAGTTTCTCTCCATCTAAACAAAATATGTGTTCTTATCTGAAATTCCATCCTTAAAGTTACCCTTTTAGTTTAAGACCCTGTCTCTGCAAAAGTCTTCTATTAAAGTTCATATTACCTGGGACAGATGAAACAAAGAGACATTACATTGCACTAAAACTTTAACAGAAATCAAGTAGTCAGATTAAAACACTGTTGCCTTTGGGAGAAAAAAAGATAAATGAGACTCTGAGAGAAAAAGAGTAAGATCTTAGATGGATGATAAGCCAGGAACGACCCAGGTGCTTGGGGTCGTAGCCTTCAGGGGGTAATGTGTGTATGCTGTAGTTCAGAGCCGTGGAGGACCGCACACATAACACAAGCAACCTGGGAACGAAGTGCACCCACATCCGCTTCCACCTGCTTCTCAGTTCTGTTATGATGGACACATAACACCATCTTCTAACTCTCTCCCACCCTCCAACCAGAAAGTCATTTGCCTTCATTGGTATTGGCTTTCCAGTGGAGCAGCGAATAAGCATTGTGTGGCCTTCAAGGCAGGCGGGCACTCCACTGCAAAATGGAGAATTACAATATCAATTACCATAATCAATGCTAAAGCCTGAAGCTGGATTTGGATGGGAGGCTGAGCCAATCTTTCAATCAAAGAATGAGACATTCCTATTGGCAGAGGTTTCCAGCTCCATTTCTCAGACCCAGAGGGAGGTACTCTCTGGAGAGTTTATGTCTTATGTTTTAGCTTCTGCTTGTTTGTTTTTCCCCATAGAGTAACTTAGCAAACATCCTTTTACTATCTTCTGCCTCCAATGCCCATATAAATGTATAGTAGCCCCTACCTATGTGTTCTTATATAAGTTCTCTAGAGAACTGCAAAAGCAAGAGGTATAGATTGCTTCCATATATACAGGTTCCGAAGAGTCATGGCATTGTAAGTAATGGCAGCATTGCTAACTTTTCTCCTGGTGGAAGTTGATTTTAGTCAGAAATAGTAAATCTTAGAATTAAAAAATAAAAGAAAAAAATATGAAGAGAAGTTTCTTGTACCAGAACAGGAAGAAATGGTGCCTGGACACTGAAGATTTTATATTGATTATACACACACACAAATATGCCTACATCCTTTTTCTCTACTCATTATTCTAAATTTTCAATGCTTGGCCTTTAAATTTTGTAATACGATTTAAATGGTTACAAAGGAGGAGTTTTTTTTTGGGGGGGGGGCTGGGATCCTGAATATTTTGGGGACAGTCCTGTTGGTCATGTATTATGCTAAGCAACTTATATGTACTATCTATTTTCATGTTCAGAACAACTCTATGTGACAGTTATTACTGTATCACATAGAGAATACAACCTAGAGAAGTGAAGTGATTTTCGCAGGCACATAGTTTTAATAACTGAACCTAATTCAGGACAACCTGATTGTGATGTATGCATTTACCTTAGAAAATTAGGACAGATCTGCCCAGACCAATTTGTATTCCCTGGCTTTAGGATGGCCTTTATACTTGTGGGGATTATTATCATTATTATCATCACATAGTTAATAAAATATTTGTTGAATATTAGCTATGTGCTAGGCACCATTCTAAGCATTTAATATACATTATTCATTAAATAATTTTAACAACCAAATGAGGTACATGTCGATAACATTCCCATTGTACAAATGAAGAAACTGGGACCCCGGAATGGTTAGGCAACTTGTTCAAGGTTAAGGCTCCCTGACTCTGGACCCCAAGCAACGCATAATCAAAATTCTGGTTTGGTTCCTTCAACCTATATTTCTGAAGTAAATTGGTACTTACTAGACACAAAAGATTACAAACCATCATATAAGACTGGAAATAATGTATGACTTTCCTTTCTGGTCCGGTGATTCTTTCCATTTATTTTCACAGGCTGTGGCATAATCTCAGGGCTTGGCATTGCCCGTGCAATGGAACCTCTAGTTCTTATAGATGCAGCCTCACTGGGAAGATTCCTGGGGTCCAAAGGATGAGCTTTGCAGTGGTTGTGGTGGGTTACAGGGGAAGAGCCAGAGCTCCATTCACCACTGAGTGAGAACACCCCAAAAGGCAATGCATTTAAATTCAAGAATCTGAAATCACTCATTTATGAGGAAGTCATGCGTGTTTCCATATGTATGTGTGTGCAAATACATGTGTCTATCCAATTTCTCTCATAGCAATTTTTTGCATATTACAGTATTTCCATTTCTGTGTATGAATAGAGTATTTTATAATTGAAGATATATATATATTTAGCCATAACACAGAGATAAGGAATATATAAAATATCACATTCACTATAGATACCTTGACTTTAATACAAATGCAACACAATGCCAAATATCTGGCCAAAACAATCGATAACAACAGTCAATTAGCCAAGCATGTGGAACTAGTTGGAAAAATTCAGATAACTGACTAAAAATTCCAATTTTCATTCAGATGCCTACCCCCATGCTCTTTATCATCTGATGTTTTTCTCTCACTACTAGAGCGACAAATATTTTATTCCTCAAGCACGCCTAGCAATAACATCGCTACAAAAAAGAGGCTGAAATAAAAATGTAATGGCTTAGAGATGTACAAATGATAATTTTCATCTTTAAAAAAAATAACTCATTCAGAGCAAAAATCCTGATTTGTTTACCCCATCAACTCCTTGTTTTGTTTCAAGATTCCACTGATCATTTACAAATGGTGAAAAGCCTCTTTAGCCCATTCTATATTTCATCCCAGGTGATTGAACTCTGCATTCTGATTTCTAAATGGGCAGAGAGATGTACTGTAATGAGAACACAAAGAAACAGGTTTATAACTTGGTACATTATGGCAGCGGGTTCAAAGCTGTGCCGCCAGCCTTTGTTTCTGACTCATGCAGATAAACTCCAGCATTTTCCAGGACTGTCACAAAGCAGGCAGACTCTGAAGGAGAAAAAAAAGAAAAGAAAAGAAAGAAAGATGCAAGGAAGAGAAAGAAAGAAAATGCATTAAAACAAAGCAAAAACTCTCGGGATGGTTTAGGCTGCAGGCTATTTTCCCAGAGTTCTGTCCAAGAATAATCTAGTGAAAATGTGGACAGAGAACCACCGACCCCTGCTTCCCCCTGAACATATGCAGCTCTGATCAGTCTGGTATTTCAAGAAAAACAAGGTCCTGAACCCGAGTCCTCAGACACATAACAAAGCGCACTTCACAGCTGTGATGCACAGCGACGATCGGCTCCGAGGCCTGAGTGGGTCCCAAGACAATGCCTCCTTTATCACCCAGAGGACAAATATCTAGACAGCAATATTTTCTGCTTGAATGCTTCAAGCAGCTCGCGCAACTCCTGACTGAAAGGGAAAACTGAGCTCAGAGTGTTTGCTGAGTGATTATTTTAATTTACTACTTGATGTAAATCTAAATGAACTGACACCCAGCTCAAGATGGACAGAAAGCAATCATCGTGGAGGCTTGGGGGGCTGCGGGGAGAGAGGGGGGCCCAGGAAAGGGGCTGGGGTGGCACTAGCCTCTGCGGTGTCGCCAACTTCTGTAAGGACAGTGTAATAGATAGGGGGGCAGGCTCCGCATTCCATTTCCCTCTCTCAATTACCATAATAAGTTCGGTAATTTTGTGCTGTTTATTTATCAGGCGAGGATAACAAAGGGAGCCCAGGAAGTCTGCTCTGGAAGCACCCTGACAAAGCGCCAGACAGAAAGCCGTCACGTGTGGGGAGATGAACAGAGACACCACTACTCAAGCACCTGATTATTCCTCCTCAGTCTTTAGAAGCAAAAATTATCCTTAAGAAAAACAACCACCAGCACCACAGCAGCAGGCGTGCAGATGAGAAAATGGGGTAAGACGGGGACTGAGGAAAATTTTGGAGGGCAACTTGACAACTAAGTTTTAATTCCTTAGGAAAGGCTATCTTTCCTTCCTGGCAACTACTTGTCCAAACTTAGTGGTAGAGATAATTTTTTTTTTAAAAAAAAGAACTGTTTTTCTAGGTTCCCTCCTCCCCAATGACATGTGGCCCCAGTTTCTTAATGAGGAAAGTTCTTCAGATTGGACGGATATTTTTCAGAAACTAGATGGCAACAGCATAGCTGTGCCTGATTAAGGTGAACATCATATTTCTTTGTGGTGCTTGTAAGGTATTATGCAAAGCATCTCTCTCTCTCTCTCTCTCTCTCTCTCTCTCTCTCTCTCTTTCTCTCTCTATCTTTCTCTATCGCTCTCTCCCTCCCTCCCGCCTTCCCTTCCTCTCTCTCCTTAAAGGTGAGAACACTGCACTAAACAGTCACAGGGCCAAGATATAGATTCCTATTTCCAGGTTTGTCTCTTCTGTCTAAAAAAGACTTTCATTTCAGCCATGCCTAGCATTCCCTTCAGAAAAGTAGCACTGTTTGCTAATGAGCATCAGCCTTGTTATTGGTAGCACTGTTATATAAATGATGCAGGGTGTGCATGTAAATCCCCATGCCTGATTCTGAAAACATGTCCAATAGAGGAAAAATATACCACCCCTTGTTTCCCACAATCACAGTAAGGAACCAAATTATGGTTCCCATCGTTTTTTACTTGCCCTTATCAACTGGTTTAAGAGTGGCCTATGTGTAAGACCTGGTCATATGTATATTAATATTAAACATGTATTATAAACAACACATATAAATTTTATGTCCTTACGTATTTAGTGAATGCAACATTGATATAGCAACATAGTCAGGTACATTGTCAGGTACCATTAAAAACGATTCATTTTTAATGGATCTGAGTTTCTATTTCTCTAACTAGGAGCCCTAGTGTTCACTGTAATGACCTTGGGCAATACCATGGGGGCTACCATATGCGGTGAGTAAGGAGAAAACAGCAGAGCAGATATTCTACCCATACTTGTATCCCTGCTGTATAAGTTGGGGTTGTTCAAATTTTGAGTAAGATTTTATTTCAGGGTAGGTAATGCAACCTTTGCTTATATTTTTTAAAAAGGGAAAAGGTGTTTTGAAAACCATTTTTTCCCTCTAGGTTGTCCTTAAAAGACTATCTAAAAAGTAATGGAAAAAAACACAGTCACCTGTCCAGATGCTGTCATTATGGGATGCCTAATGCCCTGTGGATTAGACATATATCAGCATTGTTCATGTTATAAAGCTAAAGTATTTCTAACATTGCCCGTTCCTTCTTTGTCTGTAACCATCTCTATTTATATATGTAGGTAAATATACGTGGTGTGGTATCTACAAAACAGTAGACTTGTTTTGAGTCCTCCTCCATGTTTATTTCCAGGCCTTTCTGGTGGTAGGTCACTTGTACATCATTTTGTATGCAGCATCTTAATTAGCAGCTGGTAGATGAAGGGTGCACTTAAGGATACAGAGATGACGAGGATAGGATCTTAGAACCCACGTCATGGGGCTTGGTTTGATTGATGTCTGTTTGTTTTAGTTGAAAAACATAGTAGGGTGGGTGAATTATGTCAAACAGATTGGGACTGGGCATGTCAGGCCTCTCTTTGATCTAAAAATGTCATAAATGGTCTTCTGTCTCATTTACTGGGGGAATCCCATCTTACAAATCAAAACTGAGGCACCCCATTGTCAGTAAGGTTAAAATACATTTCTCTGGTTATAATATCATGCCAAATTTGCCTTTGATACACACAACTTTAAAATCTAGCTACATATTCTTAATACATTTCTTTTTAAAAAATACTAATTCATGCTTAGACCTTAGAGCTCTCATTTATGGAAGGAATATGTTTTTCTTCTGCTTTTCTAGTGCATGAAAAAGTTGACTCACAATCTAGTCTTTTTTTAAATACCTCTGGCAGTGTCATGAAGAAGAAATTATTCTCTTGACTTACAGTTTTATCTGACTGTGACTTATAGACAAGAAGTAACTGAAAGAGAAAAGAGCTGATCTGATTGAAAAATACAGGAGAATGTATTTGATTGAATAATCAGAATGGGGATTTTCTTCTAGGTTATCATTCCTCACTCACATGAAGTTTGACAAGCCCAAGCAGGGACTTTTAATAGGCTTTTAAAATAACTCTTTCATAATACAGTAGGCTATACAATACTGCTTAGATTGTTTTATTTCCATAATAAACCCTCATTAAGTATATTTATCTAATGATATCACAGAACTGAAAGGAAAGGAAATATAAAAAAATATGTGCATGTGTTAAACATTAGCCCTTGCAGAAGATTTATAAATAAATTACAGATAATTTATAGAATCATGCCATATTTATAATTGCATGTTTAAAGCAATCTTCTTATGGTAATTGTATTGTATGGCCAACTCTAAGAAGGGGGAAATTATAAATTTATATTTCCAGAGTTGACTGAGATGTGCTGTCTTGTATAAGGAAAATTGTATTGTGTAGAAGTCAGAGTGGGAAATGAAGCTTCTATGTGACTCATACCCCATTACTAAACATTCTGAAGGCTCCGCATAAAAAATTAAATGTTCACCATTTCTCAAAGAGGTCCTTGTTTAAATTCCAAATTAACTTTCAAACAAGGCTGCTATAAAAGAATCAATAAACTTTGTATGACAAAGCAAAACTCTGCCGGTAAATGACAAATAGTTCCTCCTTTGAGAAGAATGAAGGATTTCAACTTCCCATGCAGCCTTCCAGTGCATGCTGGTTCTCATAGTTTCTTCTGAAGTTATTTCAACATGAAAACAGAGATTGAGGCTATAAAATACCCTAGGAACCAAGAAAGCAAACCCATTGGACCCAAATGCATAATTTATTGTTAGGATGTTTCCTCTTGACTCCTTAGAGAGAAGCAATTAAGTGAACTAACCTGTCTTGTGGTGAGAAAATAAAACACATTATACTGTACTAGAGGCCTGGTGCACAACATTTTTGCACGGGGGGGGGGCGGGGGGAGTGTCCCTCAGCCCGGCATGTGCCCCTTAGCAGTCCAGGAGCCCTCGGAGGATGTCCGACTAATGACTTAGGTCCGCTAAGGGAGCGGGCCTAAGCCATCAGTCGGACATCCTTAGCACTGCTGCAGAGGCTGGATAGGCTCCTGCCACCACCACTGCGCTCGCCAGCCGTTAGCCTGGCTTGTGGCTGAGTGGCGCTCCCCCTGTGGGAGTGCACTGACCACCAGGGGGCAGCTCCTGAGTTTGGTGTCTGCCCTCTGGTGGTCAGTATGCATCATAGCGACTGGTTGTTTTGCTGCTCGGTTGATTTGCATATTACCCTTTTATTATGTAGAATACTTTTAAAAGTAAAGTATATCCTTATGGGGTAGGCTGAGGGTCCTGTAAATGCATACTTTCAGATGAGAAAACTGATGCCCAAATAAATTCATTCACTTAACAGATATGAATGTTTAGTAATCATCTACTCTACTCCAGGCACTGCTCAAGGTGCTAGGAGAATATCTATGAACAAAATAATGTCCCTACCCTCAAGGAGATTACATTTTAGCTTTAGAGACAGAAAGTAAAACGATGAAGAGAAACTATCTAAGGTATAGGGAAAAAAATAAAAAGGGTAAGATTAGAGAAAGGAATAAGGGGCACTATTTTAGACATATATTCAGGGACTTCTGCCTTGAGAAGATTTGAGCACAGATCTAGATGTAGCCATAAAGCATTTTATACAGAGCAAAGTCCCTGAGTTGGGAATAAAGCTGGTATGCTCTAGGACAGAAAGTATAGCAGAGGAGAGTAAGAAAGAGGAAAAGAGATGGGGGGAAGAGGTCAGAGAGGCAGAAGGTTAGATCATAGAGAATCTTGTAGGTAACAGTCAGAGAAACAGTGAAAATACACAAGATCATGCTATGGTAACAAACAACCTCGGAATCAAAGTGGCTGAAGACACCAGAGGTTTAGTGCTTGATCAACCTTGTCTACCACATTAGGCTGGAGGCTCTGCCGCATGTCAGCCTCATCTTGGGAACCAGGGGACAGAGCAGCCTCTATCAGGAGCATTGATGGTTATAGTAGCAGGTGAAAGAAATCTCTGAAGGGCCTCCTTTCAGCAGTTAATTTCCCAGAGCAGAAATGACACCTCACTTCCACAAACAAGTCATGGACCAGATCTAGTCAATAGCCACATCCAGTGATGGTGGAGATAGGGCGAAGACACAGCTGTGGGCAGGAAGTACAATTCTAGCATCAGATGCCATGGTTAGTTGGTCTTTCTCTCCCTCTCTCTCCTTCTTTCTCTTCCTTCCTTTTACATTTTTTGAGTTCTTCTATCACTTCCAGGCACAATATTAGATTCTAGAAATACAACATTGATCCGAACGAACAGATCCCTGACTTCGTGTAGCATGTATTTTAGAGGAGGCTTTGTTTTAGTTCAGAGGAATAAGATTAGTCCTACTTCAGTGCATAAACAATATTCACTACTCCAGCAAGAATATTTTGACTCTAGTCAAATGGTAGTCACCACAGAAATGAGTGTCAGAAAAATATAAATCATAAAGTTTACTCAATATTTGGTTGAATGTAGAACTATTTTGTAAAAGTCTGCTCTAGGGCACAGAAAGAATCAGGTGGCTCACCAAGTCTTGTTATAACTACCTGTCCTCTTCCTCTTTTATTTTTTTTAATATATTTTATTGATTTTTTACAGAGAGGAAGGGAGAGGGATAGAGAGTTAGAAACATCGATGAGAGAGAAACATTGATCAGCTGCCTCCTGCACACTCCCCACTGGGTATGCGCCCGCAACCAAGGTATATGCCCTTGACCAGAATCGAACCTGGGACCCTTGAGTCCAAAGGCCGATGCTCTATCCACTGAGCCAAACCAGTCAGGGCTCCTCTTCCTCTTTTAAAGTTCAGTGCAAATCACATGCTGCTTCCTGGGGTCTTTACATATATTCCAGGGCTTCGCACACCTTTTTCTTAGGAAGGATACTCTGTCTACATACTTGGGGGTCCACTTAGGGGCTAAGCAAGTAACATAAGTGAGTTACCTCCATGTGACAAAAATGCACATGTGTGAATGTCTGCCATGTACTAAAGCAAACGGAAGAAGATTTAGTGCCATCTGATTGTTTCATGAAAGAATTTGGGCACAGTGTTTCTAAAACTAAGAGTTTTGGGGTTTTTACAGTTGAAAATCTGGAATATAAAATTTTCCATTTAAACCATTAGTTCAACTATTTCACAATATTCTTGAGCCAAATAAAACATATTCACGAGCTATATTTTATCTGTGGTACTCCAGTTTGTGGCCTCTGTCTATACATCATAAATATTGTCACTTGTCACTTAAGGAATTGCTGTAGCATTCTTAATCCCAGTGAGGTAGTAAATTCCGTGAAGGCAGGGGCACTTACTCCCTTGCATCATCCAACCTAGTGTTGATCACATGGTGGGTGATTAGAAGGTAGTGTACACTGAACAGGGACTCAGAACCAGGTTGCTTGTGTTTGAATCCTTGCTACGCCATTTGTGATTTGGGGCAATTTTCTTAGTTTGTGCTATACTTTCCTAACTGGTAAGTGGAGATGATGTTGTTCATTATATCTATCCCATAGGGTTATTTGGGGGATTAAATGAGTTCATATTTGTAAGGCACTTAAACTAATGCTTGTGGCATAGTAAGAATCACATAACTTTTTATTTAAGTTAAATGAAAATAAATACATAAACAATATAGATAAAGAACCAAAGGTATAAATATATGACCCAAAGAATATCAAGAAATGTAAACCTAATGATAAACCTGTTCCGATATTTTTTTTAAATTCTTGTTTTTTAAGGGTTTTAAAATATATTTTTGAAAGAAAACTAACAAAGGTACACAAAATATTCTTTGCTTTTTAATACCAAGCCACAGGTGTGTGTGTGTGTGTGTGTGTGTGTGTGTGTGTGTGTGTTTGTGCTTTTAAACAGATGATGAACATCTGGGCCACTCAGTGCACTGGTTTTTAAATTTTCCCATTATTTACTCATTCTGCGCTAACCCATTAAAACATTTAGTGATTCCTCATAAATTAAAACAAACTGATTAATTGCAACAAATGTCCTAATAGATGCATTTTTTAGTGCAGAGGATTTCTATGCCGTTTTTTGCATAGAAGTCACACTGATATACACGCAGGTTGCAAGCAGATTTTTCCTATTTAGAGAATTGTATACTGAGGCATAATTTAGGATGCACTTCTTATTTTAAAGAATGCCTCTTATTAGTTTCTGTTACTGATAGAACACTTATTTTCACCAATAGTTATCTGAGAAAAAGGAGTCTTTTTGCATTCAGGCACTGTGCTCAGAAGAATTGTAATAATAGTTATATTTAATCCCCACAATATCCCATTTCCCTCCATTTTATAACTGAGGAAATGAAGATTTAGAAATGTTATATAATGGAGAAGCTGACCAATTTCACAAAGCCACAAAGAGCCACAAATGAGATTTGAATCCTACCTAGGGCATGGCCAAAGGAGAAATGTTTTGGAACCTGTTCAACTTCGTAAATTGTGTGTTGTTGTTGTTGTTGTTACTGATGTAAGTAAATAGAGGGTGACATCAAGCCTCAACTCAAGCAATCAAAAATATTTGTTGAGCAGCTAATACAGGCCAGGCACTATTTCATTCTCAGACTTTTAGTATCTATTTCTATACAGCTGAGGTTAAGAATTCTGTTAGTTAATAGCACATATGGAACATTGAATATAGAGAGCGGTGGTTCTCAAAGTGTGGTACTTGGATCAGCAATACCAGTGGCAAGGCCCCACCCCAAACCTGTTGTATTGGAAACTCTTGGATGAGGCCCAGGAATCTTCACTTAAATGAACTTGTACTAGTATGCATATATGCATAACCCATGGACACAGACAATAGGGTGGTGAAGGCCTGGGGGGGGGAGGGGGCGGTAGAAGAGTTCAATGGGGGGGAAAAGGAGACATATGTAATACTTTTAACAATAAAGATTAAAAACAACAGACTTAGAAGGTGATTCTGATGTAACCTTAAGTTTGAGCAGCTCTGGTAGAGTAGCAGAGAGCTCTACTAAGAACTGCAGAGGTTTGTAAAGAAAGAAAAGGGTTCCTCCACCAAAGGCCTTTCAAATCATAGGTGTGAACTCTTGTAGAGACCAGAGCATTAGCAAACAAATGGGAAACTGAGGAAAATGAGAGCACTCTGACAGGAGATGGGATTCCCTGAGGGCAAGTGGTCTTCTCTGAAGGAAGCACAGAGGTAAATGCAGACCTGAAAAATGTGGCAGTCCTGCCAAGTGCACCATTTGATTTTCTGTCAGAAAGCTTCTGGTATGGGCACACCGCCTGAGGTGTTATCCTGTTCTAATGGGAAAAACTTGCATCCCCTTTCTCTTACCAACCCCTCCTCACAAAAACATTCATCTCAGAAAGCTGTCACCTAATCATCCAAGTGTAGCTGCTTCCATTTATTTGCTTGGATTTCTCCTTTCCCCCTTACCCTTCCTGAATCAAGGGGCTGGAATCACATTATCCTGAGGTAGACACTGGTAATCACGTCCAGTTATTCAAAGCACTCACCTGTTCCCTGAGCCTCTGATGCCGCATCTGCTGAATGGGCAGATTTCCTTCCTGTTCCTGTCCACCTCTAACTTTCTCTCATTCCAAGGATCTGTGACACCCAAACGGTGGGCGAACTTATGTGCATTAGGGACTCTGGCTTATGTGAGCAGTTTAGACGCTCTCTTGACGAATGGTAAAAGCACCCAATGAACCTGCTATGTCAGTACCTAAGCCAGATCCATCTCATACATTTTCATGGTCCCTAAGCTTGAGACATCACTCCAGGGAAGGAAGAAAGAGAAGAGCAAGAGAACATGAATCTTTTTTATTTGTCCAGATTCCTACTTTGCTCTCCACTGGTTTTATTTCTATTCCAAACATGAAGAATACCGTTTATTTGTATGTTTGGAGCAGACGGCTACTTTTAAAAAATTAATGGCCACTTTTCTAAAGTTGGGAGGATGGTCAGGAGGAACCAGAGTGGCGCCTTGCAGCCCCACGATGCCCATTTTTACAGCTGTCTTTGGAATGTGGCACATTATAATTGACAGACTTGACAAGCATTCTGGTTCCATGGGCTGCATGTCAGGATTCCTGCCCCATATTTCCATATCATGGAGCACTTCCAGTATGTCCTTAAACTAATTTAAAATTTCCCTGGGTTTTAGGTTCCCATCTTTGTGGAAGGCCCCACATCATTTGCCCGGTGTTTGCAGGATGTACCTAAGCAGGCAGTATGCTGCCCTCCTGCTGTGAGAGATTCTTTATCTCTTTATCCACAATGTTGATATCTATTTCCTGATCATTTGAAGAGAGCAACTCATATTGTATAGTGCATCCCCCCAAATAACATGTGAATTGCAACTATCTGTGGGGGGAAAAAATGACAACTGGTGCTGTAGTGCTGTAAACTCCATTTGACTAGATTATTTTTTTGTCTTTCAGCTTTGTTTTTTACATCCTATAGGTAGGAAGACAGCTTACATATTCTCAAGGCTTTGAGGTTCTCTCTTTTCCACCAAATTTTATGAGTTTTAAGTGAGTTTTAATTAATTCCCTGGAGGGTAAGGGGTGTTAGAATATCTGATAGCATCAGACTCCAATACCTTCAACTAATTTGGGGCATAAAGAATACCTTTAATAATGCCTTGGATAGTTTAAAAAACGGAATTTCTTTTTCACGTGCCCCAGTAAAACAAAACAAAGGACCCATCTTGCTGTAGATGTAAAGAAGCAAAGTTTTATTGATAGAGGTCATCCGGTGGTGCCAGGTTGTTTTAAATGGCGTTTTAAAATAATGTCTGAATTCAAAAGAGGCTGGAGTCTTTTTTCAACTGCAGCTTTGGAAAGGAAAAACGGACCTGTGTAATCTTGTCCATGTTAATTTTTACCGTCATGGTCAAAGAGCCCCACCAGACTGACGCTTGCGAAGAATTAGCTTCCTTTATTTGGCGTGGTCAGAGAGGAATTAGCTCCCTCGGTGAACCAACATGAAAAGAAGCGAGTTTGGGGAAATAAGCAACGTTTCTAGGAAATAGGAAGTTTGAGGCAAACATATGGTTGAAATGCTCTAGTCGATTTCAGATCAAGCTGAGAGAGTTGAGATCCGTCGGTTCAGGGATCCAGTTCACTGCACATTCCTACTGTGCCTGACTACTAATTGCATCTTATGTTTGTCAATCAAATATTTGCAATTAACAAAAATATTCCCTTAAGAGACATATACCAGAGCTGGCAAAGGATCGGGTGCTTTGCTAAAGAGAGCTAGCTTGCACACAGAAAGCATTTTTAAAAATGGTATGAAAAATATTCTGCTGCTGATGACACCGCTAGATACTCCCAGTCAAAACATTAACAAGCAGAATAGGTGGCATGGGGGCCTTACAAAAGGATTTTGTTCAAAGAACAGAAACTTTGTTCTCAGTGTCTCTGACCCCTCCTCCACCTCTGATTCTTCAATCTACAAATACATATAGTGGTTTAATTGAACTCTGTGCATAATTTGCCCAAGGATAAAAGTTGATCTAGATTTTTTTTTTAACTCCAATTTTACAAATGCTCTACTTTTTTCACTCCCCCTCCTCCTCGCACACAGATTTCAAGAGGGAAGGCTGAAAAGGAAGGTGACTGGAATATTAAGAACTGTGACATATTCTGAGGAAACTCTAATGTGTAAATTGGTAGAAATGCCAGTAATTTGTTGGGAATTGAAGACCTTCTGTATTCCAGAGCGAAGCTTGGCAGCTGTGCATTGTTGTTTTATAAATCAATATTCCATCGGAAGGTGGTGTTTGAATGTTTATGTCATCGGGGTTTGTCTCCAACGTAGTGCTGTGATAAGAAATGTTCAAACAAAACAAACACAATCCCTTTCCGGTCCTTTAGGATAAAGTCCAAACATAATTCCACAACAGGGATATAACATTCAAATCAACTACGGAACTTTTGTAATGACATAAAATCCCTCGCCCACAGAATTGCTATTGAATTGGAGATGCTTTGCAATATTCCCCAAGACAGGACTGCGTGGCTGTCAGATTAACAAAAGTCAAGAGGAGGTGAGACAGTGCTCACCACTGCAAAAAGGGCTTCATGCATAATGAACAGGATATGCAGGCCTGTTTAGGAAATTAAGGTGAATCCAAGGTGACTTGGGGTCACATGAGGAGTCACAACGGTCACTAACTGGAAAAGTGAGCATTAAAAATTAGTCATTGAGTTTAAATAAATTCATCTCAATCATTATTAGATGCCATATAGGCTTAATAAAAAATAATTGCTGGAGTGAATTTTTGGGTGCTATCTGGTTATTCTCTGGCCCTGAGCTTCTGGGATTCTGGTTGCTGTATGAGAAAGGAGAGTTGAAACCGAGCTGCCTTTTGACTGTTATCAATCCTCTACCATTTAGATATAGCTCACTAGCACAGTTACTGCCAGAGGGAGCCACAAAGAGCAGGGTGTTTAGTGTGAATACATTGATTCATTTTCCTAGGTAAAACCTGATACAAGATTGGTAGGGGAAAAGGTAGTGTTATCGTCATTCTCATCTTACCCAAAGAAATATCCCTCTCCTATAAATCATGAAGAAAACAAGCCATCCCAGGGGTTCAAAAAACTCAGATTTAAGCCATCAATGGGGCTAATTGCCAATATTGCTCTGCTTCAGTGGTTCCCAAACATTTATTATCATCTTCTCCGTCTGTAAAATACTTTTGAACACATGCTTCCAATATCTGTACAATTGCACTAATAAGTTAGATGCATTATAAGGATTAGCAAAACAGAAAATTTAAAAGCAGAGTATAAAGGTAATTAGAACTCAATGCTATCTTCTTGAACTCTGTCTTCCGTTTCCCCTCAGCGGAGCATGCTCTGTTCTCGACAGTGGAGAGGCAGTGAACTTGGCAGGGCCCCGTTTCTCCTGAGTGGCCTGGGTCTCGGCTGGCCTGGAACAAAAGAGCAAAAGGAAAATCCTTATTTGCCCTCCATGAAACCAGCCCTGAGCTGAGGATTGAATGGGAAAATGATGGTACTTAGATTTGCAAAACTGCTTAGAGAAGACTGTCGGTTCATTTTGATTCTATCTTCACAGAAGCACAGAAACTCAGCCCACTAATAACCGGATGAAAACAAAAAAAGAATTTCTCAGAGTTCTTTTTTATTAAGCCCAAATGCCATCCAATGCTGGTCGAGATTGATTTTTGTTTAAACCCAAATGACTGATTTACTCACCACACTTGGTATGGGGAGAGAGGGAAGGTGATGCTGATGAGTGTGTGCATGAAAAATCCCAGGAGAATCTCAGTGGAGGGGGGAAAAGGAAAACTAACTTGTTAGACTTTGGCAGATCATTCTGGCCGTGCCATTTGCACGTTGTGCGACTTGGAGGCTCAGGTTTGAGTTAACCAGGTAGAGCTCACTTAGCCCCTTTTTTCCTCAACTATTTCTCTGTAAAATAGGGATGATTAAGTCTATTTTGCAGAGTCATTTGAGCATTAGCAATAATTTTTATAAATGACTCATACAGTGTTTTGTAGCAGCTGCTCAATAAATGGTAGTCACTCTTGTTACATAGCTGGAGGAGACAACAAATCTTAAGCTTTGCCAAGAATATCCATTCTGTTTTTAAGTAGATCAAATAATAACTTGGGCAATTATGAGAACATTTCTCTTTTAGAATTAAAAGCCTTTTCACTTCCATTATCATTTTTAATCTCACAATACATTTGAAAGAGAGGTAGGACAAGTGTAAGTATCCCATTTTAGACATATAGAAAGGTTGATAAATCATGGTCATACAAGACTCCTGATTTCTGGACAAGAATTGGGAAGATAGCAGACATATTTAGTACATATTACTTCCCATTAAATAACTCAACCAGATAGATGTGTATGTATGTATGCACATATGCATATATATGTATACATATGGATTTAAAGTTTTTTTCATCTCTTAAGTTAACTCTGTTTAGCCCAATCTTTCCTCTCTCTTCTCTTCATCAGCCGGCAAATTCTTTGATAATAAAATAAATACCACAACATAATAAATTTAAGATATGAAAAAAGCGTGTTACATATGCTCTTCTCCATTAAAACTTTGCTTTGGTTGTTGTTTTGAGACATAATAAATAGCAAATGTATATATCATTTGCTAAATATGTTTTTGTTTTTCTCCATCAACTTAAATGTTGAATGATGTCAATAGAGTTTGTGAAAAGAAAAGGAAAGAAAAGAAAAGAAAAGAAAAGAAAAGAAAAGAAAAGGAAAGCAAATAACCAAATTTAAAAATGGACAAATACATGAACACGCATTTTTTCAAAGAAGACATACAAATGGCCAATAGGAATATAAAAGATGCTCAACATTACTAATTATCAGGGAAATGCAAACCAAAACCAGGAGATATCACCTCACATGGGCCAGGATGGCTATTATAAAAAAGAAAAGATAACAAGTGTTAGTAAAGATATAGAGAAAAGTGAACCTTTACACACTGTTGGTAGGAGTGTAAATTGTTACAGCCATTATGGAAATTAGTACAGCAATTCCTCAAAATTTTAGAAAGAGAATTATAATATGATCCAGCAATCCCATTGCTGGGTATATATCAAGAGGAAATAAAAACAGGATATCAGCCCTAGCCGGCTTGGCTCAGTGGATAGAGCGTCAGCCTGCGGACTGAAGGGTCCCAGGTTCGATTCTGGCCAAGGACACATGCCTGGGTTGCAGGCTCAATCTCCAGTGGGGTGCGTGCAGGAGGCAGCCGATCAATGATTCTCTCTCATCATTGATGTTTCTATCTCTCTCTCCTTCTCCCTTCCTCTCTGAAACCAATAAAGAAATATATTAAAAAAAAACAAAACAAAAAAAAACAGGATATCAAAGAAACCCCTACACTCCCATATATACTGTAGTGTTATTTACAGTAGCCAAGGTATGGATATGTAAAGACTATAAGAAAAAAAGCCATAAAAAAATAAGAAAATCCTGCTGTTTGTTACAACATGGATGAACCTGGAGGCCATTATGCTAAGTGAAATAAGCCTGACAAAAAAAATGACAAATACTATATGGTATAACTTATATGTGAAATCTCTTTTCAAAAGCCAATTTCATAGAAACCAAGAATAGAATGGTAGTTGTCAGGACCTGGGGGGAGGTGGAAATGGGAAGATTTAGGTCAAAGGGCATGAACATTCAGTTATGAGAAGAATAGGTTCTAAGGATCTAATTAATGTACAGCATGTGACTATATTAATAATATGGCCTTATATACTTGAAAGTTGCTAAGAGTAGATCTTAAGCATTCTCACTACACACACAGAAAGAGTTAAATATGTGAGTGATAGATATGTTAGTTATCTTAATGCCATATATATCAAATTATCACTTTAAATATATGCAGTTATATTTGTCAATTATTCCTCAATAAAGTTGAAAACAATAAGAATAGAATGAGCCATCCAATCTCCCAAGCTTTCTCAAGTCTCTGTTTGCTCCAAACTTGTTCTGTTGGCCAAACAAAACATGTGCCTCAGCACAGTCAGAGTGGGAGACTACTACAAGGTTATACGGAAAAGGCATGGGTACAGGGAGGGGTAAAAATTGGGCAATTAGTCAACCACTGGAGATTTTACTATATACAAGCAATGGAGCACTTTAAGACACTCAGTCTTACTCATTTTATAATGTCAGCCCCTGTAATGCAGGCTCAACAAATGCTTTGCCCATGAATGAATGGATGAATGAATGAATGAATGACAACCCTGCTCTGAAGCAGACTGGGCCATCTTGCTAATTTTGGGAGAGGGAAAAAAAGTCTGCTTACTTTAGCCTATAATCACAGGGAAGAATAATCGTGTTCTATTACCAAACTTTTTTTTTCTCTTCAGAAAAGTCCCTAGTCTTAATAAAACAACATGATTCCTAGGCACTATTTATGTTAGAGTGAGATGAAAACACCCCAACCAAAAGAGTACGAGAATATTCAGGGGGAGATAACAGATCAAATTGTGCTGAATCCAGTTCCTCGCTCAGTCTGATGCTGCACCAGATTAGCTATGCCCCCGTCAAGCAATTATATGGGACTCGGAACACGCCCTCAGTTCTGTGCTCATTTTCATAATAAACCTCTAGTTTCACCTTCTCTAGCACTGTTTTCTCTAAGATTTACCATTTGAGGGTAACAAACACTAAATAGAACAAGTATTTCTGCTGAGTTAAAGCTCAACCACTCAGCTCTCATTTTCATGGTTCTATCAGGGTCTACACTCCTACAATCTATATTTCTTTCCAACAGTAGTTATAGCATCTGTCCGGCTCTTGCCTAATCCTATATTTTTTAGCTGCACAGAAGGAAGGTGGAAGCAGAAGCAGTGTGTAAATTCAGCTGGAAATGTGTCTTTCAGTGTGGTGCCTCTGTAGCAAGGAAAAGAGGACGTTGAGCCTGCTACAAACCACAGTTATGCTGGTTTGAAAAGAAGCCGCGGCAGTGTGTTCTACTGGAGACATATGCGATGGAGCTAATGGAAGAAATATGAAGTTTTGACCTTTTAAATTGGTATCATCATATTAGTGTCTTTCCAAGAATTAGGTGGCTTAGATCTCACTAATCTTAGAGTTTCAACACCAGGGGATAGAAGGAAACCCCTCTTCCCTGCCAAGTTGTGCTTCAAATTTTGATCCTTGGGAGCCAGCAGTCGTGTGTGATAAATAGCAATCAGCTGCTTCACTCTGGGCCTCATAGCCTGCCCATGAGCTCTGATGCCACTCACTGAGCTACTTTGGAGGCAAATGATGCACTTTTAAGTAGCACATTAATATTAAAAAGAGTTCAGTGGGCAGATCAAGGACAAAGCCATTCATTCCTTCCTAGAAATTTAAGCTTCATGTAAAACGCATGTCACTTCTTCATATGTGTCAGATGGTCTTGGCCTCTTAAAACACAAATTCAGCCCATATGCATGGCAATTAATAGGTGTGGTCATGTTGAATGGTCGGACATGGGTGACCAATGTAGGAAAGAATATCCACAGAAAGAAAATGCAGGGTGGGCAAAAGTACGGTTGCAATTGTAATACAAATAAATAATACAATGATTAATAAATAATAATACAAAAATGAACTCTGTGTTACATAAACCTACTTTGCCAACCCCTGCATTTCTTTTGCTTAAATAAATGTTTTCAGTGGCTAGTGTGTCATCATAAACAAGGCTCCTGTTGCTTGAATGTCACGGTTCCTTTTCTTCTGGGAAAGTGGAGAGAAAGATCTGTACATTTCCCTCACTCCCACCCCCATATTTCCTTACAACCTTCTCAGTATTCTATTCTCCTTGACCACGATTCAGAAACAGAGCTGACTCTAGCTTAGATATTGCCCTTTGGCATCTTGGGTAAAAACCCTCAGAATTCATAAAATGTCCCTGATCCCTTGAGTCAGGTGGCACTGGTCCATCACAAGAGTGTTGGCCTTCTGCCAGTGGGAAGTCTATTTCACCCCCCCTATGTTTGTTGATGAAATAAATATGTAAAAGAAAGTTACATGTGAAAGTCTTATACATTTGAAGAACTCTTTGCAAATTAGTTGGCGATAACTGTCTCTCCACTGCTTCAGGGAAAGTGGGAAAGAAAGACAAGTAAGATGAAAGATGATTAGGTAGAAAGGGAAGCTGTCCTGGGTGAGGTTTCCAGAAGCAGATCCTGAATGGGAGTCTGGGTATAAGGTGTTTATTAGGGATCAAGACCTGTGGAAAGAAGGGGGTAAAAGCAGGAATGGGCAGAGAAAGAAGTCTAAGGGCTGTGCATGCACAAATAATATGTGGGCCCCCCCAGGAGGGCGCTCTGGAGAGAAACTTGCCTGTCAGTGTCCACACTTAGAGCCAAAACTGCCAGATCTTGGTGCCTTTGCTTCACTCAGTCACCGACATGAGTTGCCATCAGAAAGGCGGGATCTCCAACAAGGTGGTTTTGTCAGTGGAGCAGACCCTGAAGGAGCCCACAGCTGGAGACTGTCTGCTTACTATACTCCCTGAAAGTATCTTCCTTGAAGAGTCACCTGGGAAGCTCATTCCACATTGACCACAGCTCTCGGTGCCTAAGCCTGAGCACCCAAACCATGTAGAGTGAGTGACACAGAACCAGAAGCTAAAGATGTCTGTGTAAGCAGACAAAAATGGTTTTTGTGCCCGGCTGGCATGGCTCAGTGGTTGAGTGTCAACCTATGAACCAAGAGGTCACAGTCTGAATCCGGTCAGGGCACATGCCCAGGTTGTGCAATCGATCCCCAATGGGGAGCTTGCTGGAGGCAGCCTCAGCCAATCAATGATTCTTGCCCATCATGGATGTTTCTGTCTTTTTCTGCCTCTCCTTTCCTCTCTGAAATCAATAAATATATATATATATACATTTTTAAAAATTGTTTTTGCCAGTTCCCCCAAAAAAGCAGCACCATCAACCATGAGATCGTCAAGAAAAAAAAAATTGACTACTTTTCTTCTGCATCTCAAAAGAAGATAGCAGTAAAGGCTGGAGTTGAGATGGGAGGTCACACTCATATCCCAGCCCAAATCTAACTACAGTTCCTATTGTCAAAAGTCAAAACAAAAGAATTTAAAGCATCTTACATCTGGGATTAAATTTGTCTATCACTGAAAGTTGAAAGCCATGATCTATCTCTCAGCCATATAATGGTGGACATGAAGGTATTAGGTTTTACTATCTCACTCTCAGAGTTACTCATTGCTTATGTCCATGACAATTAATCTTCACGGAATTATCACATATCTTTAAATATAACCAGGAAACTGGTCAGTATATTCCTTTTGAGATCTCAAGAACTTAACATTCAAAAATCTCCTGACTATTCCAATTGCAAGCCTCAGTATTTATTGCATCTATTGTTGAGCCAAATTTCACCATCAATTTTTGTAAGTTGGAATTCAGCTTTAGGGAGACCACAGGATGATCTGGCGAGCTCTGGGCATATAGAATGAGGATTATATAGCCTTTGTAGATAATATTGGCATCTATGGAGTATCAATCATGCATCAGCTGTGTGCTAGGGATGTTAACAGAGTCTGAAACAGAGTTAGGACTGTACCTGAACTCCCACACATATATTTCAAGGAAGGCTTCATGAATTTCTATCACTCGTTGCATTTATAGGTACTTTGGAACATTTGCGGAATGTACATCCAGCATACTCGTATCTGGAAATGATGAGAGGTAGTTTTGGTTAGCATCCGGGGTCGGCAGCTTGGGTGCCTCAGTGGCTCTGACTGGAGGATCTACGCTCTCAGACCTCAGGAAAAGTGATGCTGGGAATTGACCTAAGCACATTTGTTTACTTACAATTATTGCAGTCTCCTGATACATATATGGAGTCTCTGATAGTTAAAGGAAATTGGGGTTTTAAGTGTCTGTTGTAGGCTGAATTTTGTCCTCCTGCCCCCTCCAGTTCTCAGGTTAATCCCAACCCCAGTGCCTCAGAATGTGACTGTATTTGAAGACAAGTTCTTTGAAGAGGTGACTAAATTAAAATGAGGCCATTCGGCTAGAATCTTAATCCAGTGTGACTGGTGTCCTTATAAGAAGAGGAAGACACGTGAGGGACGTGAACACACAGAAGGAAGAGATTGTAGCAAGAAAGCACCACCCACAAGTCAAGGAGAGAGGCCTCAGAAGAAAGCAACCCTGGCCTAGCCAGCATGACTTAGTGGTTGAGCATCGACCTATGAACCAGGAGGTCATGGTTCAATTCCTGGTCAGGGCACATGCCCGGGTTGTGGGCTCAATCCCCAGTAGGGGGTGTGAAAGAGGCAGTTGATCAATGATTCTTTCTCATCAGCGATGTTCCTATCTCTTTCCCTTCCTCTCTGAAATGAATAAAAATATTTAAAAAAAAAAAAGAAAGCAATCCTGCAGACACCTTAATCCTGGACTTCTAGCCTCTAGAACAGTGGTTCTCAACCTTCTGACCCTTTAAATACAGTTCCTCATGTTGTGACCCAACCATAAAATTATTTTCGTTGCTACTTCATAACTGTAATGTTGCTACTGTTATGAATCATAATGTAAATATCTGATATGCAGGATGGTCTTAGGCGACCCCTGTGAAAGGGTCATTCGACCGCCAAAGGGGTCGCGGCTCACAGGTTGAGAACTACTGCTCTAGAACTATGAGAAACTGCTTAAGCCACATAGTCTGTGGTATTTGGTTATGGCAGCCCTAGAAAACTACTACAGTCTCTTTTCTTTATGACACAGATGACGTGTCATGGTGAAAACTGATCTCAGATCAAATAAATATCTATTAGCAAGCAGGCACAAGAACAGTCATTCAATGTGTGCTATCAACTCAAGGATTGTTGCTTTAAGTTGTTGCCTGGAAGGGTCACTAGATGTAAATGAGACATGTATTGGTTGGCAAGATTCAACTTAATTTTTAGTAGGAGGTGGGCAATAAAAATCCTCCAGTTAGAGAATGTGGTGTGTGCTGATTTGGGATCCTGAGCTTGGGCCTTAGAGCTGGGTAGATTCTTGTGATTTGTTCATGAAAGGTGAAAGTACTATAGAGTATCTCTAGCCAATCTGTATGCCTTGAGA
>NW_005371410.1:7293764-7379762 GCF_000412655.1 Myotis brandtii
CACACAAAATTTCTGTGAGGTCCTCAGTAATTTTAAGAGTGTAAAGGAATCCTGAGACCAACGGTCTAACAACCACTGCTCTAGGCAATGTATTTTGAGGACATAAGCACCATGCTCTTTTCCAATTTTATATTTTCTTCCCTTTACTTCTGCCAGAATCATAAAGCTACCTTTCATTGATATTGTTCTGGAATGAATATTGCTCTGAATAAAAAATCAGGAGAAAATAAAGACAGTATCTAAGAGTAACATCAACACAATAAAGGGGAAAACTAGTAAAAAACTAGTAACTAGTCTACTAGTAATAGACCTTGTAGCTGTGTGCAGACTTCTTCTTGCTTCAAGCTGCTGGTCCTTCCTTCTTTATCTTGAGGGCAGGGAAGCACCCTCACCAACAGGGCCCCCACACTAAGGAAAGGGGTACTCCAGCGCCCGATATGTCCTCACCTGTTTTGCCAAGAGGCAAATGAGCCTCCCTTGCTCCTGCTGTGCCATCAAATGGTGCATATAAGCCAAGAAACTCTGCAGGTGTTTCAGCAGAGCAGCCCTGTTTATAAGATGGCAATGCAAGGTGTTAGGAGGCGGCTAAATGGCCAACTGCATGCAGTGTAACTGCCTGATAATGAGCAGAGGAGAATAGGTTTTGCCTTCAGCCAAACTTTGTGAATCTTAGCTTTGGGACCAATATCCTGAAGCATCATCCTGTCACAGCTGGCCTATTCCCTGGGAAAAGGAATGTCCATGGAAACTCAGGAAATTTTAGACAGTAAATAGCCCAACACTAAGCCATGTTGGTGAGTTAAGTATAACTGAAGCAGACAGATCAGATTAAGATCCCTTCCACCTTCCTCTGAATAAGCCCCCCGCCACTCTCCATTCCTATTTTGTATTAAGGGAAAATGCACTTGGACAAAAACCATTTTCCCAAGTGCCAAACATTTGCAAATACTTTCAGATGCATGCTGAAGACAAAACGCAGTGGGTCTAGCTCAGCTGGGTCTGCTAGCACCATATCTGTGAAACAAACACACCACCAGTGGTGGCCTTCCAACTTTCCAAATGATAGGGTGATTTTGTGTGTTTTCTTTTCTTTCCATTCCCAAACATTCAATAAATAGAAGAGTTCTCTTTATTGCCCATTTCTAGTATCCAGCCTTGGCTTCCAGAAATGCTAATGAGTTGGGGCACAAACAGCAGAGTGGCTGCAGAATTCCTAGGGAACTCTGGATTCAAAATGACCTGAGCTACCAGCTCCTGCCAGCATAGACATGAAGCCAAAGCAGATTCAGTTCCATCTCATCCCTCTCCCACCAAGCTTCAGACTTTCCCTTTATCCTGAGCTGTCTTTCCTTCCCAAACAAAACATGTAATCATCTTCCTGGAAATATGGGGAGGGCAAGAAGGGCTTGTGAGGGGAACAGCTGATGGATGGGATGAAAGTGATCTAAATCTATCCTTTGGACAAACGCAGTGTGTTTTACCCAACTTCATTTAAGTCGGTTGTATTTGTGAAACACAGCAAGATTTCAGCTTATGTCCCTCCACAATAATTTAAGGGCCCTGACTCCAGGGTTGAAGCTGGAAAGATGTGTGTACTTGGTGAGACTGAACCTAGAGGCTCTGCTAACTTCCCAGAAAGTCACTGTGGAGTGAAAGATCTGGGACTGGCAATGCCCCAACTTGGTTCATATTAATTCCATCCTTCTCCAGCTCAGGCCAAACCAAGTCTTTTAGAATTCCTCATAAGCTTCATCTGACCTTGGCATCTCAAAATGTGGGTACTTCCAACTATCATACAGCCAGTAGCTCATAAACATACAAGTAAAGACACGTGGGCTCCTGACTGAATACAAGCTTAGCCATTGAGTTAAAGACTCCAGGAATTGGTGACCAATGTGGTCTGTCAGAGGGCAGCGGTGGGGTTGAGGATGCTTGCTTTTAGCTTCAAATACCAATGTACCCTTATTGATGCTAAGAAAGTCTTGTCATTTCTCATTTCTTGGTAACTGGAGGGACAGCAAATGAGTATACTATATTTGTTAGGAAAAACTCTTTAGGAGTAGCAGTAGAAATAGGAAGAGTAGGAGCAGTAGTAATAGTATTCAAAATGATTATTGGCAGACACAATTGAGGAACTATCAAAATCAATGACCCAACCCTTGTCCCTTGCTACTGCTCACTCTATACATGACAGAGCCAAGCGTTTTCCTTCCCCAGGCTTTCCTGCAACGAGGGGCTTCCATATAACATACTTTGGACTATGGCATGTGAGGAGAGATTTCAGGGAGTTCGAAAGCTCCCAGAGCAGCTTTTCTTCTTTGGTATAAAAGGACAGTGAGTGATGAGGCCCATGTGAAACTTTCACCTTCTCACTGCCTTGAATGATAACTTCCTGGCTGGAAGTGAAGTGGCTATATCGTGACCATGAACAAAGAGTCAAGAAAATGACAGCAGAGTCGAACCTTACCTCGGCAAGCCTAAAACAATGCCAGTCACACATCCCTACAGTCTTTGTCATGTGAGAAAAGCAAACTTTGATTTGCTTATTTTATTGGTCATGCTGAGCTTAGCTTTCTCATCTGTGATATGGGGGAGAAAGGTATATAGTGTGGGGCAAAAATAGATTCACAGTTGTGAGTACGTGAAACACATAGTTTATTCTTCTATTATTGTTTTTAATTATTGTATTATTTTCCATTTGAACAATTATAAACCTACTTTTGCTCCACCCTATACTTTGCAGAGGCCACTGGAGATTTTTCTTTGAAATCTATGAATTGCATTGTAAACTATAAAATCTACATGAATGTAAGAAAGGCATTAATTTAGGGGAGGATAGAGATGGATCATTCACATTTTTCATCTCTACTCATAAGTGTTAACTGTTCATCTGATAGTTACTGAGTAATACTCTAGCTTGTCCTAAAGAAGTTTACAGTATATGAAGTGACTTCTTTATGAGTCATCTAATTCCTGATATAACACCACAGAGAATAAAACAAAGAATTATTAAACGATTAATTGCCAAATTAGAAGATACTGAGTGCTAGTTCTACACAAATTTGAATAATAATCTTTAAGATACATTGTGTCTACTATGTTCCAAGCATTATTCTAACTATTTTATACAAACTATGTAATTAAACCCTAGGATAACCCTGTTCCACATTTCACTCATGGGAAAATTGAGGTGCAATGGGGTTACATGTGTTGACCCAGTTCACAGATGGAAAGTGGCAGAGCCAGGAATGAATTCAGGCACCATGGCTTCAACCCACTGCTCTCCTGGAAAGAGAAAAAATGTCAGATCACTTGAGTTTGTAACCCCTGTCTGTTGTTTACATAGTTCTGTGACATTGGGTGTATTTATTACCTGTTTACTGTCTCCTCATCTTTAAAATGAGGATAACAGTGACCTAATTAGGTTGTTTTAAAGATTAAATCATAATGTATGTAAAGCACCTGGTGAAGTAACTGGCACATGACAAAGCATTGGATGTGGTTGCTATTGTTCGACTGCAGGACAGAGGGGAAGCCTCAGCACACTTTCCGTTGGGGACCAGGAGGAGAGGCCATTCCTCCCAAATAAGTTATAGGTCCTGAAATCTAAGTTTGGCTCCCAAATGGTCAAATGTTTTCATAAAAAATATTTTTATGTTACTATCTCAAAATGGGCAAGATAAAAGCCCTGCTAACTTTCTTATGAGATATTTAAAAAATATATTTCTATTTATTTCAGAAAGGAAGGGAGAGATAGAAACATCAATGATGAGAGATAATCATTGATCCACTGCCTCTTGCACGCCTCCTACTGGGTTCGAGCCTGCAACCCAGGCAGGTGCCCTGACTGGATTTGGACTGTGACCTCTTGGTTCATAGGTCAACACTCAACCACTGAGCCACACCAGCCTGGCTGAGACAACATTTTTTTGGGGGGAAAATAATACTTACCATGGAGTGACTATAAGGGAAACTAGTGAGGAAATTAATCACAGCTCATATCAGTAGAGGAGACTAAACAGAAAGGGAGTTATAACTCATTTATTTGACAAAGATTTACTGAGTAGACATCATGTGTCACATTTGTTCTAGATGCTACCCTCCCCAGACCCAACCCACCACATAGTTTATTAAGGAGCTAGTTTATCAAGAGGATGCCTTTATGATTAGGTAGAGTCCTGACACACAGAGGCACATCACTGCTCTCCTAAAGCTGAGAATGCTGGATAGGTGTGTGTGTGTGTGTGTGTGTGTGTGTGTGTGTGTGTGGTGTGTGTAGGGGGGTGGAATCCATTAATTTACTTTATTGGATGAAAGAACTATTCATCCCCAAAAATGAGAGAGAGAAAGAGAGAGAGAGAGAGAGAGGATGAATAGACTGTATAAATGAGTGAGTTTCTGAAGGAGCAGAGGCCTGAGATGTTTATCAAGGACAGGTAGAGATGGGTGATAATATTAGATGATTCAGAACATCTACAGGTAATCAGATGCAGAGTATATTCTAGGGAAAAGACCCCAAGAATGACAAGACAGCTACTATAAGGGTTTTGAGAGCATTTGAATAAATGCCCTACCTCATAATATAACTATGGTCTACCAATCAGGTGAGGTCTGAGGATGACCCAGCGCTATCCCATGAGGAAAAGACTAAGTTCCTTGAACAACCTTGTCAAGACATTCCCCTGCTGAAGGCAGCCCAGATCCAACCCTTGTCCACAGAGGGGCAGAAAAAGAGTGCTAGGAGCCCATGCAAATGGTTCTCATTTGCATTCAATCAATTCATGTTTTCTGCCTTTCTGTGGCTAATGGGAATGGGCACCCCTTAGAGCTTACTTTTCTTAATTTTCACATTGGAGGCTCTTCAATTACTTATAAAGTAATCAACTCTGAATGGAGAGCAACTTGCTTAATAAATAAACAAGGACTAAAATGGGCCTTTTGACAACAAGTCATGTGTCATTTTGATAGAGGCCAACTTTGGGTTCTCCATTTCCACCTCCAAGAAGAGAAAAGTTGCTACATAATTAATTGGAGCCCTTTTTCCTCCGAAGCCTCCCTCCTTTATCTGTGAACCCAGGCATGTTTCCTAGTGGAGTCCTGACTTGGGACAGATTTCTGGGCTGTTCCTTTTGTCATCACTAAAACACTCTGTTCCTTCTTTGTTCTTGCAGCCCAATTGCATTCCTTGATTCAGGCTATTTATTAAACTATGTTGGGGGCCATTGCACTAGCCTCTTTAGAATTGTTTTTTGTTCTGAATTTTTCAACAAATGTATAGCCAAATCTTGCACCTAGATGTCACCCATAAGAAATGTAATGCACATTTCATTTTTTTTTTTAAATATATTTTATTGATTTTTTACAGAGAGGAAGGGAGAGAGATAGAGAGTTAGAAACATCGATGAGAGAGAAACATCGATCAGCTGCCTCCTGCACATCTCCTACTGGGGATGTGCCCGCAACCCAGGTACATGCCCTTGACCGGAATCGAACCTGGGACCTTTCAGTCCACAGGCCGACGCTCTATCCACTGAGCCAAACCGGTTTCGGCCACATTTCATTTTTTAAACCTTTAACAGAAATGTTGGGGAGACAAGGCCAAGAACATAGCCTGTGTGTTGACACGGAATATGACGTTGCCAATTGGAATTGACATATTGACCAATATACTATGGTTAGCCAACAAGGAATGAGCCAATCTAACTATAAAATCATTTTCTACGCACTTTTTTGTCTTGCTTCCCTTCCCCCACACCAGAATAGTACCAGGAATTTTGACAAATGGATTTAGAAAAGTCTGCTCTCCCAATGTATATATTTAAGCAGCAGTGCAACATTTGTTTATAAAGTACTTATCATATATCAGACACTTTTCTACAACACAGGATGAACAACTAGTGGAATAGTAATGCTATCAACAATTAAAATATCATTTATCTGTCATCACTTGTTTTTAGTGAACTTGTGAAGGCTTCATTGCTTATATATTATTTTACTATTATTCACAAAATAGAAAATCACAAATTAATTGTAAATTTCTAGAAAATTTCAGACATGTAATTTCCAGAATGCACATTTTCTATTTTTTGCTTCTCAGAATATTTGCCTCTTTACTTTTTTCTTGTACCATTCCCATTTTTTTCCACAAAATTCTTCAAAGAATACTCAGAGTTCCTCAATAATTTTATGCATGTTTTCTCTATGCTGCCATATATTCACTCAAAACTGAAGAACTGAGAGCCTTGATGCATTGGCATATCCTAGCATAGTAATACTACAGAAATACCACTTTTACATATGTTAAATCACTCCTAAAAATCCATAAATATGCTTCCTATTGTCCATTGTATCCATCTCAAATTTCATTGACTTCCTTCTGAGAGACCTTCCAGAAATTGGTTTCTTCTTACCTGTCCAAACTATTATTATCATTTCTCCATTCTCAATTCCCCCTTAATTAAGCTAACCTACACTCTTCATTTTTATTTCTATGCCTCTTCTCATGCTATTTTCCACACTGAAATGTACCCAGACCTCTTTTCCTCTCTATTTAAATGCCAATCTTTAAGTTTTTTTCTTCTTTATGGAGTCACCACCCGCTATTAACATCTCACACTGATCTATCCTTTCAAATACCAGTTAGTCACTGACTGTATGGCTCAACTATATTCAAATTGATTTATTTATGTAAGGTTTATTTTTTCAGTTACATGGTAAATGCCTCAAAATGTCTTTGTTTTGCTTGGCTGGTATGGCTCAGTGGTTGAGCATCGACCTACCAATCAGGGTATCACTGTTTGATTCTAGGTCAGGGCACATGGCTGGGTTGCAGGCTGATCCCCAATATGGGGCATGCAGGAGGCGGCCGATCAATGATTCTCTTCATCATTGATGTTTTTATTCCTCTCTTCCTCTCTGAAATCAATAAAAATATATAGTTTTAAAAATATCGCCCTAGCCAGTTTGGCTCAGTGGATAGAGTGTCGGCCTGTGGACCAAAGGGTCCCGGGTTCTATTTGGTCAAGGGCAGGAATCTTGGTTGCAGGCTCCTCCCCAGCCTGGGACCTGGTCAGGGCTTGTGCAGGAGGTAACCAATTGATGTGTTTCTCTCACATAGATGTTTCTCTCTGTCTTTCCCTCTCTCTAAAAATGAATGGAAAAATATCCTATGGTGAGGATTAACAAAAATTAAATAAATAAAAAATGTCTTTGTTTTGCCTGGGGGCTTGAGAGGGATCGAGTACATGTTCTACTTAGTGCAATAGCTTAATTTATGTCCAATCTAGTAACAAATATAAGCCCTAAAATATAAAGAAAACTTGACAATTTTGACTTATCAAGATTCCTGGATAGTTTATAATCTTGGGTAGGTCACACCTTGAGATGTTTGACTGCAATTGTCAATTTTCACCAGTATTTTACATCACATTTGACAGGATCATTTTCATAACCCATGGTATCCCTTTTCTGTCCTGGAAAATGAAAACTCCTCTTGAGACATCTAATGAACCCTTTAATTCTAAAAGTCACATCCAAGCAGCAGGGTAAGTTCTATAAGCCCCAATAATTGTTTCAAAAATCAATACATTCTTATAGGTTTTGAAATGCAAACAGGCAAAGATAATAGATAATTTTTCATTGCATATTCCAGGCCACTGAGTTAATTGGGATAAGAAAACTCCACATGTGTATATGTAGTCTGGCATAGTATACTTGCTCAATAAGCTATTAATATAGAAAAGAAATCGAGCCTCCATGAACTGTGTAGATTTGAGTCTGACAGCTACAAACATATAGTTAAAATAATTCTAAATTATTCAAAATATTTCAGCACGGAGGACTTGAGGTGACCTTGAATGAAAGCTCCAGGCTTGTGCTCCCTGCACAATACTGTGTCATAGGTGATGATAGGAGGTGACAGGAAAAAGAAAACTGTATTGTGCTGGTGGTTGAAAAAAATCACTGAGTAGCTTTAGAGATGGAATAATTTGAATTTAGATATTACAAACGCTTAAAGGCAGGAAAGTTCAGTGATAGCAATGACTGAAGCAAAAACTCCTAGAGCACCTTAACCTTCAAATGCTTTTTCAATTTAGCCAGCTTATTCACTGAACTTCTCTTACAGCCTTGAGTGAGGTCCCTAGGAACTAACATGTCACCTTCTTAGATACAAATGGAGACACTTGTTTTTCCTAATCTATTGAGGAACAATGAATTGATGTGAAATATTAGACCTATTCTCTTGATCTCCTTCACATGTCATTCTTTTGTTTCTTTGTTTGGCTGGTTGGTTGACTGGATAGTTATTCTAGTATAAGATTAGATTGATCTTCCATGATGAACTTGACCTTATTTTAAATTTTACTTAAACATCTTGCATCAGTTTAATAGAGTCAATCCTCCATTTCCTTCTTTCCAGTGTGTTTTACAACGTTCTTTCTAAAAATACGTTTAATCTTCCACCAATGGAAATTAATATTGTAGACTCAAAATGAGATGAGGGCTCCAATAACAAAACCCAGTGGACAGGCCTAATATTCCTTCTCATTGCAAATTAGATTTCCTAATGCATTAACATTAAGAAGAAATCAGGGGCATTGGGCTAGTTGGCATAATATAGAAATTTACACTCTAATGTGGAAAGTAGAGAAAGATAAGTGTAGGCAGAAGGTCACTAAAGCCATGCACACATAAAAAACACCGGTTATGCCGAAACCGGTTTGGCTCAGTGGATAGAGCGTCGGCCTGCGGGCTGAAAGGTCCCAGGTTCGATTCCGGTCAGGGGCATGTACCTGGGTGGCGGGCACATCCCCAGTAGGAGATGTGCAGGAGGCGGCTGATCGATGTTTCTCTCTCATCGATGTTTCTGACTCTCTATCTCTCTCCCTTCCTCTCTGTAAAAAATCAATAAAATATATTAAAAAAAACAACAACAAAAAAACACCGGTTAGACTTAATGCATAGATACATGGGTGTGTCTGTGTGTGAATGAGTGTGCTTGTGAGTGTGTGTGTGTGACCTGAGGTAAGAATAGAGTCAGGAAGATGGGAAAGGGACTAATACAAGAAGTACCCACTAAGTGTCAATTTTCACAGTTAAATACTCAATTCCAGTGTTCATAGCTACTAAGTCTGTCTGCCTCTCAAATGAATGTCTTAGTTAATTCAGTCTAATGTTAATACTGGTACAAATATTTTGTGTATATGCCAACCAGTTCCAAGAATGTTTTTCCTTTCTTTACTTCAAGAGTAAGTATTTTTGTATCATAGCAAACTCAAAACCACTGTCTAAGCTACATATGACATATCCCCCACAGTGTAGATGAGGAAACAAGAGCATGGAGAGGTTGGTTAAAATAACTAGTGAGTGGTGGTTGTCAGACTACAAACCACTCTCTCTAATACATCATGGTAACCTGAAAGGTGACTATTCAGGAAAGGAAAAAAATCAAAGTAAAAAAATGTGTGTATGTGTGTGTGTGAGGGGGGGAGGACCCCTCAAACTTGAATCTCTATAGAGGAACAAAATGAAAAATAAGGCAGGGAGAGGGTGTTCAAATGGAAAAACAATTAAATAGGCAAATTTGTCTTAAAGTCTAAAGTAATGCTTATTTCATATTTCTACATAAGCAGAGTAAAATAGATCAATTTTTACTTAAAATGTTTGGAACAGCTAGTGTTACTAGAAGAAAACTATTTTTTCTTAAAAGTAATGGTCTTGAATCTGTTTTAATGATTTAATTATTTGGCCATTATAAGCATATCTGGTTTGCTTCCATATAGTATTTTAAAAATCACAGACTCCAGCAAATTTTTAAATCTGTGTAATGAGCTTGACTGATGCTTCCACTTCTTAACTATTTCTTTTATTATCAGAAATATACTCCCACCACCGTGAGATATATTACCTGCATTTTTGCCCATCTAGAATCCTGCAAGATAAACTTCAGTTTTAGCCTTTCAAGTCCTTAAGGAGTGTCAATGATATTTCAGGGATCTTGTTATTATCCAGGTACAGCCATGGAAAATACTTTTAAACACAGGCCACAGACCTCCATGAAAGCTATCACATTTGAAATATAAAGCTCAAAAAATTAGCCTCTAAAATGATTAGACCTACCTGGAGTCCAGAAATCCTTCCTGGCGTTGATGTCAGAGCCTTTACTCAAGAAATGTCTAAGCTCTTTGTTGGTATGGGGGAAAAAGAACTCAGGAATTCTCCTTCCTGGATTTAATGCCCCCAGATTTAAAATGTAAGTATTAGAAGCTGGAGCCCTCGAACATCTCCCTTCATTTCTTGACATCTTTATGACAATGTATGGTGCAGTACCTCACTTTGCTGCAATTACTGAACAGACAGCACTGTAGGCAATGTAAGTTGCTCTTAAGTGCAGCAATCCATTCTGAAGAGATGTACAAACATAAACTCTCAATTGTGGCAGGCTCCTATGAAACCTGAGCGTTATCTGTGAATTTTTTTGTCTCCTTTTTAATCATTCTGTGAGCTCACCTCTAGGACCCAGTGGCCTAATTTACTAATTAATAACTATTATAACTTAGTGGAATTGAAAGTTGAAATCACTGCCTGCCTTAAACATAATAAAAAATCGGCAATCCATTCAGAGTTTTTTGAGGGGCTGCTTCATGCACTGCACAGTTCTGGCAGCTGGGGAGATGTCATTGTCTGCTTGCTCCATGGCCCTCTTGCCCAGATGGGATGGGAGGGAGGTGGAGAATTGTCTCTCTGCCACATTCAGACTAGAAGGGAAACACTATATATCCCAATGTACAGTTGACCCTTGAACAACACGGGTTTGAACTGTGTGGGTGCACTTATACATGGATTTTTTTTTCATAAAATACTATAAATGTATTTTCTCTTTCTTATGAATTTCTTACTCTACCTCACTTTATTGTAAGACTATATCATATACTACTTATACAAAATATGTGTTAATTGGATGTTTATATGATTGGTAAGGCTTCTGGTTGACAGTATGCTATCAGTAGTTATGTTTTGGGAGAGTCAAAAATTATGTGAAGATTTTCAACTGTGAGAGGAGTTGGCACCCCTGTCACCCGCATTGTTCAAGGGCCACTGTATACCTGTAAGATCTTAATAGACAATTTTCTTTCAAACAATAATTACATGATTTAGAAATATCTGTCTTCTTTAGTTCATTTATTCTTGGTCTTCCTAACCACAGCTTCTCTTCATCCTTTGGGAAATGACTTTTGATCTCAAGTGACTTCTTTCTTCATTTGCTAAGTAAAAGGTCCTTAAAGAGAAATGGATGGTATAAGTTTATTGTCTCTAATACACATAAAGCAGTTAAGGCCTAGATTAAATAATGGAAAATTAGGCAGAAATTATTATCATCAGCAATTTTTTCTTCTTGTAGTTGTCCTCACTGTTGGCTCAGTCATATCTGTTTAAAGTAATAAATTTGTTCTTCAAATCTACCCTTCTTTTTCCTACTACTGTTCCAGTAGGGATGTCAATATTATTTTGCATAATAATATGTTTGCATATGAATGAGTATTTATTTGTTTAATCTGAACTCTAGTGTCTGTGTAAGGCAGGTACCAGTGGAGATGCTAAGATACAGACATACAGAAGTCCTATTCCTACTCTCAAGCTGTTCATTATCCAGCAGGGACAGGAAGGTAGGAATCCACATGGGAAGCACTATGAAAACATAGCTCCAAGTTGCACAAGATACTACCGAAGAACTTAACACACTTAAGAATTAAGGTCAAGTCTGGAAAGGTTATCACTGCAAAGAGAATACATCACTGCCCCTCAAACCACAGAATCTGGTTCAGATACTCGTAAGACCAATCACAAAGACAGTTCCCCACATGGAGGCAGGGAGTTATCAAGAAAGCAGATGCAACAGGCTAAGAAAAGATACCTTGTAAATATGCAGCATGCTCAGTATGGGTCACTATTCAGTTAGCTTAGCAGATAATTGGCAAAAATGTCAGCTAGTTCTTAAGGTTCTCCTAATTATACCTTTTTAATAATTAGGCTAAAGTATCAGGTCTTCATGGCTGAGAGTGTGTTGCAAGTTTGTCTTCTGAGTTCCTAGAAGAAGAAAAGGATATTATCACGTCTCTAAAGCTGAAACTCATTTAAATGATCAATCATCTACTGAGAGCCCATCATTTCTCAGCACACTGGGATGCCATCCGTGAGGGATACTGCTCTGTTCTCTATCTTCACTTTTGACCAGAAGTACCAGACAGCACCCACTAAAAGGGCAAATTCATTCAAAGAAGCCCTTCAAACTTGACCCATTATAGTTTTGCTCCATATTGAGTTGAGAGAAATGCAGATTTCCATGAATAGTTTATAAGTTGTTCATCTGATTTAGCCCAACTGTATAAATTTCTTTTTTTAAATTTCTAATTAAATGAACATAAAACAAATCAAGCAGTATACTAAGAGAACAAATGGTCAACCTGATGTTTTCAATCACAAAACCAGACATTAACTACTAGTTATAGTCAAGCCTGAAAAATGTGTTGTTGTTTTCCCTTAAAATCAGACAGAACAGTCACTGACACCACTAGATTCTAGCCATTCCTTATTTCCAAATGCTAACATCAAATAATATTAACCATGAAGTCAGTGGCAAATGAAAGTCTAGGTTGCACTCACACCTATGTACTAAGTATTAATCTAGATAGAATTAGTATTTTTGCATATATTTTTGGGCTGTGAAATTAAAAGGAGGTCGCAGAATGGGTAAGGCAAGCAGAAATATCTTCTTCCTGTCACAGTTTGTCCATTCTCAAAATGTTGGTTCAAAGAAATTATTGAAAATTAGCCAGTAGATTTGATACCCAGGGTGCAGAATTTTAGAACAAGAATGATTGTGTAGATGAGGGGTTGGCAGACTATGACCCACAGGGCAAATCTGGTCCATAGCCTATTTCTGTAAAGAGTTTATTGGAACACAGACACACCCACTTATGTATTATCCAAGGGCCACAGAGCAGAATGTGGTGGTTGAGACTGAGGCAGAATAACCTGGAAAGCTTAAAATGTTTACTTTATAGTCCTCTATGGAAAATTATCCTGACCCCTTGTATAGCTCAACAATTCCATATTTGCAATTACCCCAAATCTAAAGTTTTTAAAAATATATTTGGCAGCAAAAACTGAACTGACCTAAAATCCTTTGGTAGCAATGGCACGATCTTATCTGAATTGATGTGAGTCCACTTATAACTTTTATTTATACCACTGGGGATATTAATATGATTCACTGCAGAAATATTGATATTTTTTATTACAGGGAGCCATCCCAGACTCCATCAAGGGTGTTATGATACTCAATATACATCTCTCTAAACTCCAAATATTCTGACTCCTGAAAAATACCTGACTCCAAGAATTTTGAATTAGACTTAGTAAATCTTAAAGATGCCAATACTCTAGGGTAAAAGAACAATTTTGTAAGGTTCTGCTATTGAACATTATGAAAGGTATCAGGTCTATTGAGTGGGAATAGGAGGACCATGAGTGATAAGTGCCACTCAGCACTGTAGGAGTTTTCAGATGGAGACACACAGTTTGATTTGAATGGTGTGCATTTTGTATTGCGGTTTATGGACATTCGAATTATGCAAGCAAAAACAATAATAGCACTGATATTAAAAAGAGAGCTAAATACTAAAAGAGATTTGAAATACTGCCTCTATTATATGTAAAGAATAGCATTCTTACTTTCAAGAATCCTGCAATGTTTACTTCTAGTTCTTTAAGCCTCTGACCTCTAGGATTCATAGTTTTACAATATGAGAAGACAGTTTTTGCCTAAGGAACTCATGGATCTCAGAAAATAACTAGAGGACAGATTAAAAAGAGTTGCTGTTATAAAACTACAATTTAGTCACTTTATAAATGTGAATCTAAGGCACACCTAGAGGGAGTTGCTTTCAAGAAATCAAAGAGTTAATTTTGGTGCCTGTATTTGAGTGTGGCCTTGCCACTTCTAAGACAAAAGCTTAGCAGGCAGCACAGTGATGGTGTTTTATGGCAGGTAAAGGAAGTGGACATAAAAACATAATATGTCTGAATAGGTGCACAAAGTAAGTAGCAGCCCGAGTCATCAGAAAACAAAGGAAGAGAGCTTTTGACATGGAATGTTTTGATTCCAGAAAGACTGTTTCATAGAATCCACAGCACGTTCAGAAGGCCCTGAGGCAAACGTTGGGTCGAAGAAGCTCAGAGGCATCGCCTCATTTTTAATTCATCATAATGTAAAGGTTGTAAAAAATTACCAACTGACTCAAGAGTTTCTTCTTTGAATGACCAAAATAAATAAGACCAATGAGGGTTAAATTATTGCCAGTATCCATATCTTTACACGCCCAATTATGGGTAGAACAAAGGGGAATTTGGGTTGCTTCAGCAGTCTTATTGACTTTGGCGAGTGGATCAACTATGCAGTAATTTGGCACTACCAGCAGACATCACACCATTCCACATGGCTTTTAACTTGGTATCGTATTCATAGTCTTTCCAAAGAATGTCTCTCTTTCTCTTTAGATCTCAAACTAATTAATGAGAAATGCAGACACATTTTAAAAATATGAATGTTCAACCTCTCACAATATCACAAAGCTAAACTGATAAGTTATAAGGAATTGGCACACACTGCCAAATCTGGGGGACTAATTTATCTGCCCAATTGTCAGAGAAGTTGCATGCCTCATAGAATGTATAGGCAGACTCGTTTGATGAACTGTCTGGGTATAAAATATACTTTGAAATCTAAGAAGAGACATTCATGCCAATGAAATTGCATCAATGTTATATGGAGTCATCCATTGGCAGAACTTTACCCTCAGCTAACACTTATATATTAAGTATCTCTTAATGGTATTGTCTTTCAATGGTGTGTGAGTGTATGTGTGCTTACATATACTAGTAATGGCAAAAAATTATCAATGTTAGGGGGTCAGGATGATCTACTATAGGACGAGTCAAACCATTTTAGTAAAGGGCCATATGCTGAATGTTCTAGGCTTTGTAGGCCCTTCAATCTGTAGCAACTACTCTCATTGTAGCAGAAAAGCACATTTAGACAATATATAAATGAATGGATATGGCCTTAATTTGCTGACCCATGACCTAGTACACAGAATTATATTGACTATGAAATTGAGGCCAGATCTGTCACAGAGTTCTGTATTCCTAAATTTACTCCTCAGCTATCTATGCCTCTAGGAAATTAATAATTCTGAAATATCAGGGTTGGTACAATTATATTACTGGTATATAACTTAAATATTAACATAATTGCAAACTAGAAAGAATTTAAAAAGCTATAATTCTGCCTGAAGCTTTTCCAAGCATATTCTAAATGGTTCCTTTAGAATGCTACTTAGCTTTTCCTTACTCCTAATCCTAGACTTGTGATGTTATCATCTAGTATTACCCTCAAGAATAAATAGTAAGAAAGACACACTGAGTACCTGGAAAATTAAAGTTTAGCAGTTTTTAACAAAGGGATATTAAATACTCTTAATCATAAATTTAGAAAGACTATAAAGTCAGGACTGCCTTCACACTTGAAATGAGGTTTTAATATATTTAGATGCACAGAATCAATTCAGATAGATAGAAATAGATGATCGATAGATAAATAGGTAGGTAAGTAGGTAGGTAGGTAGATAGATAATCAGTATGGATGTATGAATAGAAACATATATGTATTTTCCAGCTGTATGCTGAGAGGGCTTAGAAATAATTACACTTCAGTAACAGTGAGCACATATACAGCCCAGATCTTGTTGTTTAAAGGCCATTGTCCAGTAAGGGAAACCATGACTCCTTAAGGATAAATAATTTCAGGACTAAAATTGCAAAAGTAAAAGATGATCTTGGGACATCTTTTGTTCTAGAAATTAAGAAAATGCTCAAGGAATAATAGGACCCAGCAAAAGGACATAGAAAACAACTTGAAGTGACCACCACTGGTCAAGTTGAGGACAATATGAACAACAAATAAGTAATGGCAGTAGAAATTATTACCCATAGGATAAAATAAGAATCCTTGAGTATACACTGATATAAGTATATGAATAAATAAATGGTTTGGTTTTAAGCAGTAGAATTGTAATCTATACTAATAAAAGGATAATATGCTAATTAGACCGGACATCTTCTGGACATCCATCCAGATGGTCTTCCAGACAAAGCCACGGTGGTGGGGGCTGAGGCAGAGGTGGTTAGGGGTGATTAGGCCAGCAGGGGAGGGCAGTTAGGGGCAACCAGGCTGGCAGGGGAGGGAAGTTAGAAGTGATCAGGCCGGCAGGCAGAGGCGGTTAGGGACGACCAGGCCAGGAGGCAGAGGTGGTTAGGGGCGACTAGGCCAGCAGGCAGAGGCAGTTAGGGGTGATCAGGCAGGCAGGGGAGCAGTTAGGAGCCAGCGGTCCTAGATTGTGAGAAGGATGTCCGACTGCTGGTTTAGGCCTGCAGGGATTGGGCCTAAACCGGCAGTTGGACATCCCCTGAGGAGTCCCGGGTGGAGAGGGTGCAGAGGGACCCCCCCCCTCCGTGCACAAACTCCGTGCACTGGACCTCTAGTTTATACATAAAGAAGAAACAATAGAATTTAAAAATCCCATAATAATTATTTTAGTCAAGAATCATCAGTGGATATTAAATTAGTAGGTAAGATTGTGATATCCATATTGTCTCACAGTAACTTTCTACAGCACACTTATTAATTTTAGAAATGAAAACTAATAATTTTAAAGTGAAAAAACCTGGCAGATAACATCTTAACAAATAATCAAAGTTAGTATCACTAGTAAGGGAGCAAATCAATATCATGTACCTCCTAATACAATGCACTAAGAAAGACACAGCATCTCTTTGTGGAATTCTTGCCAAAAATGTATGACTTGAATCTAATTATGAAGAAACATTGGCAAACTCTAATTGAGGAACATTTTAGAAATATTAGGCCTAACTCTGAAAATGTCAGGTTTATGAAAAATTTTTAAAGACTGAAGATATGTTTAAAGTTAAAGGAAACTCAAGAGATGTGGCAACTAAATAAAACACTGGACCCTGGACCATAAGAAAACTTTGTTTTTCTGTTTTTATAAATAGTGGAACAATTGAGAAAATTCTATTAAGGTCTGAGAATTAGATAATAGTATTGTATTAATGATAATTTCTTAATTTTGATAAATTGCATTGTGATATATACAGAGAATGATAAAACAAATGTATTGAAATGTTAGCATAGGGGAATCTGAGTGAAAAATATATGGAAATTCTTTGTGTACTTTTTGCAACTTTCCTAAAAATCTGAAATTCTTTAAAAATTAAAAGTTTAAAGCCTGGCCAGTGTGGCTCAGTTGTTGAGCATTGACCTATGAACCAGGAGGTCACAGTTTGATTCTCAGTCAGGATACATGTTGGGTTGTGAGCTCAATCCCCAGTGTGAGGAGTGCAGGAGGCAACCGATCAGTAATTCTCTCTCATCATTGATGTTTCTATCTCTCTTTCCATCTCCCTTCCTCTCTGAAATTAATAAAAAATATATTTTTTTAAAAAATGAAAAATTTAAAAAGAAGAAGATATGGCTCTGGGGCCAGAGTGCCCATGTCTAACTAATAAATATGAAATTATTACTTTGGGCTGTGTTATGAAATGAGTTGGGGTCCCTAATCATTCATATGTTCAAGTCCTAACCCCACCCAGTACCTCAGACTGTGACTGTATCTGAAGATAGGGTCTTTAAAGAGGTCATTAAGTTAAAATGAGATCATTAGTGTGGGCCATAATCCAAAACAATGGGTATCCTTACAGGAGAAGAAAATTTGGACACATGTAGTACAGAGAGAAAACCATGTGAAAGCACAGGGAGAAGATGGCCATCTACAAGCCATCAAGAGAGGTCTCAGAAGAAACCAACCCTGCTGACACCTTGTTTCAGAATTCTAGCCTCCAGAACCATGAGAAAATAAATTTCTCTTCTTTAAGCCATCCAGTCTTTGTTACAGCAGCCCTAGTAAACTACTACCGGCTTACCTGTGTGAACCTTTCCATTTATATTCCCTCTTTAGTAAAACAGAAGTTGTAACCATCTACCTCAAGGAATTGTTATGAGAATCCAAGGAGATCATACATGTAAAATGTTTAAAACAGTATCTGGCATATAAGTATTTAGAAATCAATAAATTATTATTATTTAAAAAATTTTAAATTAAGTCAATCATAAATGCTTACTATAACTAGACACTATACTAAGTGCTCTGTATATATTATCTTAATCCTCAGAACAATCCTTTAAATTACATAATAATCATTCTAGTTTACAGATGTGGAAATTAAGGTTTAGTGAGGTTAAGTAAATTGTCCCATGTCAGAAAGCAAATAATGACCAAGCTATGCTCATTTTTTCTTTTTTAAATCAAAACCCATGATATTGTCCACTATGCTCTATTACATTATTATTACATCCAACATTTGGACATAAAGATACGCCTTTACTTTTAATGAAACTTAGAATTATGAAGATATAACTTCTAGAAATTGAATTAAAATGAATTTTTTTGTGAACCAAAAGACATAAAAGTGTTTGAATGTTAAATAAATATAATCAAAGACAAATAACTAAGTAGAGAAGAAAGACTGTAAATATAACAACTTGAACTTGAGAGAAAGTACTAAGCCATTGAAACAAAACAAATAAAGTCCAGGGGAAGACAATTCCCCAAAGAGGAAATATAAATGGCTAACAAACATGGAAAAATACTTTATTTGACTATTAAAGAAGAAAGGTACATTTAGACAAGTTGCTGGTCTTTTGCCTGGCTCTGTTTTGGTTTTTTTTTTGTTTCTTTTAAATTTACAGAAAGGAAGAAATAAAAAAAAAATCAATCTTGAAAGCATGTAGTTAAACAGGCTTTCTTATACATTGTCGACTGGAGTTTCTTTTACTCAGTGTTTTGGAAATAACTTTTCTAATAGAAGTTAAAATACCATAAAGATGTTTATTTTCAGCTCAAATTACATCACTTCTAGGAATCTAGCCTATGGAAATTATCAGAAATGCTATTGAAGATGTATGCACAAAGACACTCATTTCAATATGTTTTTAATAATAAAAAATAAACAAGAAACAACCAAATCATCCATCACATTAATAGAGAAATGATAGGTCAATTCTTATATGTGTAAGCTGAACACTATGAAATTGCCATTTTTAAAAGCCCTAAAAATAAAAAGGTTAAGTATTAGCAATTTCATATGATTTCATCTAATATATGCAATAAATTCTTTTGCACTTGTTAAATATGTTCCTGAAAAATTGCAATAATAAGAGGAATGCTGCTACATTACATGAGAAAAGCAAAACATTAAATTGCTATGTTACATAATATGAACCATGTACAAAATTTGTGGAAAAAAAACTGGAAGGAAATCCAATACCCATATTTGTAATAAAATATAAACAGAATAACTTTTTTTAATAAGTTAATTTTATTCAAATCTTTTAAATATTATCATTTTAGATGAATAAAATATATTTTGTGGGCAATAGTATCATTAGAGAATCAAGTCATCTGGTTTCCCAAAATAATTCTTTGATAGATTTCTATTAATCAAAAGGCACATATGTTAAGGATAAGGACTATCTCTATAACTATCTCCATTAACTAAGGAGCTGTCAATGTTTTGTTTTGATTCTGTGTTAAAGAACTTGTTATAGAAAAGCTGGTGGGAGTGAATTTATCAGACTTTTCTATGTGATGATTGACAACTGCATCCCTGTATTTGTATATTTATATTTAGACTGGAGATGTTCGTTGAGTAGATATGTTTGAACTCTTTCATCATTCCATTCTTGACATAGAATTATTGAGAGTCTGCCATTAAAAAAAAGAATTTAAGTGATGATATACTTATAGTGTTAAGCACTTGCCAGAGAGGCTCATCTGAGTGTCATTTCTAATTTCTGTTGGTTTCATTTGGGATCTTTGATCATACTACATGCAGAGGTTCATCCATCATGGTGATCTTATCTATTTTTCAATCAAGTCTAAGGATTTTGTTTTCACCATACCACAGCACACAGAAGCACCCTGTTTTAATAGACTGCTCTCATTATACCAGTAACTTAGTATAAAATCATTCTGCAAATAAGATAGTTCTAAAGGAGTAAGAAGAGTAGACTCATTGTGCCCTATTATTTCTCTAGATATCATGAACTAATTCGAATATAAGTGAGCTGTGCATTTGGAAGAAGTTATGCAACAAAAGTAAGTGAGCTCTCTCCATTAAGGTGTGTTTAGAATTATGTTATGAAGATTCTTTGCAGGATTGCCCTATATTATAATGCCCCTTTGCAAGAGAGTGCTTGTGAGATTTCTAATATATAATAGGAGTTGAAATGATCTTAGGTAGATCATCTTTCAGCTGCTTTGGGAAGAATTGGCATTGTGGATGCTTTCTTCTACCATCTAATTCAGAATCTTGATTCGTCGATTATTCCCTCTCCACCATGAGTTTGAAATGTTCTAATGGCAATTTGTCTAGACTAGTGGCTAAAACATACTCAAGTATCTTCTACTTAAAAAAATGTAAGCCTCTTTTGACTTTAAGCTCTTCTCTAGCTATAGATCTCTCATTTCCTTCAGACTCAAAGAAAGAAAAAAAAATGGTTGTGTTCTTACCTCTCCTTCCCTGCTCACACCACAGTCATTATTTCAGGTCGTCCCTATTTTGTTGAATGTACTGTATTACCAAAGCATATTGAGACCTTTTAGTCTTCAGAGTACTTATCTTCCTTCCTGAATTTTCATTTCATAAGTTTCAGCCTAAATGATCCATATCTTTATTTGCTGAATGCCATGTGAAACATAATAAAAATACTATAAATAAAAGAGAAAACTCTCTTTAGTTTATTTGATTTCCTGTGGGTTTTCTTTTGCTTTCCCCTTATTCTTCTGTTCTGTCAGAAGCTAAATCTCACATTCACATAATCTGCACATTTCCATCTCCCTCCTTACATGTTATTTCTGTCTGAACAAGCCAACAGGGGTATATTTACTCTCTTTCCTGCTGCTGCTAGGTCTGATGAAAGGAAGGAAAGACAAAGGCAGGACACCTGAGGAATAGCTAGAAGTTTGTTTTCTCCAGAGATATACCATTCATTCATTCCACACACTCTTAAGAAATGGGAATAAAGCAATGAACAAAGCATACAGTAATCCCTGCCTACATGGAGTTTACATTCTGGAGGCAAATTTCTATTCATACCACGGGCTTCAGACTTGCAGGATCAGAAACTTGACTACTGACCACCCAAGAGCTGTTCATTTTCTAGAGCTAGATAAAAATTAGCTAACCTCAAAGAAACTGATGAATAAAATCTGAAAATTGTTATAATAGGAAATACTTATTTCTAGGAAAAAAAGGTAATTGAGCCAGCATGACCAACACATTTCTTCTCTGTAGTCTTCGTGAAATTACTTGAAAAAGCCAAACAATTATAAAAAATTTTAACTCAAAAGTTGCCAATATACTTATTTGCAACAAAAAAATGATGCTAGACTCTAGATTTCATTCATGTAATGATCTTGTTTCCTCCTTAGATAACCCAACCTAACCATGGTGAGCATGGTCTCAAATCAAAGTAAGTTAATTAAGTGAACTAGAGATTAGCAGGTTTGGGCTTAGTTAGATGCATGCAACTCATACAAAGATAATCTTGCTCACAGGCTTGAATGTTCAGAGTCTAACCACCAATATTCCTACAGCCCTAGACAGAGTTTGGAAGACTCCTTGTTAATTTTTATCTAGCTCTAGAAGATGAACAGCTCTTGGGTGGTCAGTAGTTAAGCTCTTCTGCAAAGCTTACAATTGAGCATATTAGCATTTCTAAAAAAAGAATATATCAATCATATCACAGTTTAGTTGTATAAGCATGGAAGCCATTATATCTCTTGAAGGTATCTTTGCTGAGCAGAGTTCTGATCCTTATGTACAGAGTAGAAAAATTAATGCTCAGAGCACAATCTACCTGCCTCATGTTCTCTATGAAAAGAATATAAACTTAGACAAGTCTTAAACAACCTCTCTGACAATCAATTTTGCCATCTTCAAATGAGCATACTGAATTATGTGATCCCAGAGTTTTTTCTAGTTCTAGGACAGGAGCTAATGAGGTTGGTACCACAGTTGATTTCACCTGAGAGAGGTAATTATCCAAGGTAGACTGGGGCACTGTGGTGGGATTGTGGCCAGGAGAAGGGTGTTGAGTGGCTAGTCTAAAGAATGAAAAAGAGAGTCAAATCAGAAATTGGAGATAACCATGTGTGAGAAAAAGCCTGAAGATGACTATTTAGAATTAAGATAATATATGGTAGGATAACTGGACTCATTTTGTAACTTCCTTTTTTTTTATCAGTGGTCCTTAAACCCATTTGTCCAATAGCTATAAATGCAGACTGAGAAGTAGAGATGGGTTAAATGGTAAATCAAATGCCACAAGCTGGTCAGTGATGTCACTGTCCAAAATGGTACCCAATTTCCTGGCACCGCTTCCAATGAAACAGAGCATGCCCTCCTTTGAGTTACATAGTAATAACATCCTGGGAAAAGTCAGTGTGTGTTAAAATTGTGATAAATATATACATATTAAAGTGGAATTCCACTCTAGTCTGGATTAGTTATATGCTTTTACTTACATACCATTGTTGCAGAGAATTCTAAAGTTTCACAGGAAAGAGGCAAGTTTTCACATGCAAGATCATCTATAATTCTTGGGCATGATCATTTGATAACCAATAATGCTCCCTAAGATATCAAAATGTGCTATATACGATAAGACTTGCCCCATCCCATCATGGCACTGTTAAAAATATATGCAATGGGGCAATGTGAATGTTTCAAGGATCCTCGCAGGCCTGCATTCTCATGAACTCCAGTTTATGATTTATATTGGTCTCGGTGACAATCTCTCTCTACTAATTCTCAATCACCAGTTATTCCACTGCTAGCTAATCTTTTTTGGAGAAAGGCATGCCATTTATTCACTGAGATAATATTTAGGCTTCATTTGAACCAGAAAAAAAAAATTAAAAATCTGTTTTCTCCACTAGGCCTCCTCTAGTTCCTGGGCCACTCCTGGCCACATGGGAGCTCTTCCCAACCTGCCACTCAATGCTTCCTGCTCACTTATCATTTAAGCCATAGCTTTGGCTTCCAGTTTCTTCAAGTTGATAGTTTGAGTTCATCCACAAATAGGGATTTTAGTAAAAAGTTTTAAAAGGGGAATTTTGGGTGCCATAAAAATGCTTATTTTACCATATTATCTGGTTTCTTTTAGAGCCTGCCACACAGGCCTATGTTTATTTTTATGGCTGTCCAGCTTCCAAATGGCATACTGTATGAAGGGGGGGAGGGTGTATGTGGATGAAAATGCCCATGTATGTGTTTGCTCTGGAATATATTTATGAGCTGTGAGGATAATTTACTCTTATGTCAAAGAGTCAATCAATATGGGGCATATTTTCTGCACATTTGCAAATTTTGTCAGGTAACTCAGTATGGAGATTTAAAATGAAATGGAAGAAAGAAATTATGATTATGGCTGTTATCAAATCACCAGTCCCTCTATTCCTTCTGGAATGATCCCTGCTCTGGCCTTATATAACTGGTATCAGGTACTATGATATTTTAATATATACAAAGCAGCCCAATGGGGCCTCGGTACTATATATTTCTAAACAACAGCATTAAGTTTTTAAAAAATGTTTAAAACACAAACTAATGATCTAAAGAGCAGGTGTTATTTTATAATTTCTTGGGGTTTTAAGCAGAAACCAGGTGTTACATGGAAGTGATAATTTGAATATTTGATACATCTTGGCATCTGTCTGCAAGAATCAGACCCAAGAGATAGATTTTGCTTAGTAGAGAGAGGACTAATGCTCACTAATACAGCATTCATCAGTGAAAGTCATCATTTTAATATTGTCAAACACTGTGCAGACTTTCCTATCAGGATGCTTCTCAGCATCTTGAGAAATACTAAATCTTTTTAACCTGAGGGCTGTTATGTGGCCTTATCCAGTGACTGAGGCGGACCCTATCCCTCTGATTTTTTAAAGGTAGGTTAACAGGGGTCTTATCACACCCACAAAGAACTTAGTGTCCTACTATCCCCTTACTGTCCCTGGTCATCATTTATCTGGAGTCATGCCTGTAAATTATCATTGTCTTATATTCCCATATGGCCAGTGCCTTGGGGAACATTCTATGTGCAGTAGATACACAGTTAATATTTTGCACTGATTCATTGGCCATCTCCATATGAAGAGAAGCAAAAATAACCTCAACAAAACCACACTATAGTGGCTAAAAAACTCTCTAATTTAGAGTGTTAAATGTCCATTTTTAGTGCAACTGCTAAAAAAGAAACAAATAAAACTGGCCAGAATTTTTTAAAAGCTACCATTTCTTAGGTTTTTTAAAAAATATTTTCAGAAGTTTTTCTGTCATAGAAACAGAACCTGTTTCTAAAAATACTTATTCATTAAAGAACATAAAAAACTCCACCCACAAATTCAATGGCCATTATACTCTGGCCAATAAAATTGCCTTCTCTTGAGTGATTTTTTTCTTCTCTTCTCTCTCCTGAATCATAGAATGCTATTCCAGAAACTAGAATACTTTGATTCTTAAAGTAAGAAGAAATATTCTTCAAGGGAGAGATGCATGTCTTATTTCAGCCCTAGATATCATTCTATGTCTCAAGGATTCATTGAGCAAACATAGTTGTCACTGTTTATACAACGAAACATTCTTTCCAAAGGACTTTCAAATAAATAAACAAGTCACCCAGTTCCTGTGCACTCAGAGTCAACCTGCCAAGTCCTCAAATAGTTAAGCTGAGCAGTTTACTTAGAAAGGCTGACAAATTTGCTTCACTTCAAAATATCATTAACACCAATAACACATTTGCCCAAGCCTATTTCTAGTTGTAAAAAAAAAGATTGCTACAGATTAAGACCCTTGATATAATGCTATAAGCTCCTAACAATGGTATCTTTTATAGTGAAGAGCAACTGCAGACACAAATTGCCCTCTTTCCTCTACCTTTTTCACAAAAATCAATATTAAAGTAGTACCTGCCTTAACTCTCCCATACACTATATGAGAAAAAACCACAGACATGCTTAGGACAGTTTAGGTCAATAAAGAATCAATACTGTGGTTGAATCTGTAGAAAGATAAAAGACTTAGAGCTCTCTACACAGGACCATTGTTTTCTCTGTATTCTGTAAAACAGCAGAAGCGCCTCACTTGCCTGTGCATATAGGGGCTGGGGGTGTTTACTTCCTCTCTTTTTTAAGGTTGATGTGCATTAAGTGTTGGTGAAAAGGAAGGGGCCGCAGCCTGGAAAGAGTGGGTGAGGATTGCAGACACTCTTCCTTCTATTCGATTTTTTTTTGGTCTCTTGTCTGAGCAGTTCTTTCACAGGGGGTGAGGAATAAATAGAGCAGAGCTTATTACATAGATCTACCCATGGCAAGTATGAGGTCAGGAAGCCTCAGTTCCTCACCTGCAATAAAATAAAAGATAAAAGTATTAGCCAACTTACAGAATTTGTTTAGACCTTTAATGGGCTTATCAATGTTCAAGTACATTGATGACTGTACTTATTAGCTCTCTTACAATTAGAAGGGGCCACATGACTAGTTCTGGCCAATGCACTGTGAGAGGAAGTGATCTGTTTCATTCCAGGCTGAGGAAAGAAACAGCCCATGCCTTTCTCTCTTTCCCCGAGATGGCAAACTTGGAGGAAACCTCCTATTGAGAGGTGGAGCCACAAGTTCAAAGCCACCAGTGTCTCTGAGTCAACACACAGAGGATGGTTATCTTGGAAAGTCATTCACATATGCAGATTTTTTTTTTGGTGAGAAACAAACATTTATTGTATTATGCAACTAAGATTTTCAGATAATTGTTTTGTCTTTCTTACCATATTATAACCTAGTTACCTACTTTTCAATTGTTATGAGGAATAATTTAGGAAATATATAAAAATATTTAACCACAATTTTGGAACAAAATAGCACTCAATTAATGGTTTCATTAAAAAGCTGCATTCCAGGCAGGGGGAGCAGTTTGAACAATGGGCTGGAATGAAATAGCACAGTGCCTTCCTGGATTCTGTAAATAGACAGCTTAGGAAAGAATAATAACATATTAGAAATGGAAAGCATCTTTTAAAACATCCAACTTAAGATTCCTGCAAGTGTGTTGTGTAGAACACCAGTCCCATAAAATGCAGAAAAGTGTTCTTTCGCTTAAGAAGTTAGGAAAGTACCGCCTTCTTCATCTCCTACTTGAAGATTCTTAATGCACATTAAATTACTAATGGCTCTGAGAAAAACTGCAATAGAGAAATCTGATCAATTTTGTTTTTAAACAATTAACTTTCTACAGAAGACCTTGTTATGGCCCTCAAAAACCTTATCAGATAAATTGTTAGTACATTGTTCAGATACACTTAGCACTAATATTAGTTAAGGATTAGGTTCAACTGTGCATAATGAGAAATCTACATAACAGTAACTTCAGTAAAATAAATAATAGCCACATTATAGATTTACTATAGGTGGTATTGCCATAAGCTTACATATTTCTATCCATTAATCCTTATAACATCTTCTCTTAAGGAATTAGAGATACGAAGGTGAAATCCAGGGTTCATGTGGTAACTCGAAGCTTTAAGTCTCTGTAATTTTATTGCCTTTTCCTTTCTGTTCAGTTACAAGAGGCTATCTGTGATAGCTTTAGACATCAGAAAAAAAGAAAAATATCCATAAAGTATAAAGAATATCTATTTGTAGAGTGTGCCTCCCTTCCTCTTAAGTTTCTCCTAAAGACTCATCTTAAAATATCTATTAACACCTGTTGGTCAGAATTGTGTCACACGGTCACAACTATCTGCAAAGGAGTCTGAGCAATGAACACTAGAGTTTGTATTGTGTTTCTTTACCTGAGCACATCATCAGCCCCAGCCAGATAGTGTTCTAAGGAAGGAGGAGAATGGATACTTGGTAGACAACAAGTACTTTCTGCTGAGGTCCTAACACATGATCAGATTTTTATTTCTGCTTTTAGGCTGTCAATACTATGCCTCCATTTATACATGTCTGAGCAGAGGTGAAGACATGATGGAAATTTGAAAATAATATGTCTAGCATATTTAAAATTAAAAAGAAAAAAATAATTGTCAAGTTTAAACCCAAGTAAACTCAATCTATTTCTTATCTAGTTCAGAGGGAAGGCCAATAAGGAAGGCCAATCTTCATGAAAACGATGTAACTCTAGAGGAGATATTCTGTCTGGAATCATATTTCTTCAGCTTTAAAGTAGGAATAATAAAAGTCCTTCCCTCCTTGAATGTGTAGTGAGGATGTTAAATTACCTAATCCAAGTAAAACCCTCAAAATAGAGCATGATCTAGCTAGTCTTCCAAAGGTTATTTATTTTAGCTCTCTCCACACCGGCTTTTAAGCACATACCAAAAAAAGTGGCTGACCTATCCTATCATAAAATCTAGTTCAAGGATATTATTGGGATTCCACACATAGGAAAGTGTCCACTATTTCTGAAAAACAAAAATACAAAACAAAAAACACCCTACTAACCCCAGACACATTACCTTGCTGACGTAGTGAACCACAGCAGCCAGTATGAACATCAGCAGATATTAGGGTGAGAATTGGAAGTTAGACACAGATTTTTTCTCTCTTTGCCTATAAATGGTGGGAACTCCAACACACAGGAAACCAGTGACATGACTTAGACCTATGGGATTGTGCTTATGATTTATTTTTGCTTTTTGCTTTCTTCCTTGGAGGCACATTTCTTTTCTTTCTTTTTTAAAAAAATATATTTCTTTATTGATTTCAGAGAGGAAGGGAGAAGGAGAGAGAGATAGAAACATCAATGATGAGGGAGAATCATTGATTGGCTGCCTCCTGCATGCCCCCCACTGGGGATCAAGCCCGCAACCCAGGCATGTGCCCTTGGCCGGAATCGAACCTGGGGCCCCTCAATCCGCAGGCTGACACTCTATCCACTGAGCCAAGCCAGCCAGGGAAGAGGAGGTACATTTCTTGAGCAACATGTACCTCGCAGAGTATATCACATGCTTTTCTTGTTTGATGTCCAAACCTTAAGATACGTCTTCTTCAGATGTCTATGTATTTTCCCCCCTAAAATTAAGAGTTGTAAACATGTTCCTTGCAAGTGTTTTCACTCTACCACCTATTAACACTGACGGCTATCCTTCCCCAATATGTGATTGTTTCAGCATGACTAATCAGAGAACATCACAACATATTGTTTAGTTTTCTAATTAGACAAAATTATTGATTAATTTTCAACTGAGGGTTCACTGGTCACCTCACCACTATCTCCTTTCACCTGCTCTAATTTCTAGAGAAGTTGAGGTAATAGGCCCTGGGGAGAAGTGAGCAGGTGTTACACGTCTACACACCCTTTTGTTGTCTTGCAGGCATTCAGCACTCAGCCTGGGGCAAGTATCCCACCTTCTCAACTACCACATCCCTGAGCACCTGGGGTCAAAGCCAAAGCAACGTTTCTGCTGCTGACACTGCAGTGGGATAAACCTTGTCACTACACCAGTGAGCTACATAAAGTGCAGAGCACCCACGTCATCCATAGCCCGAAATTCTTGTCTGGGGAAAATGTCAAGCAGGCAGGAAACTGTGGCAAAAGGATAAAGTAATTTTGTCCTGGGGAAAGTAGAAATCAAGGTTACCCTCGCCATGGGCCCCTATCTTAGAGGTGAAGCACAAATGGCTTATGCACAGACTTTGGCTCCAAGAGACTTGCGATTGTATCCAGGTTGAGCTGCTTTCTAGTTCGTTGGCTTCTGGCAACTTACTTCCTTTTCCTCTCCAAATTTTGGGTTTCTCATCTCTAAAACTGGAGTGTTGTTAGTAACCTCATTGGGCTATTGTGAAGATCAAATGAGGTGGTTTAAGCAACGGACTTAATACCGTGACAGGAAAACAGTAGCTGTTACTCATGTATTTGATCTCCTTGAAGACACTTAAGGCAACACATTGAATCTGGGCTCAGGTGGGAAACAGACATTGAAAAAAGAAAAGTATATTCATGTTTTCATATTTTAGTCTTCTGTCTTAACTAACACTCATCTTGAGAGAGAAACAATGTATGCACAATATCAGCTTCACTATATTGCAGCTCGATGAAGAGGAGGTTGCAGTATTTGTGTGTGTGGGGCGGGGGGAGTAAGTAACAGGACAGCTAACTGCCTCCCTTTTTCCTGAAGCCGCATTCTGATCCTTGGGGGTTCATGAGGGTCCACGGAATCAGACACACACTTCACCTCCTTGTGGGTTATGCCCTCCTCAGCCATGCTCCTCCTCTGGCTCTCTGCTCCATAGAATTACTGCTCTTCCTACCACCAGCCCCATCCTTGTTCCCTACTTGCAACAACTCTTCCAACTGGTTTGGGACGGGCTTAACATCAAAGTCTTTTATTTGGATTTTTCCTTCATTTCCAACTGACTCCATCCCAAACTCAATTTCCTCTTTCCTCTTTTTCAATTAACTACAGTTGCCCAGAGCTGGGGAGATAGGAGAAGATACTAGGAGTGTACATCTGTCATCATTTATCTGATAGTGGATGGGGTGTGCTGGCATTTAGATCCCTAATATAGCCTGTTGGACTCCAATAATTCTAGACATATTTAATTTTTGTAAAAGACAGAAACAACACACAATGAGCCTTTACATCAACCACCCAAGGGGGCATTTAGAGAGAATTTCCAATCTATTCATGATCTGTTATTCCCAGCCCCCAAAGTTTCCATGTTAGAGCGGAATGCCCAGGGACCCCATATGTTATGGGAACGCAGCAGAACCAAAGCGAGCTGAAGGAAGAATGCATTAGATTCAAACAGGGGATGGAACCGTACCCAAGGAGCCCCTGTTTCATTGTTTCTACCTGGGACCCTGGGACAACACAGCCATCTCAGCCCCATTCAAGTGTGACATTTCTTTTGAAAATGACAGTGGCAGTGACCTTGTCATTAACTGATGCTATGAGCAACATTTCAGCTTTCATAATTCAGTTAATTTTCAAGCCACTGGTTACTGAAGCCCCAGTATAATTTTCATATAATTAAACCACACACACACACACACACACACACACACACACACACACACACATTATCACCCCCACAGAACATCCACAAAAGTGACAAACAGCAGAGAGAAACAAAACTGAAAACCCAGAAAAGCTAGAAGCAAGATTCACACCTATCTTTTGGCTTCCTTTTCATATAGGCACGTACATGTGGAGGGGAAATGAGGAAAGGTCAGTCGGCGTTGAAGGGGCTGGGAGGTTCATTTGTTCATGCGCACCAATATTAGTATGCCCAGGGCAGCTGGGCATTCTTTCTTCACTGACCAATGACCTATGACCCATCACACACAAGAGAAAAAACAATTATGGAAAGGAACACTACGTTTTCCACTTAGATATTAGTTCCAAATTTTTATGGAACAGTCTTACAAAGGACATTTAGGCTACGCCTCTATAATAGCAAGAATTTCGGCAAGAGCTTAAAATTTCAACAAAAATACTTAAATATTTGCGCAACTAAAATCTATATAATGACTTCTAAGGAAAACACCCGGGGTGTTTCATTTGTAATGGCAGAAGTTTGAATTCATGCTGAAAAAATCAGTATATCGGAAAATGTGTTTGTTTTCATATGTAGGTCAGGTGAATTCTGCTAGTTATTTGTCCTCACCTTTGTGCTCTCTGAGCTTTTTAATAACATTTATGTGAAAGGTGACCCCAATTGCAAAATATTCCGTTTCTTTCCTAACTGGATGTGGTCTTTTCTCACCGATGGAATCGTTGTTTGTTTGTTTGCTTGTTTTATGTTTTTTCTCAAGGTGACCTGTCACATCGCTATGTGCCCTTTTCTCTCTTGACCTTGTTTGAAGGACATCATAATTCTAGGATATTTTTTCTGCTGCTAAGAGATTCACATTAATAGTACCCTGATGTAGATGCTGTGTTTCACAGGGAAAATACATATGAAACTTAGGGATTTGGGAGGATGGAAATATTAACCAGGTTATAAATCCCTTGAAATCTGTTTTATTTCCTCTCTCTATTTCTCCTTCTCTTTTTTCTCTTTTTTTTTCTCACTCTACTATCTCTTGCTTAGCCCCACTTGCCCTTTACAATTCTCTGTTTACACTCAGTGAATAGAGGGGGAAAAAGAAAATAGCAAACATTCAAGGAAATGTTATTCTAAGACCTGGTGGTCTCACCTCCCTAATGTATAAATAAACAGAATCTAGTCAGGATTCCCACACTGGGTCAGTTAAAATCCCACCACTTACTAAAAGCTCTGTTTAGTAGCCAAAGACAGTCACATGGGCCTTCACTTCACACTCTGCTGGTATTTGGGGCGACCGAATGTGCAATGTGGTAGGACGTATGGCTACCCCAAACCTGAAGTCATTGAAAACAACAAGATTGCTGAAAACCATTTAATGCACAAATGATGTTGAACGAATGATGGAACGTATGGCTTCCCCAAACCTGAAGTCATTGAAAACAAGATTGCTAAAAACCATTTAATGCACAAATGATGTTGAACGAATGATACACACTGACTTGTTAACATTATTTATCTTTGCCAGCGGGATTTCAAGTGAATTGATTTCCCAACATCGGTCAAAGCATTTTCTCTCTCCCAACTCAGTATGAAAACTGGACATTTTATTCCTCTACTTTACTCTTATTTTATGTATTTCTTAACTTAAAGAACACATTCACTAGGTTGTGGGATATTATGACTAAAGCAGGAAAAAGTGACCATCTCTCAGGAGGAAGAATAGGGGAATCAATAGATATGGGCTTCCCCAGCAGCCCCACCTCCCACTCAGCCTCTCTGTTTTTGTTCTTATTGCTATTGTTATACATTGTTTTGCAAATACTTGAGGCATCAAAATGACAACATGGTAAAAAAAAATAATTAAGAATGAAACCACAAAAGCTGCCTATCTCACAGATACTCAGCTATCTGAATAGTTCCCTGAAGTATAGCTTGTTCCCCAGCTGAGCATTCACATCTCAGAAGATGGGACCTACAGCGATCCTCCTGAGAGACTGCCCACCACCTAATGGATCTCCATGTCTGGAGGGCTTCTGTGATGCCTGCCCATCATACAGCCTCCTCTCCTGAATTTCTTCACATTACCCCGAGCCCAGCCGTTTCTTGGGGTGAGAGCATTCTCCCCTCTCCTTCAGTCCCCCCTTCCTGATTTTCATATATGGCTGTCAGGTGCCCCTTCCAAGCCTCGGCTTAGCCAAGTTCTACACATTCCGTTCTTTTCATCCTTCCCCATAAATCAGTCTCTCCAGCACCATAATCATTCTTGACACATGATTTACCCGATAGTTTACCATCAGCATGTGGGATGGTTGTCTTTGAAAATGTATCAATTTAAAATACTTAAGAAAACATTATTCGTACGGAGTCCTTGGGGAGACACAGGGAGTCTTTAATGAGAGGACAATGATTCCAGAGCCTTCTTAAATGAAAATCCACAAGTGACTGCCATGCTTCCGAGAGCTCTGAGCCAGCACAAGGGAAAGTGCCTTGCCTAATTTGGGGAAAGTAAATGCTCTTTCTAAAAGGGGATGGCTGACCATTTAATACTTCTTGTAGTCGTTAAGCCAAGGAACTTTAAAAAAAAGTTTTACTGCAAGTCTGTTAAAGAATGAACAAGTTCTAGTAATAAAAGCCAGCTATATTCCCAGGCAGTGCGTGCCTCACCTTCATGCTTTTGGCAGGGGTACTTGTGAAGGAGGAGGAGGGAAGAAAGAAAAGGAACACTGTATTTTCTGTTCAGCACTGCATATAAACTTCCCAACACGGCCTAGGAATGTTCAAAAGCTTTCTGATCTTTTTTACAGCCTGACATCATATTCCTCTACAGTGACATCATGGCATTTAAGGACAGGAATCCAATGGCACTAATATGTTAGAATGTTCCCAACCCATCAAAATCTGGCAATTGTTTTGTTTCCTTAATGACCTTTAGTTCTCCATAGTTTTCTTTGAGTTTTGAAGATTTTAACCCTGATTCCCAGATAAGTTTCTATGTGTTTACAAACTGCGAGGCCAACCCTGTGAGTAGCACCTTATAAAAGAGGCCTGGCTGGGAAGGTGGCTTTACTGGAGGGAGGGTGGATGGGGAGTTAGGAAAGAGACAAAACAGTCTGGGTTCAAGCACTAGTGCTTTTTTTTTTCTTTTTCTTCAAGTCCAGCAATTTGCACCTCCTTCCGTATTCCCTTTGGGTCTACTCTAACCAATAATTTTCACCACGAGTCCCCAAAAGATGTTAAAATCCAACCTCTCTCGTGACGTATCAGGAGTTCATGCTACTGGGCTGACTTCCCAGAGACAAAGGCACGACCCCTTTGTGTCTGATGCACCAACAGCACAAATGGAGACTGTGCTGCAGGGTCTCAGCCAGGCAGACTAGACATGACTACCCAACACCTCTTCCCCAGACAGGCAAGTGGCACGAGACGTAGGACTGGCACGTTGACGTCTTGCTCACTCAGCTCTGCTGGCGCAGCCCTCACACTGTCTGTGGCAAATACCCACAGATCGGTTTTGTTTTTATGTTTGTTTTTATTTAATTTTTATTTTCAAATCTACCATGGACCTCTGGACCTCTGTGTATTCTACTTAGCATGGCCGGTACACAGACTTACCACGTACAATACCCTACCTGAGGTCAACAGCATCTGAACTGGTCTGATCCTCAGAGGAAGGGGGGCAATGCCCATAGGCCTGGACGTCGTGGTGATGTCACACTGCTATAAAAGTTTCTAAGCGTGTACTTTCAATTTCCATACTTACCTTGTTGTGGAACATTTCCCAGCAGTTTCCCATTGGCGCCCGGCCACTGTGCTCTGAGTTTGCACTGCACAAGAACAGGCCTGTGGGCCAATTCCCATCCAGCACCTGCTTTTGTAAATAACGTTTAGTCAGACCTCATAATTGTCTACAGACCCCGCTACCACGGCAGGGTGAGCGGGGGTGGCAGAGTGTGTGGCCTGCGAGCCTAAAATATTCACTACCTGGCTTCTTTTAGAAAGTTTATAGACCCCTGTTGAACTACATAGCACACCCAATAACAAAATGATGGGGTACATTTTAGTGAATTTATGCCACGTACCCTCACATTCCCCTTTCCCCTTGCAAGAAGAGATGAGGTTTGATATTTCCCACCAACTGCTTTTTCTGGACCAGACTCTTGTTTCCTAAAAGAAAAATGCTGAAAGGTGTTTGCTTTGTAGCTCAGCACACAGGCCTAGGGAAGACTTACACACCAATTATCAAGAAGAAAGCTGTTCTGGGTCTTCTGTGTGCATGTGTGTGTGGTGTGTGTGTGTGTGTGTGTGTGTGAATGTATGTGAGTGCTCCCACATGTGGGTGTACAAAACCACTCCCAGGCTGAAGCAAATCACTATGGACTCCTGTGAGAGTAGCCAGCTAGAGCCCACTGACCACGTTCCTAAAGAAGTCCCTTTGTTAAAGAAAGCCACTCAGGAAGAGGGAGGGGAGGGCGGAGGAGAGGCGAGTCTGCCTTTAAGAGGCCTATATTGCTTCAATCAGAAACAGCTGTGGCCAGTTTAATGCTATCGCAGGGCTCATATAGATGTGACATCACACAGAACGAAAGCTTGGCCAAGGAGTTTTACTGGCACATACCTTAAACTCTAAGGATTTGGTTACAAATGTGTACGTGGCATATGTTTTTTGAATGAATTCACGAGGCAACACCATATCGCCTCGCCTTCTAGTAACTCTGAGGGCTGCAGACAGGGTGGTGGGGCTTTTTCAAGCTTAGAATTAAAATCTTTATTAATTTTAAGCTCAGGGAAGCAAATGAATTTGCCATCATCCCAGTTTATTACACGTCTAACTAGGAAGACTTCCACAATCAGACCAATATCCTGGCCAAGTAGGAGGAACTGAGAGACACTTTATATTCTAATTTCAAACTGCAGGGTATCCCAGGTGTACTGTATAGGATTTCCTGTAATTTACCAGCCAAATAAGCAGTCTACGGGAATATGTTTGCCATACTGTACATTCGTATTAATTACCCAGCAGGATAAAGTGGTTTCTTTGTGATAGAAAGAGATGTGGATCTACAGGAAAATCATTAAACCAAACCGGGAAAAACAAACACTTTTCTGTTGTTAAGCAGTTTGGCTGGGTTCAGAATCAGAGTCTGGGAGTATGTAACTGGTGGCATTTTTCTCAGACTCTCTCAGCTTTCCGCAGGACCGGAGAGTAGCTGCTCCCTCTGAAACTGGTGACCAAAGCTGAAAGGACCCTGTTGGCCACTCTGGGGGTTACGTGAAAGTACCAGGCACGGTGCCTTCTCTCAAGTAGTGTCATCTCCTTAGAAAATGACTCAGAGGTATGCACAGTTATAACAAGGACGCAAAGGGATCCATGAGAAGTGGACAAGACACTGAGAAAAGTGCAGAGGTGGGGAAAGTGCAGGAAGCAGAAGCGGCAAGAGACGAGCGTTCAGGTGATACTGTGCATTTAGAGAGGACTAGCTGTGAATTCAGTGCAGGGACATTGAAAGGAATGAAGAGGAGGGGACTAGGAATTCAACAGCTTTTGAGTACATACTATGCATCAGGGGCTTTATGAACCAATGTAATCACTACAACTCTTTGAGGTAGGTATTATCGGTATCACCATTCTAGAGATGTGGAAACTGAGGTTCACAGAGGGCAATGACAAAGTGAAAGACTCAGGCATTCAATACCACATCCCTTAACTTCTATGGATATTTTTATGCTACCGTAATGGTTAATAACCCTATTTTCCCAGTAGAATCACACTGAGAAATGTAAAAATATAATGTGTTCACAGAGGGCAATGACAAAGTGAAAGACTCGAATTCAATACCACATCCCTTAACTTCTATGAATATTTTTATGCCACCATAATGGTTAATAACCCCATTTCCCCAGTAGAATCACACTGAGAAATGTAAAAATATAATGAAGATCCCATAAGCTACCCCAGGAGATCCTGATGAGGTAGCTCCGGGTGGGGCTTGGGCAATCTTCCACAGGTGTTTCTGAAGTCCAGGCAACAGTGTGCACGTCGTACTTTACAAGACCCTCCCCATCCTCCACCCCAAGGAGATTTTTGTATCCATTCGGACGTAATTTGATCACCAAGGTCCAGAACCTTCTCCTACTTTTCAAAAGTTCTTCCACTGCCTACAGATTGCAATAAATGGAACAAAGAAGTTTCTGACCTCTGTTCAGGTGTACGATGGCACCTTAGCCTGGGTTTCAGGAAAAGCAGAGCCTAGAGAAATGGTGTGTGAGCTTACATATGATGTAGGAAGTGAGAGCCCAGGAAAGCGAAGTGAGGATAAGGGAGATGAGACAGGAAAGAGCGCATTGCTGGGCTGGCCCGTGCTGGGTAGCACCTGTCTGTCACTACTTGCTCCATATTGTGGACTTCATTCTAAAAGGATTCGTTCGGTATGATCATGATGGCTGAATCTCACAACACTTGGTTAGTGGGAGGCAGGGGGAAGATTATTTCTTGGCTTCTGCCTACCGTTAGTCAAAGTTCATTCCATGGGGCATTAGGTTTCCCACAAGCTATGCAAGTTATCAGTGGTCTTGCAGCATCACCCACCTTGACATCAACGGGAGAAAAAGCCAGGTTGGGGAGGGTGCATGTAGACCTGTTCATCCCTGAAGTGGTGCTTATGTGGCCCAAAGCATCACAAATGAGCTGAGATAAACTGAAGGGGCAGGTGAAGGTGCCTGACTCATATGGGACAAGAGATTGAGCGCATTGCTGGGCTGGCCCGTGCTGGGTAGCACCTGTCTGTCACTACTTGCTCCATATTGTGGACATCATTCTGAAAGGATTCGGTATGACCATGATGGCTGAATCTCACACTTGGTTGGTGGGAGGCAGGGGGAAGATTATTTCTTGGCTTCTGCCTACTGTTGGTCAAAGTTCATTCCATGGGGCATTAGTTTCCCACAAGCTACGCAAGTTATCAGTGGTCCTGCAGCATCACCCACCTTGACATCAACGGGAGAAAAAGCCAGGTTGGGGAGGGTGCATGTAGACCTGTTCATCCCTGAAGTGGTGCTTATGTGGCCCAAAGCATCACAAATGAGCTGAGATAAACTGAAGGGGCAGGTGAAGGTGCCTGACTCATATGGGACAAGAGATTTTTCCTAGTTCCCCCAAGTGTCCATTTTTGTTTATTTTTATCCTCAGGTAGTTGTAAAAAACAAAAACAAAACAGCTCCTTGGCTCTAGAAGAATGAACAATAAGACCTGGGACAAATAGCCCCTCCAAATCAAAATGGACCTCCCCCTGCCCTTGTAGGCCTTTCCCTGGGATATACCAGGGCCACTTTTTATCTTCAGAAGTGAATCAGGCATATGTAGTGGGCTTTACTCATTAGATAGGACATTTTCTATGGAAATCTCAAATGATGTCAAATAATAAGAGTATTATGGAATTGTTTGTTTCTAACTAAAGGGACAGAAAAGCCTGGAATAATGTCAGAATGCTTTTCTTCATTACCCCATTGTCCTATCTCTTCTGCTAGGTAAGGACATGTGCACTACATCAACAGAGACTGTACATATTATTAAGATAGATTTACAGGATGTTCAATGAATGAGTGAATGAAGGAATGCATGAACCAATCAACCCTGATTAAATATCCATAGCACAAACCAGTGGCTCTCAACCTTTAGCATGCATCCGGATTACCGCAAGGGGTTAGTAGAACAGAAATACCTGGCAGGCTTGTTAGAACAAAGAACACAAGTGTTTCCAACAATGGTTGATGCTACTCCACACTTGCATCATATTTTGAGAACCAGAGGCATAAACTAACCTGAATCTATCAGTTTTGGTCAAATTATTTACTAATCTGAAATCTATGGAGATACATAGAGATTGTTTAATTTTTCTGAGTTCTTTAAGTTTGACCCAAAAACCTTTTGGTTACAGATTTTGGCATGAGTGAGGTAACCCCTTCCACTCAGGGTGTGTGTGGTTCCAGGACTAGCGATATAAAAATTGAGAGTTTGTTGTGAATGCAAATTCTCATCTCCACCCCAGAACTACTGACTCAGAATCTGCATTTTAACAAGAAACCGTAGGTGATTTGTGTGTACATTAGAGTTTAAAAATTACTGTAATTACCCATTTTTTCCCTTAGTAAGGATAGGGGTTTGTGTAATATTGGGGAGATCATGCAGTACCTCTCATTAACTCTAAACTGACTTCAGAGCATTCCAGAGTAGTCCTTTCTTTATTATAAATATAAAAGTTATTTGAAATTTTGGTTAGTCAATAAAACTCAATATTACCTTATTTTCTTGTCTCAGAGTCCTGTAGTGTATGGAACCAGAAAAATTCTAGGTCAAAGTTCAAATCCTATCTCTATCACATATTTTCGAGCAAAGATACTATTACTTTTTAAACCAGTGTTTAACAAACTTGTTCTGTAAATAAACAGATAGATAGTCAATATGGTTTTGTAGGTCATACAGTCTCTATAACTATTCTACTCTGTCCTGGTAGTTGAAAGCAGTCATAGACACTACACAGACCTATGGGTGTCAATCAATGAGTTCCAATAATTTTTTGTTGTTGTTTTTACAAAAGCAAGTAGTAGGCCAGCTGTGGTCCATAGGCCATAATTTGCAGTCCCCCATCAAAAACTCCTTGAGCTCCATTTCCTTGTCTGTAAAATGGACTTAGAAAAAACTAGCTGGCAGGGTAGTTTCAAAGATTAACTAAAATAATGCATGCAGCAATGTTTTGTGGTAATTCCTTGTTTTCTTACCATTTCTCCTAAAATTCAGGTGCAGAAAAATTCTAATTAACTGACCATTTTGATTAGACAAGTTCTGGTTAATTATTCACTTTCTACACACACAGTCTCTCTCCCCTCTTTTCTCTCTCTTTCTTTCTCTTTCTCTCTCTCTCTCTCTCTCTCTCTCTCTCTCTCCAGCATATCTCCCTCCAATTTGTTGGGAAGTGAATCTGATCAATGACAGAAAAAGAGATATGGAAAATTATTGAATTTTTAATTTGTCGGGTCAGGATCCAGGAAGACTTTCAACACTATCACATGGTGATTAAGTTGAGAAAAATGTAGCAGAGGCTACATGAAGGTAAATGTTTGCATATATACCAGCAGCTGTGACAGACCCCAGGTGATTGAAACCTGATTAAGCTAGTGAAAATAGTGACTGAAGGTGGAAAAAAAAGGACAGGTTAGGAGGGAGGACAGAGGAAATCTCTTCTTATGAACGAACTCTCTTCTGAGGTTGGATGCACATATGCCAATCTGACTTTATATCCAGAGACTGTGAGCACTTGGGATGTCTAATGTGTCCAGAAGTTACTAACATGCACAAGCAGAGTTGGATCCCCGTCCATCTTATGATCAGACAAGCTCTTGTGGGAGGTCAAGCATTTTCCATCCCACCCTGAAGATAGGACTTGGCTCAGTGAATTTCCACAAATATGATCTGAGCTTTGTCCTGTGGTTTCCTCACGCCCCTCACACTCAAGTGTGGCTCATTTTCCAAACAAAAAAACAAAACAACAAACCTAGCATGCGTGAAATCTGGTCGTGTTTCCTTAACACTCTGCACTTTCATATCCACATTTACTAAACAGGAATCATCTTGCATTACCCCTCACACTCAAGTGTGGCTCATCTCCTTCCAAACAAATAAACAACAACAAACCTAGCATGCGTGAAATCTGGTTGTGTTTCCTTAACACTCTGCACTTTCATATCCACATTTACTAAACAGGAATCATCTTGCATTTAATGTTCTGATTTTAAGCCACCCTGTATTCCGAACTTGAGTGCCCCCCTACCCCTTGCTTTTTGATCAGGGATTTTGTGTGCTTCTTTTCAAGGTCATAGAAAAATTAAACCAAAGCCCCACCTCCCTTCCCTTTTTATATCCCTGAACAGTTCTAGAAAAATTTTCTAGAGAAAATAGAGCTTAATTTCTTGGAGGTGTTTTGTTGACAAGAAAATGGAAAGCATGTGTCTCTGCTTCGCTTATTGTACTTCCAAGTAATGAAAGTATTTAAGAAGGTACAATTATGATCTTGGCAAGCACCTGGGGCTCTTGGAACTGTTTTTTCACACTGAATAAACACTGCAGATAATCTGTTTACGTTACACTGTTCTGAAAAGCTATCTACAACAAAAGGCCACAACCATTCTTTAGCTTCTTTTTCTTAAAAGGAAAAAATATATATATTGCACTAATAATTTGCTGAAAATGATTTCATTGTCTCTGTTTTCACTCTAGCTAGACAAAAACAGGTTTAGTAAACGAGTTTATGGGTTTTATTGTTTCTGCCACTTTTAACTGAACGGTGTATTTTATTTTTTCTAGTTACCTGGAATTCTTCTTGTTAACAATCCCTGGTGACCAAGGATCACTTGCCTGCCCTGAAAAATTAACCCTCCTTTGAATAAAGTACCCCAAATTCATTTTATCCTTTCAACCTGATTGGCTTTGACTACATGGTATTGTTAGTGACATTCAGAGCTGGTAGAGCCTCCTCCATTCCCACCACAATGCCCCCCCCCACACACAAAAAAAATGCACATAATCTATTTCTCTTTCAGCCAAAAAAACAAGATGTTAACAAGCCACTGAATTGGGAAAGACTAGCTAGAAAAAAAAATGCATGTTTGCAGCTTGATCTGGTCATAACCTTTAAATTGTATAGATGCCATGGAGAATTATCTGCCTGATGAAGTAGAATGCATTAGAAAATATGAAAAGATGACACAGGAAGAAAAGAATCAATGGCATGTTCATATGTTTTGCGGTGCTGTAAGATTCAGTGAGCAAGTATCACAAATGAGAAAAAAATAAGCCCTACAACATTTCATTTGAGGGAGTCTCATACTTCCACAGAGCAGTAGATGGTCAATATCCCAGCAATTCAGAACAATGGTTGTATTTCTCACTCGATTCATTTCAGGTCTCTCGTGCCCCTGTATTGCAGGAGTTGGGGTGCTCTTTATCCTTCCTGGGTTATTTTTTGTGACTCCTGGTCCATATACAATTGGGATATGAGAAACAATGAGTGAGATGGGAGAAGTATTTCAGTTTATGTGAAAGTGGTATCATCTATAGTTCATTCAAATAGGTGTTAGAGATAGATCGCCTACCCTGCTCTATCTCTCCAACTTTCTGATCACTTTCAGGGAATCCGGAGAGGGCACAAAAGATGTCTATGAAGGATGGAAACTTTTCTTTCAAACACCACCTACCACGAAGTTCAATCCTCTCCTGCTGCCTTTATCTCAAGCACCTCAAGCAACTGTCTTTGCTCTCACTTAGATGCTACTGGCCGCTAAGTGAGAGACCATCAGGACCTTAAAACTCAGCCTCTGTTGCCCTCAGAAAATAGGTGGGGGGATCAAAGTGCCACAAGGATATGTTTCTATAGTCATCTACCAGTAAGAGCAGAAAAAATTGAATTATTGTGATCTGGTCCATCCTTTTCAATTTGCAGGTATGGGGATTAGGGTCTTCTGAGCTGAAGCCACACTTAGTTAATGGCTCTGCTGGTTCCATGAGGTGTCTTCTTGCTCTACCCAACTGTCACCTCTAGTCAAGAGTGAGCATTCCCATGATGCTGCAAGCCATTTAGTTCCTAGGGTCCCTAAGCCTTTTACCACTAGGTGGCAAAACCAACCCAGCAGTCCCAGTAATTCATCCCAGCTGAGCAGCCCCGTTTCCCCCAGCTCCATCCCAGGAAGTCTCTTTCCAGTGATGTTTTGAATTAAGAAGTTGCAATAACATTCTCACAGTCCTTTTCAGCTCTGTGGGTTGGCCTCTCTGAAGGCTAAAGGAATTCACAGCAGCCCCCTAAACTAAGCAGCCCGGGGTCTGTTTCTCCAACAGTTAGAAAGAGAAATGACAGTCTGGTTCTAGCCCTCAGCCCAACATTTCCTGCATCCGAGACCACTATCAAAGCAGAGAGGCAGAAGACCATCTGTACCTGTTTCCTGTTCCTTTAGGGAGGTATGGGGTGGGGCCAATCTGGTGTCCTTGCCTTTCACAGATAAGAGAACAATTGCAATCAAGTGTGGTTTAGAAGCCTTGGTGTAAGGAAGTGAATTTCGAGGGACTATCAAGAGTGGTGATACTTGTTCATACTTGCATAGCCCTTTGTTAAGGGCCTGATATAATTCTGTCTTTTGAATAATCAGTGCATGATGACTGAGGGTTCTGTTATGAATTTGTTTTCAGGACATTGGTGGGTTATGGAGGGAAGAATTTATCAGCCCATCTCACAGATAGAAAGTGAGGCAGAGAGAAAGTGGTTCTCCCAAGTTCACAACACCAGTCAACCCAGACTTTTAATTAGAATGACACAGAAGCCATTTAACTACTTTCCTCCAGATCCCAATGTTTAAGTTAAGAACACTGTAAATTGTCCCCATACTTGATATATGTGACACATGAAATGGGGAAGAAAAACAGTTTTGTTTTTTGTGGGTTTTTTTTTAGAACCAATGCCAACCCAGTATTATTCTGTGCTTGACACTGTGCTTGGGGATAAATATTTACATTTTTGTAAAAGATGATCCTAACATAGCAGTTTCATATTTGTTTTAGTTTCATATGATGACATCATGCGATATAGGAGTCTCTGAATCCTCAACTGGGTCTAAGAAACATGAAAATGTAAGAGCTATTTTTGGAAAACATTGGTTTAAGCTGTATTTGACAGTTTTCACTTGGCATAGGGACTTTCAGAGCAGAGATTCCAGATTGCACTGCAAATTATATTTATTTACTTCTATTAAGACTAATTGGGGGGAGAAGGTGCTCATGGGTAGGGCAGGAAAGTACTGTAGAGCGGAGGGAATTGTGTTCCGAGTATGACTCTGCTCCTCACTTTTCCAGCTCCCTCCCCTGCTTGGAGGCAGGTCTAAAACTCTTTCTGGTTTGAAGACAATTTTTGCACACACACACTCACACAGACAGCTTTGCTTCCATTTTTATAGCTGTAACTGAAGACTACAAGGATGGTTAAAAATTCCCCAACTTTCTCTCCTCTCTCCAGCTGCCCCCCCTCCCCCCCCCCGCCCGAAACACCACTGAAGCAAACAGCATATGCAAACACACTGTGAAAGAGGGGTCTTCCATTTCGCATGCCATGGGCTTTTCTTTCGTGACAACACTTGTTCTGATTTACTACTATAGATGTCACATCATTAAGTCCCAGGGAAGAAAAAAAATACAAAAGCTGGAAAAGATCCCAGTCATTATATGTAAAACAGAGGGGAAGAAAGCCACAGGAGGGAAAAGCCACACTCATAGTGGGGGAAGAAAAAGAGAGAGATCCAGAAAAGTGTGTCATGGGACCGACTTTAATCCTGCATCTTCAGCCACTTTTAGCTGCCTCTGCCATCAACGCGCCATATTTCTTCCTGGGCTCAGCCACTGGCACTTTAGACCCTCCCAGGAGTCCCATGGCCCTTCCAAGTAGTGTACAAGTGGCACAGAGAGTGTGGCAACTTCAAAACATTAAAGGGAAAAAGGAATCTCCTTCCCCACCATCATCATTTTTAAAAACGGCTATTGATGTCGCCTGAAGCGGAGGCTGGGCAACCCAATTATACCACATTTCATTCAAGTGTCAGCAATTGGAATAATAGTGCCCGGCAGTGAGGGCCCCTACGTGAAACGACACTGCCATATTATTTTGTTTTGGCCCAATGTTTTCATAAATTCAGGCTTGGAGCAGAGCCCAGTGCCGTTTTCTTTCAAGGTCTTTACTTCCCGCGTCCTTTTTCTCAGATCTTGCTGCTCAGTTCTTTTCTTTCCTCCTGCAGATCGGCCTGCCCTCTTGCCCTCTCCTCCTCAGCTGTGGCTGGCCCGTGGCAGCGGTGGCTGCTCTGTTTACTGAACAACATGTGCATCGTTGGAACATTTTCCACACCCGTTGGGCCAAATGTTTTATGTATTTGGCCCTGAGCAGCCTTTTGGATTCAGTGATGAGGAGCCACTAAAATCCATGCAGCGGCTACCAGCTCACATATTACAGGCTGTTCTGTGCATTATTGCAATTGTTGTTACTGGTCGCCATTCCCTGAGACTAGTGTGCACGTCAATGAACCTTAATTAGAATGGGTCTCTCTGCTTTGCAGAGTATTTTCCCACCAAGGCTTCCCCACCTTCCTTTATGGTCATTAACAGCTAAGCAGACTGTGAGTGTACCTACTCTGACATTCTAGTCAGGCCAGAGGACACTGTTGGATGCAGTGTCCTCCCAACTTGGTGTGCAAAGCAGTGCTCAACTGCCATTCACTTACTCTGCTCTTCCGAACATGCCGACTGCATCCCTGATGACTCTGATGAGAAAGCGTGGTGTGGTGCCTGCATGGAAGAGTAGTCTGAAGGAAGAACTTCGCTTTATTGATAGTAACGGGTCATTCCCCATATATTGGCAGCATACCTCCTGTTAGTCCTGTCAGATAAGGTTTGTCCTCTGCTCTCGCCATCTGAAGGATTTTTTAGGATGTTCTCTCTTTCTCTCTTGCTGTTGCTTTTAATGCTATGCTTACCCACCAACCCTTGTCTACATGTTCCTAGCTGGATGCTACAAACCAGTGCAGAACCCATCCAGCCTTCATTCTAAATCCATGATTATTTATACAGGCCTTGGAATATTGGCCTATACATCCATGTTTAGAAATAGAATGCTGACCCTAATCTCTCTTTTTATTTTTTACTTCCCATCTGGTTATTCCTAGATTGGCTACTCCTTTGGACACAGACACTTGACTCCTTACTTCAATTTTATTGCACTAACTGACTCTTTGCTCATTCAGCCTATAACAAACTCCAAAGAACAAAGAACAGAACCTCATAGCAACCACAAGTGGTCCTGAAGTATGAGCAATAATAAATGTTGATGAGGTTGGTTGTTGCATTAGCATAACCTCACCTATCCTGACAGTAAGGTAAACATGTAAGCAGATAATTTTCAATGGGCTAAGTATAAAAGTAGAAGTGATTAATTACATATTGAGAGAAACTGGTTAGAGAAGATTTCTCAAGGCAATAGCTGAGTTGGAGTAGACAATGGAGGGTATGAATAGGAATTTGCCAGGGAAAAGGTTGGCATGAGGATCCAAGGCCCAAATGAAGTGGGTAAGTAGAGAGAGATGAGAGATGGTTAGGGCTTATCCATCCTAGTTTGCCTGAGATAGTTAGTGGGCTCCTATTATCTTGGTGTATTATTAATAGTCCTTTCTTTCAATCTCAAAGATAATCCAGTTTTTATGATAAGTTATATGCTCACACTACTTATATGTCATGGTTATAAGGCTGGCTTTTATTTCATTGGTGAGGGGGAGTTGTTAGGAAAGAGATAAGATGAGCTAAATTATAGAAGTCATCCTTTCACAGCCAAGTTTTGCAGGAACTGCTGGGTGCCTCTCAATATTCTTTTACCCTTTAGAAATAAAAATCTTGATGCTTACAGGCCCAACATTACCTGGGATACACAAGTTACCCAGCCTCCTTTGCAGTTCAGTTGCGGCCATTTGGCTAAGTTTTGGCCAGAGAGATGTAAGTGAGAGTATTACATGGAACTTCTGAAAAGTATCTTTAAGGAGTGAGGGTAGATACTTCATTGGATCACAAGTGTAAGCTCATAACATTCATAATGCAAAGCTTTAACCTAGAGAAAATCTAGGTCCTTGATGACTTAATGGAGCCACCATAGCAACCCTACATTGCCTCCTTGCAGACCTTTCTTACCTGGGAGATAAATAAACTTATATTTTGTTCAGACAACATTATTTTGAATGTCTCTATAATATGCTGCTTACTGAATTGTGAACTGATGGGTCAACCCTTCCCTGAGAGTCAGTAATTGTCAATTCATCAAGGAGGTATCAGAAACAACTAGTATGGCTCAGATGCGATATCATCTTCGAATTCAACTTTACCAAGGAGTCCATATGTGGGGAGTTATTGGGCCCTCATGAATAAAACAGATTCTTCTCCATGTATCTCCTTGAGTATCTTCTCTATTGACTAGAACCTGGAGGACAGGGCACTCCCTGAGGTCAGAAAACTCTCCTTAGAAACTTAGTTCTAGGATTTGGTTTTGTGTATTTTAATAATTCAACTAAACATCTATTATATTTTAAAGTGCTTTCTCTTGGCCATGAGTGAGACTGTTTTTTAATGGGATGGGGGTGGGTATAGAATACAAAGAAAAGAAAGAGGGAGAAGGGAAGGGAAAGGCACTTACTTTGGAAGGAACAATAGCATTCTAGACCAAATGGCTATCACCAATGAAGTGTTTGCCTGTGTATAGTGTCATCTCTATCTAGGCTACTAGACTAGACTTACTGCTCAAAAGAGCAAAAAAAAAAAAAGAGTGTTCTCTTCATAGGAGGAAATAAAAATACACACACACATCCACACAATTTAATATATACATATTAAAGCAGCCTAAAGAAGAGCCTAATGCAGGCTAGCAGTAAATGTAAAGAAACAAAAGTGGATCTAGCCAGATTATATATTAAATAAAAGGCAATGAATAAGCACTGAGTGAAATTTTATATGTGCACATTACACCAAACCAGTCAAAGATTCTGACCCCTGGCACTGCAGAAATGATGCAGCCATCTTCTTCCTTCTGATGCTTTCAATAAAATCATTCCCAAGAGAGCCAGGGAAAAATTCTCTCTCTCAATAAAAAGTGAAACCGTCAGTATTATGAAAAAGCATACTAATAATTGGATAGTGTTCTGAAGTCGCTTTCATAAAGCTTTCCTTTTCGCATCCTTCCTCAGGTTTTAATATTGCCCAGCGAGTCCATGAGATCACAGGGGTTTTGTTGGCGATAGAAAGTTGTAGCACTGATTGGTGCCCTTGTCAGGTGCAGGTCAGCATTATGCATATCAACAGAGATAACTTGACGAATAATGCACTCTGAGTTTCTAAACACAGCCCATCCATAATGAATATGCTGCTCAATAGTCCCTAATGTGAATAAAGGAATAAAGCTGGTACCTGGGCCCCCTTGACAGAAGTAAAAATGAGTTCTAAGTAACAGAATCCTCCAGCTAAAGTCACATTGAGCTCCACAAATCATGTGCCCTGTGCTGAAGGACTGATAGGAAGGGTGTTGTGATGGTAAAATAGGAGATTCTGGAAATTGGAATCTTGTCAATGGCAATGAAAACTACATAAGAAAGTGGGATTGGTCCAGAATGTTAAAGGCAAGAGAAGTCTGTAACAGCATCCAGGATGAATGAAAGTTTGCCATCACAACAGTTAGTACCAGTTGACAAGGTCTTTTGGAAACACTGTGAGCAGAGGGAGTCCACATATGGTGCCTCTTTTACACCTTTCCAAAGTGGGGAGAGGAGTGGGAGGAGGAGGAGGGATGTTGACAATAAACATTCAAGAGAAGGGAGGGGAAGAATTTTTAAAAGGAAATGAGTGAAAGGCAACTCTTCAGTTTCATGATAAGCCAAAGGGAGTGAATACTGTTGGTCTTGCCAGCTCTCAAGCCTCACTGTTCTCTGTGGCCCCTTTGGAAGCAGCTGTGCCCGCACCTCCCTACAAGCTGTAGCAGAGATGGCACTGCCCATTCTGTCGATTGATCAAATCACCTTCACATGTTCTCTGACTGCTACACTGAGGACTTTCTTAGTCTTCCACCTCCTCCTCCATACCCCTTGGGTCAACGCTCCCATCCCCAATTCTGACCAAGAAATTCATTCAAGGCAGTACTAAAAATGAACTGTGATGCTCCACTCAATTTCCAACAGATAGATCAAATTGAAACTGATGTTCACAATAAGACTGAAAGAGGAGAGGGACAAATGTAATATGTGTATGGGGATAAAGGCTATTCTACAGTAGTGCAGATGACAGAAGCTGTAGACTGCCAACCAAGCAGCTATGGAAGGGTCTCTGGCTGATTTTAGCATTCACAAACTGAGTTAGCTTCTCCCTGGCAAGTATGGGCCTTCTTCCAAGGATACACTCCAAAGAGTGGGGCCCATCTCAACTTGCTCCAATTTTTCATATTTTGATAATCAAGATGTATTCACTACCAGTAATTCCAAATTCCATTTAGATAGGTTAAAGAATAAGGCAGTTGTCTTAGAGACGTTTGGAGGCAGAGAAAAGGAGGAGGAGGAGGAGGAGGAAGATGAAGAGGATGAGGAGTTGTTGTTTATGAGAAGAGCTGAAATACAAACCATTTCTGTCTCTCTTCTAGATCACTCTCCTTCCCTGGGAACTGTGAACAGGTATCTTCACACATACTGAAGTGTCAGCAAATAGTTTAAGTGCTACGTGGAGTACTCTTTAATTTTCAAAGCCAATAGTAGATAACAGTGTCTTCAGATTTAGGCTACCATGTCATTTTATTCCTTCTACTCCTGCCATATGGTCCATTTATTCCTTTTCCTTTTAGGTATCCAGGGTGTTTGTCAAAGTGGATAAGTTCTGACTTCTGAAATAATAGTGCTTGGAGGTAATAGGTCCTTGAGGGAAGGCTTTAATACATTTTTCCATTGGTACTAGAGAGCTGAATCTAATAACCACTGAGTAAAGAGGAAGGATGCACCAGCTTCACACGGTCTCCACCTTTTGAAAGGTGCACTTACTCTTGCCGAGAAAGACCTGAATAAGCTCCAACGCTTAAACTTCATTCCGTGGTCTTTACTCTTCCTTATCAGACCTCAGACAATCCAACCCAGAAAACCACCTTTGTCCTTAACCTGATCAGAAGACTAAGTCATCCACTTTGGTGAAGAAAGCCAAAGTGAATGGTGGGAGGAGTACAAGGCACATCATAATATTTACCTGAAAAGAGAAGTGGATGTTCCCGGTGAGGAGGGGTTGGAGTGGAGTATTTTCTCTGAGCACAGTATATTCACCTCTGGTCATCTCCACCAGAAATAAGTGAACTAGAGAGAGTGTGTTGTCAAATACAACCTTAAAGACAAATAGAGCAGCTGTGAACATTCTTACACAGGTGTTCCCACGTGGGTTATGAGGGGGCTGTTTGGAACCTGGAGAAAAAGCTTTTCCTGTGTTTTTCAAGGTGGCTGTAGCTAGTCCTCCTTCAGACTCCGCAGAGGGCTGCGTGGACTCAGTCTTCTCCTCTGTAAGGCAAGGCACTGAGGCAAGGGCAGTATTTCCGAAGATACATACCTCAGAGTAGCATTCCTACCCTCTGCTTAGTGAAAAGGGGGTGAAAAGATTACAGGACCAGCTGGGAAATCAGAGACCTTCCTCTGCTGTGTAACAAAGCCAAACAATTTAGGTAAGTCGCTGAAACTTTAGGCTTTGGCTTCTTCTGAAAACAAAGTTGGGAGATGAAAATTGAACATTAATTTCTCTATGTCCCCTTCATCTTTAGATTTAAATGATTCTAAAATGTCATTATTGTCTTCATATAAACAAGGTTTTTTTCTATGTCCCTGGTTGAGAATAAAATGTTCTTTTTCCAAGATAGATTGGGACCCTCGGTGTGATTTAGGTAAGTTGCTGAAACTTTAGGCTTTGGCTTCTTCTTCTGAATACAAAGTTGGGAGATGAAAATTGAACAATTTATCTATGTCCCCTTCATCTTTAGATTTAAATGAGTCTAAAATGTCATTATTGTCTTCATATAAACAAGTTTGTTTTTTTCTATGTCCCTGGTTGAGAATACAATGTTCTTTTTCCAAGATAGATTGGGACCCTCGGTGTACATGTTTGCTGTTTAAATTTTCCTCACCAAGAAAACCTGAGCCCAGGCATTCAGGGAATATGTAGGCAGGAACTGGGTCATTTCAGGAATAGCAAAACCACCGTGTTTCTTATTATAAAATGGAAAGTGGCACGTATACTAACTTTGAGAAATGTTTTAGTTCCTACTTGTGCTCAACACTCTGAGTTCTGATAATGTGATTTTACATTTTCAAAGCACTTCAGATGATTTTAAATAATGCCAACATGGCTTATATGATAGGCTCCCCCAGAGAAGTTCTGTAAGAGGACCCAGTATTATGATTCTGATTTTAGCCGTGAGGAAATGAAACCTGGGCCCACAAGGCCACTCGCCCAGTGACCATGTCAGGACTGGACTCCAGACCACCTGGTGGAAATCCTCTATGCTTTCACTCTGCTGCCCCTATTCAGATAACCAGGAGATGTGTGTCTGGGATTGGAGAGTTTACAGAATGATGGCTGATCTTCAAGCTTCTTTTGGGCCAACTAGTCTTTTCTATTTCTTTTGTTGTTGCTTTGAATTTTTTAAATTAATTAGTTTTGTTTTCCTAAATAGGTCCACTTGAACAGAGCATTTGAATTATTCAAAATGGCTTAATTCAACCCTAATTTCCTTTAATATCTAAGGATCAAAAAAAAATACTTGGAAGGAGGGGGGCTTGGAAAATGGCAGGCAGAGAATCCATAGGTAAGAGGGAGCTGGGGCAGGAGCTCACCATGTTAGCACTGACACAGGAACTGAACTCATGATTCTGATAAATATCACAGCCAGAGGATATCACAAAGAATCAGAGGAAGGGTCAGCTCACCCGGGGGTCACAGAAACCCAGAGATAGAGGCTCTCCAAAGACACAGGAAGTTGATAATGAAGCCAATGGTAACAGCTGAGACTCCTGCCTGGCACCCTTGCTGCTTAACACAGACCCCAACTTCATTTCCTGAAATGTCTTGCTTTCTTTTTAAAAACACACTGGGCCTTTAAAAAATGAAAATAAACCTCTTCCCTCTAGGCAGGTGTGCGTGGGGCGGCTTTTGGAGGCAGCTGTGCCCTATTCCCTACCTCCCCACAAACTCACAGTCATTTAACAAGGATGAGAGGGCATGATCCCAAAGGCTTTCCAGCCTCCTGTCCAAGGAGAGTTCCCAGCTAGCCTAATCACTCTGCAACCGCACACCTGAGCATGTCCCCCTCCGCACAAAGCAGAAGAGAGACCGGGAAGCCAGCTCTGTTGGACAAATAGTGTCTCTGGCTAGAAACAGCTAGTAGATGCTCTCTATTTAAGAGGCCTTAACAAGCAAGTTGGGGAAATCTCTATGTGAAGGTTCAAATGTGACTTGGCCACTGCTTTGAAGTAGCTAAATCAATTGAGTCTGTTCTCCATCAAATTCTTTTTTAAAAATACCGATAATAAAATTTGAAAATTATGATAATTATGTGTTCTGTACCCTGGATAGGGGCAGACGACAGAGAGGCATATTTTCTAATGTAATTAAGGCTTTCAGCTGATCCCTCCCCACTGCAATTGTTATTTCAAAAGTGAATTAATAAATCATGTCCAGCCTGCTCAGAATAAAAATTTGTCTGGAGTATTCTTGTTGCAACCTGCAAACTCTGATTCAGAGCAGGAAGGGAAAGGCTGGGTGAAACTTCTATTAGATTGGCTTGTGCTGAGTCCCAACCTTGGATACACTTTTTGGGGAGGTTTCAACAGAGACATCTGGAACCATTTCTAAGCTTTATTGCAAACGATATGCAAATCTTCTTTCCCCTATGTTCACTTACGGTTCCCTATGCTAAACTCCAAGCAATTAATGCTGACTCCTACATACCCCGGGGACTCAGCTCTCCTGTGGTTTGCACAGAGCACTTTAGCTATCATGATGAATTAGTGTAAGGCCTGGTAATGCACCTTTGAGTATGTGAGGCCTTTTACGGCTCTCGGAGGTCAAGCCCGTGGCTATATAAAGTATTTCCCCTTGGCAGACCAGAGATTCAGAGCTCTAAGATTGTATTTCTATTCATCACGGGTTCCAGATTCCAAATGTCCAAAATCCTCAATTTGCTTCTCTAGACAGCAGATGTTTCAGGCCAGTGTTGACTCAAGGTAAATGTTTACCAGGAAGGCCCAGCAGGAGCACTTAGCACCCTGGGAGAAAGAGTGGTGTGTCGTTTCAGAAAAGGAGTATGGTTTCTCTTTTCATCCAAGCACAGAGTGGGTGTAAAGCACAGGGCAGGGCACTTCCCTGGAGTTGGGTGGGTTCTAGTTGGGGGGAATGGACACATGACCCAGAGGCCAGGCTGGTCAATGTTACTTACACAAGTAGGTGATGGAATGAGGAGATACTGGAGGTGGAGCCACAAGGCATGGTCCCTAGGGATAATGCCACACTAGCTGTTTGGCCATATGCAAGTTTTTATTTCTTTTGGATATAAATTCCCATTGCTAATAGGAGAGAATTGCAGGACTATTTTTGTTGGTCTCTTCTAAGAATCACACTTGGTGGCTCTATTTTCCACAGCGGAATACTTTCGCTAGTCTGTGATTTGCATTTGGTATAGAGAAATGCATTGAGATGACAAGACGCACCACATTCTGTCCCCCTTTATCTCCTCATCTCTTTCAGTAGCTCTCTCACTAATGCCCTCTACTTTCTGGGCTGTGTGACCTTTGGCATTTTCTTAACCAATTGAATCTTCCTATCCATAAAATGGATGATAGTAGAGCTCCCCTTGTACAGTGGGTACGGGGATTAAATGAACAGATGCACAGGAAGTACATGATAAGTATTCAGAAAGTGTTAGATATCAGTAGTATCTAAAGATTTAGCACTCCCCGGGACCTGCCCTACACATTCCTGCCTCTGTATTTCTGCTCATTATGAGAGTTTCCCATGGCTGCTTACCACAAACTGAGTAGCTGAAACAATGGAAATGTATTGTCTCACAGTTCTGGAGCCTGGAAGTCTGAGATCAAGGTATTGGGAGGGCCGTGCTCCCTTTGAAAGTGCTAGGAAAAGATATGCTCCAGGCCTCTCTCTTGCTTCGGGTAAGGTAGTTCCTTAGCTCGTGCCAGCATAACTCCAGCCTCCACACAGTGTTCTCCCTGTGTGTGCATGGGTATTCAACTGTCCACATTTTATAAGGACACTAGTCATATTGGATTAAGGGCATGTCCTAATCCAGTATAATGTCATCTAAACTAATTACATCTACATCAATCTATTTCCAAACAAGGTCTCATTCTGAGGTACTGAGGGTTAGGACTCAACATATGAAGTGTGGGAGGACACAGTTCAATTTTAACCAAACACTTCTCCTAATCTTCCTCAACTTCTAAACTCATACTGCTCTTTTAAGACACTGGTTAACTTCTTAAGACTTTTCTACCCTTGCCCATATGGACACAGGGTTTATTCCTTCTTCAGAATACTAGTCGGACTCATTGTTCTGCATCTCTTGTTTGGTACTTACTTTTAATTCTTTATATGTGGTTGACTGTCTTTACTTTGCATGTGTTTTATACTTTGAAATAGAAGAGAACACTATCTACAGTTGTATCTTCCCAAGCTTCTAGATCATTTCATTGCACAGAGTAGAAACTTAATAACTATTTCACATTAAGATAACAAATAGTTGGTGAAACCATCTGGGTAGGGTGAGGTATATGTGACTACTATCTTTGCAACTTTTCCATAAATCTAAAATATTATGAATTTAAAATGTCATATAGACTCAGGCCCTGGCCAGTGTGGATCAGTTGGTTGGAGCATCATTCTGTGTACCAAAGGGTGCTGGGTTCGATTCCCAGTCAGGGCACATGGCTGGGTTGTGGCTCAATCCCCAGTAGGGGACATGCAGGAAGCAGCCGATCGATAATTCTCTCTTATCATTGTTTCTATCCCTCTCGCCTCTCCCTTCCTCTCTCTGAAATCAATAAAAACATATTTTTTAAAAAGAATATAAACTCAGAATGTTACTCCATAAAATTGCATCTCTATGTATCTATCTATATATCACCTGTCATTTGTGTGTATCCATGTAATGATATGTAGAATGATGTTCACATATTAAAAATAATTATTTCATGGTTGAAAACAAAAAGATGACTAATAGCTGAAGAAAACATCCAGAACAAAGTCACTGCAAATTTCACATAAGTCTAATGAGAATAGATTTTTATCCTTCCTAACTATTCTACATACATAATAACCTATGAAAAGTTCTGACCAAGATTATTGTGAAGATGTCCAATCATACCTTGTTTATAGACATCTTTTTCCTCCAAGTGGCCTCTTGAATTCAAACTGTAGACTCAGTACTACTACTAAGTTCTTGGTTGAACCCTCACTGCATGAGCCTGGAAAGGAAAACAGACCCTAATTGTTTAAGAGAAGCTTCCATATAGGACAGAAGCTTCAAGAAGCATTAGTTCCACATCCTGGGACTCAGCATTAAGTCTCTCTGTATCAAGTATGCTCCTCACTTTGTTCTGATAATTAGGCATTGTATTCTAAGAGTCAGTCATCTGAGACCCCCAACTATGGTGCCTTCTCAGTCTAGAAGTCTGGGGAACCACACATAAATGGTCTCTGTGGGCCTGGGGCTTGTTCTTGCTTCTTTAACTGCATACCCTCTGCTTTGTCACAGGACTGATGTTTTACATTATCCAAATGGTTACTCTTTGCTCCTGCTGAGGCACTTGCCTGATATCAACTTGCTGCCTCCAGTCCTAGATTTCAGGATATTAATATTTCTGATAATTTCTTTTATATTAGGTTTTACACAACTCTTAGAACAACCCAGGTATCTCCTACCTGGACTTCTTATTCTACCAGCACCTCCTCTCAGAGACTCCTTCGTACTTTGTAATTCTCTTAAACAATTAGGGTCTGTTTTCATTTCCAGGCTCATGCATCTGTGCAATTTAACCATGTCACTCTCAAGCTGGTACTAAGAAATGGCCCAAGGAAGTTCCAGAACCCCCAACTGCAAAACACAAATCTGATGAGATTAGCCACCTTTTAATGAAGACCTACCTTTGTTGACCCCAAATACATTATGTTCACGTTATAATCATAAAAAAGGTGATTTGATCTTTAAAATTAGTACTTGTTGACAAAACAATAAGTGTGGGTTGAAAAGCAAAGTGCCTTAGAGCAAATTCGATGACTCGTAATGTTGACCAGATATCTGAGCTTGAGAAGACCACAGACGCTGAGTCATGGGGATTTTATTGAAGTAACACAGGAGAAGATGCTGCAAGTGCAACGTGCCAACATTACCCCGCCTGGTCATAGTACAGGTATGGGACATGAGGAAGTTGGGAAGCTACCATCCTCCTGTTTGTGTCTAATTTAAATTGGAATTAAATGCTAAACAGACTTGGGGAGAAAAGCCCAGCTTCCTCATACTCGTGTTCACAGGTGGTATTGGTTGGGCACCACTGTTTACTGAGAAAACCTTGACATCAAATCAGCCTGATTTTTAGTTCTAATGTCTCAATCCTTAGAGCATCAAAGCTGCAAAAATGAAACCAGGTGAGAGCAGGCTGACCATCCTTTATAGAGGTAACTAACAAAAATCATAAAACAGGAGTAGCGTTCACCAATGGATTGTCAGCCACCCAAAGCAACCTACCGAAGTGTTTTACTTTAAAGTTTGGCTTTAAATTAACAGTTTTTTCCCTAAACAGTCTGTCTAATATAGATATAGATTTAGAGATCGAGACAAAGAGATAGATATATAGATAGTTATATATTGGACAAAGTATTTAGATAAAGTCTACAAGTACATAGATACATAGAGAGATATATGTTGATACTTAGAAAAAATACTGGCTCTTTTATATTCTTAAAAGCAATCTGCACTGAAAATTTATGCAAGAGGTACCTGCTCTCTCATAGGGTAACATTATTAAATGGTATTTCTCTCAACCCCAGAGGGATTAGGGGCAGAGCTGAAAATCCAGGGAGGATGGGGCCAGTCCAATCAGACATGCAGGGGGATGCATGATAATCTGCAGTCCCATGGGGGACCACCATTCTACCCCAACACAGGGAGGAATAACCCACAGCGCCTGCATGCTGACATAGTGGAGCCTTTCTGGTGTAGTCAAAGGAGATAGAGGCATAAGAAAACCTCAGGGCAAGCCAAGACCTTAGGGAGAAGTTAGATGAGAACAGGTGAGAGACAATGAATAAGCACTGGCTTTAATTTATAACAAAACCAGGATGGAAGGAAAATGGAAAATATCAGTAGGCTGCTTCAATTATGTTTATGACTTTCTTCCTTTGTTTTTTGAAGTTGATTGATTGAAAACTCCTCTGAGCCATTTAACAAAGCATTAGTTACATTAAGCTTGGGAAAAATACCAAAGAGAATAGCACTTTGATTCCACTAATAACCTCTTACCTTATTAAAGCAGAAATTTAATAAGGATCTAATTACCTCTTGCCAGACTTCTGACTTACTCATGTTTTGCTTTCTGCCCTGTGTAAAGTGTGTCTTGACACTGAAGCAAGATGTTTCTACCTGTATTAATGTAGATGAGTTTTAGTTGCATGATCAGGAAATCAAAAACAACAGATAAAATTTTTATTTTTCCGCCAAGACATAAAAGATCTAAGTGTATGTCTATCCCATACAGCATTCAAGGCTGGTGTGGGGTTGCAGCTCCATGAGGTCATCTAGAACCAGAATGGCTCTCTGTGCATCAGAAGCCCCAGGTTCCTTCTCCGTTATCACTTTACCATGTCTAGGGTGTTCCTCTTATTCCCAGTCCAAGATGACTTACTACCACATCACACCTCAATTAGCAGGAAGGCACTCAAGGGGAACAAGGTGCATATCTCTTTGCTTTAAGGACATGTCTTAGAAATTGTATGCCTTGCTTTCCCTAATGTACAATTGGTCAGCATTTAGTCACGTGGCCACATCTCCTTGCAAAGGCAACCGTATGGCCAGCTTAAGATCTGGAGGATCCTCTTTATCTTCAGTTTCCTGTAGTTTAATTATGATGCACCTCTGCATGGTTTTTCTTCATATTTATCCTGCTTGGGATCTTCTAAGCTTCTTAATTCTAATTTTATTTTATTTTTTGCCAAACTTTAGAACATTTCACCTATTATTTCTTTAAATAGTTTTTTAGCTAATTTATTCCCTCCTGGGACTCTGAGTACATGTATCTTTAGCCTTTTGTAATTATACTACCTGCCTCTGAGACTGCTTAATTTTTAAATCTTTTCTTTTCTCTGTTCTTCAGATGAAATAATTTCTATTGACCTGTCTACAAGTTCAGTTCCCCTTAGTTGCCTTCATTGTTCCATTATGTCCACCCAGTTACATTTACATTTTTCATTCCATATATTATAGTTTTTCAGTTCTGGAATTTCTACTGAATTTCTTTCATAGTTTTTATATCTCTGCTGAGCTATCCTATGTTTATATTAATTACAAGCATATGTCCTCTACGTCATTGTGCATAATTATAATTGTCTGTTCCAGCATCAAAGAGCTGGTGTCCATAGATTATCTTTTACCTTTACAGTGAGTAACATTTTCCTGATTCTTTGCATGTCAAATAATTTTGAAGTATATTCCAAACACTGTAAATATTTTGTTATGAAGTCATTCATTCTGTTATGTACCTTCAGAAAGGCAATATCTTTTTTTGTTTTAGAAGGAAATTAAGTTGGTCAAATTCAAACAAAAAATTCTTTCTGTTAGGCTATAGGTCAAATCCCAGTACAGTGCTTTAATATTTAGCTGGACTCTGTTCTGCTTATGCATGGTTAGAGTAAAGCCAAAGACTTGGGCAGAGTTTGTCCACAAAAATTAGAGTTCCTTCTCTTTGTCTCTTTTCTTTCTGGGATGGACACTTACTTGCTAGTTTCTGCATGTATTCAAATGCTTTCCTCTGTTCCTTTATGTCAGACAACATGTAGGTTTTCTATAAGAGTTTTAAGTGCCTTACTCAGTGCCAACTGTGGCTTGAAATCGACCTGCCATTCTCTTTTTTATAGTGTCAACTTCCTCCAGAATCCACCTGCTCTGTTCAGTCACCAGTGCCTATGAGCCATTGTCGGACTATTTTGTCCATAACTTATAGTCGTTATCTGAGAGAGGATTAGCCAGTAGATGCTTACTCAGCCATACCAAAAATGGAAACAAATCTGAAGGCTTGACTGAAAGAAAAGTGAACATATTTACTGGAGGGTAACTAGCAGTCTCAACCTACAGTGGCCTTCCCTACATTTTGTTTCTCCTATGGGATACTTGTATATTTGTATCCCACTCGTTTTTCCAAAGAAATGAACCACTTTGGTATTTTTCCCAAGCTTAATATATAAATTCTTATATTAGAGAGGGAGGGAAAGGGAGACAGATAGAAACATCAATGATGAGAGAATCATTGATTGGCTGCCTCCTGCATGACCACACTGGGGATCGAATGTGCAACCCGGACATGTGCCCTTGACCAGAATCAAACCCAGGACCCCTCAGTCCACAGGCTGACGCTCTATCCACTGAGCCAAACCAGCTAGGGCCACTGATTACTCTTTCATGAGGCACAAAGTCTTGCTTTGTGATACATGTGTTTCCTAAATTTAGTATAAAAAACAAATTATTTTTTAAAATAAAAACTTTAAGAGTTTTATCTTTCATATTGCAGTAAGATAAACTAGGAAGTGCAGTTTCTTTCTATATGTACAATGGCTATTTAGATAGAACATACTAGCTGATAATCATAGCCTCAGAGCTATAAGCCTTTCTACCTGTGACCAACCTTAAGCATAATCAGAGATTCAAGACCAAGACTCTTGATGTTGGTAACATTAGAATGATATAGACAAGCTAAGAGCAAATATTGACTTTTTCACACAATGGCATATTGTTAATAGTTGTACATCAAATCATCATCCAGAGAGCGATCTTCTAAATCCAGAACCTTAGAGAAACCTGAGAGGCAGCAATAGAGACCACACTTTATACACTAAGATGCTCTGAATACTGTGGTTTTATACTTTAGTACTAAACTAGGACATTTGATTATTAGAAAGCTTAAGGGTCTTAGGAGCATAACCACTTCCAACCACATGATTGGGGAGATGAGTAGGGAGAAAATTGTAGTGGTTTTCTTGCTCATACAACCAACCATTCATTTGTTTATGCATTTACTTATGCATTCAGTCATTCATTATTAAATCATTATTATGGCCATTCATTTCCTCAAAATATGAGATGAATATAGCATGATCCTTTCCTTAAGATGTTTACAGAATATGAGAAAAGTGAAGCTTGATTTTTGTGTGATTTTTCTGAAGTTTCAGTACCTCTAGCTAGAGCCAAGATGCTTGTCCTATGAAGCCTTTAGAAAGTATGATGTAGATAGCTATCTTTTAAATTGGAAAGATGTTATTAATGCAGTTAAATAAAAATTCACATAACAGTAGATTTTCTATCTGGCTGAATTGAATTTTCTTTTACTTGGCTCATCTGCATTTTTGACAATTAACATTTTTAAGCATTACTTTATTTTTTTTAAAAAAAGAAGACATCTTTATTTAAGAGAAAGTCATAATTTCATGCTTCAACACATATCTTATATTTTAAATGCATAAATAAATAGAAAGAAAATCTCAACATTTTCATAAAGATAAGGCATGTCACCCATAAAAATAACAGACTTTTATTTTTTATAACAAGCTTTACCAGCAATAGTAGAGGCCAGAAGATAGTGAATTCTTATTTTTAGTGAATTGACAAAAATTAACTGTTAACCCTAAAATTTTATGCCTAGCAATATTATCTTTCAAAAATAAGGACAAAATAAAGACAATCTTACTTATACAAAAACTAAGATTGCTTTTTCCTACACACAGTTCCTTAATAACAGAATGAGTAAATATGTACTTCTGCTGTAAAATAAACTGTTAGAAAGGTTTAGGGAGAAAAACTAAACAGTGAAGAGAACAGAAATTGATTTGTTATTGGATAACCTAAGTCATTTATATTGATTGCTTTAATAAACCCTTGTTTTAGGTTAATAAAAGTGAAATTGTGACTATAGACAATAAAATCAAGACAAATGAGATTTTTAATAAGTAACTAAATTGTGCTAAAATTATTGTAGTATTTAGGATAAAATTTTTAAACATGAATTGTTGTAGATAGATTTTTAAATATTATAGTCACTTAAATGTTTATAAATTAATCACTCATTAAATAAGTTGAAAACCAATGCATATAATCCAAATCATAGGAAAATTTATATGGTGAAGGTTGAAGAAAAATACTTTAAAAATTATTCAATCTACAATATGAAGAAGAAAAGGAAAGGATGATAAAAAGCAAACACAACATATGATGACATGTCAATGGTATGTACAATGCACAGTAAATATATAAACTCTTACATTAAAATATAGAGATTATCAGAATAGGTTAAAGAGATGAAATTATATGTTACTTGAAAGAGATCTCTGAAAGCAAGGCCATTGCAAGTCCAAAGATGAAGGGGAGAAAAAAAAGATACACAATGTAAATACTAACCAAAAAGAAGGTGGTAGCAATATCAATACAAGACAAAATAAAATTTAAAAGAAAAAAAGCCTTAATAGGTTAAGAAGATTGCGTGTTAATAATGAGTGATCCACCCAAAAGATCCAGCAACCATGAAGCTTAATTACCTAACAGCATATCTAAGAACTCTGCAATAGAAGAAATATACCACAATTGCAAACACACAGTAAAATGTCTCATCCAGCCAGACTCATGGCCAGAGCTCGAAGGCCCCAGACCTGGGAACCAGCATGCAGCTACCTTCAATCTATAGCTAGTACAGATCCTGGGGTTGGAAGGAGAGAAAATATTTTCAGCCTGATCCTTGTGGGTAAGAATCTACTCTCCAATACAGGATAGGCATAAACTGAGACAGTAAAAAGAAGAAAGAAAAAAGGGGAAGGAGAGAGGAGAAAAGGGGACATGAGTGATACAAGTAGATGAACACAAACTTCCATGAAGGTTCTTAAACATGCTGTTATAATCCCGTGCTAATGCTTCCTGCCATCTAGGTGAATCTGTTCCTGCTGAAGAGAACAGCTGATGGCTGGGTGATGTCTGGCTGGGAAAAGCAGAAAATGTTTAATCAGGACATGCTTGATACTGGTTACAATTCAGAAAATTCTTGATCTTACTAGATATTTATTTCCCTTTCCTCACCCCTCTCTCCACCTGAGCTGCACTGAGTTAACGGTGTCTTTGGCACACAGGCTCTGAGGCATTAGCCAAGGACTGCCATCTTTGGTGACATGCATGCAGAATGTATGACTGGCCTTCCTGCATTGAAGTTTAAGGCTTCTTCTAAAGCAATACTGCCCAGAGCAATGTCATAGACCCTTCAAGTTGTCTTTATAAACAATCACATCAAAGAAAAATAGACAACTCCACTGGAAATGAAATCAACGCTGACCTGGAGCATGGATATGGATATGGATATGGACTTGGACGGTCAAGTTGATAAAGCCAGCAGATGAGTTTGGTTTCTGGAGAACATAGGTGGGTATCACTGTGTTTGGAGGACTCGGAATCTATGTTTATAAAAATAGCTCTTTCTTTACAACCACCTGGAGCTGTCCAGGCATGTCATTATATGCCATGGTAAATGCCAGAAATTATTCAAAAGATACTGGAGTAACATCACTCCAGAGAAATGAGCCCACAGACCTTTGGAGGGGCCTGTTAGACCACTCTAGTAAGGAAAAGAACTTTAGCAAATGCTTCACTTTACAGATAAGGAAACAGAAGCTCAGAGGTTAAGTGACTTGTTCAAAAACCCTCCTGGTGGTTTGTCAGTAGTAGACATAGGACTAGAACTCTCAGACCAAGGCTCTTTTCTAAATGACTGATGGAATCTCCTAACCAATAAGAGTGGCCAGTGGGGGGAAAGAAATCATTGTAATGCAGCTTGCTAATTTGCCTGATCTTCAGAAAGACACTCAGGTAATGATCGGACTAGACACATTTGATGCACGCACTTGTTCACATCCTTGCCATGTGCACATGGTGACGGAGGAAGGAGTGAGCACATGCTGGGGTTAAGTGTTCTATCTTAATATGATTCATTATGTCAATAAGGCAGTTGGCTAATGGTTGTAGTTTTTAAATGAAGTCTTTTGAACTTTACAAGCAGCTTCAGCGACTGATTCAAAAGACCCTTGATAGCATTTAAGAGTTAAGCCATACTTCAAAAGTTCTTAATGTTCAACCAGTAATATATCACAGGCATTGGTATGTTCTGATTCAGGGTTGGGTTCCTTGTGAATAGGAAAATGTTTAGCAAGGAAGCCCTTCAATGCTTATAGGCTTTGCATTCACTATTGAAATGCAAGCCAGACATAGAGCCGAGTCAGCAAAATAATGATTACTGCAAATGGGTGTGCTAAGTTGGGTTGTTAGCAATTTATCCAAATTAAGAGTTGGGGCTTTATCATAATCACTTTAGAAGTATGCCATTCACAGCATCATTTATTTTCACATGTGACGCTCATCCTAATTTCTAAGTTTACCATCATCCTCTTCCAAAATATAAACATATAGTCTACTCATAACTCACTTAAAAGAGTTCCCTCAAGTTAGAAAGTAAATCTAAAATTTTTACACTTTTTTTCTTTTAGAAAGTCCTCCAAATTAAAACTTTGTATTTAGATCTCACAAATCTTTAGGCATTTTTCTCTTTCTCATTATTTTATTATTTTACATGCTATCAGTTAGCACACTCAAATAGGACAATTAAAGAAAGCTTAATAAAGGAACAATTAAAAGAGTGGGAATAAGGGAAAACTAAAGGTTTATGTAGTACTTTGGGGCTGGCAATGGGATCACTCGCCACTCCTAAGCCTGAATAGGCAAAGGGAGGAAGCTATGGTGCAACCCAGAGAGGCTGGCCATTGCTGGGGAGGAGGCTGTCTCACAGGAACGGTGGTCTTCAGGAGAGAAACAGTCAACATACCGTGACCCAGCAGGAAGGGAGCGGAAGGAACAGATACCCACTCCTCCTTTACATATCTTACCTGTGCTTCCTATTAGCCAAACACAACTGTAAGCCAGAGGTTGAGGAATAGATTGAAGTAGTTAACCTATCATACTTCTCTACCCAGGCAGGTGACGCAGTGGGTGAGCGCAGGGGTGGGAGGCGAGGAAGGTGAAACAGGAAACACACAGCACACAGATGCTGGTTTTGCTCTCTTTAGGTCTGGGTTCTTCCATAAAGGAAATTGTGATCTCTATGGGGAAATAAGATGCACATGCAAAAAACAGCAGCAAATATGAGACGGCATAATTAGGCCAATTGTGTAATACAGACTGTAAGTGCTAAAGAGGCTCATAGAAGAATAAGATCTAAAGGACTGAAGTTTCAGAGCAAATTGTATGGAGGAAGGACCTTCACATAAGGTATGGCTTAGTTCAGCTAAGCAGGGGACATTCCTTGTGGTGATCATAACTGGAAGATAGAGGCAAACTTTAACTTAAACAAAGGTCTGCACACAGGAGCTGTGGGAACACTGCGAAGGGTGGAGTGTGAGGCACTGGGCTGAGTAATGAAAGGAGGTGGGGTTGAGCTTTAAGTGGTAGCAGTTACGTAGACACTGAAAGTTACTTAGCAGTTGAGTGACCTGAGCAGAAGCACAGTATTTAGGGGCCATCCATCTAACCAATGGCTAAAGTCAAGGAGATCAAAGAAGGAGTTATATTACCTAAAACTTTGTGCCCTTTTATTTTGGAAATTTTTGTAAAGTTTGAATTTTAAAAGCTAACATGTATTGTTTCTGTAACTGGGAGAGATATTTTTAAAAAGGAAATGAACTATTAAAAGAAAAGTTGAGTGTTAAGAAACATGTCTGTCTTTCTTGAAAATAAAGTCAGGTAAAAAAAACCCAGTATATTTTAGCTTCTCTTTTACCCTAACTGCTAGGCTCCTCAAAACCATTTTTAATGCAAATCTAGTGACTTTCTTAAAAATAGATTTTTGGTGTTGTGCTCCCTCATATCAGTCACATGAATATGCTGGGAAACCATAACATTCCTTAGCTAACACCCTGCTACACACAGCTTCTACCGGAGCACCTGGAAACCAGTTTTACTTTTAGGAAATAAGCTATTAACCAAAAAAGGGTAGAATAGCTCCTATGCCTCCCAGAATGCACTATGACATGACTGAGGTCACAAACATAGCTGAAGGCTGTGCCATTTAGGGGCGTGTAGGTCAGCCTTTGCCCTAAACAAAGAAGTGTTCCTGAGGGAAATGTTGGCAGAGCCCACCCAAGAAAAGTGGAAGAGGGGAGACAACATCTCAAGCCAATGTGAATATGATAATGCTACAATGACATCAGAATATTACTAACATTTAGTAAGCGTTTACTCTCAGCCACACTCTATATTGAGGGCTTTAATTGCATAACTCATTTAATCTCCAATCCTTTGAGACAGGTATGATTATTATTCCCACTAAATTGATTAGAGAAATTGAGGCTTAAAGATTTTAAGGGCCCTATTCAAAGTCATAACAGCTAGTAAATGACAGGGCCAGGGCAATATGGCTTAGTGGTTCATATCACTACCCTGAGGTCAGTCTGTGTGTGTTCAATCTTTGTTCTCCTATCTGTTTAAATGCATGATATTGGGCAGGCAATTCTACGACTTCCTAATTCTCAATCTAAGTCTCAATCTATTCCTCTGCACAATGAAGATACTGATAATACCTGTTTTATTAGGTTTTTATGAAATAATGCATGTAATGGGTAAGGTGTTCTCAGACACAGAATCTAAGTCATAAATTCGGAGTAGCAGGCACAATGGGTTTTGGAGTTGCATGTATCAGAGTGCCAGATCCTGTTGCCATTAAATGTTCATAACATCTCCTAATTCCCCTTGATCTAATTCAGTGTTTGCCAATCAAACTTCTAAGAACACAGCTTCTTTTCTGATAAGGAAGGATATGCTGGCCACACCCCTGTGTCTGTTCCATTTGCTTGATAGGTTATTTGCTGGAAAGTTATGTTAATAAGTCAGCATTTCAGTTTTATTCATTTACTCGCTTACCTTTATTAGCATGAATTGGCATCACTGAGTCAGAAACTGTCAAGGTAAATCTGAAGGTATAAGGCAGCGGTTCTCAACCTGTGGGTCGCGACCCCTTTGGGGGTCGAGCGACCCTTTCACAGGGGTCGCCTAAGACCATCAGAAAACATATATATAATTACATACTGTTTTTGTGATTAATCACTATGCTTTAATTATGTTCAATTTGTAACAATGAAAATACATCCTGCATATCAGCTATTTACATTACGATTCATAACAGTAGCAAAATTACAGTTATGAAGTAGCAACAAAAATAATTTTATGGTTGGGGGTCACCACAACATGAGGAACTGTATTAAAGGGTCGCGGCATTAGGAAGGTTGAGAACCACTGGTATAAGGTAAGACAATGGCAAGTGGTTAATCCACCAAAGAAAACCTGCTTCGGGGAGTCCGTTTGGAGGGCAGCAAGGCTGTCCTCTGGGAGACCCCTTTCTTTTACTGTGAGACCCCTTTCAACATCTAGGCTGTAACAAAGTCATAACAGCTAGTAAATGGCAGAGCCAGGTGGACAAAGAACACCTTATTCATCAAGATACTAAGAGAGTATTGAAGCCTAAGTCCTGTGTCAAAGCACCAATTTCTCTCCATGTAGCAGTACCCAGCTGGCTCCTTTGGACCCTCACCCCCTTTGGATGCCCAAGGCCAATGGCCAAGCCCTGTGTCCCTTCCTCTCATCACTATTGAGCCCATTCGGAGAAGAGCTTGGGCAACCCAGTGTTCAATAATTGGGACATGTGAGGATTCCAGCTCTCTGGCCTAGTATCATATATTAAAGCAGCCATTTTTCCCTTTTAAAGTTTCCTTGTTTGCAGCCTCTCTCCTCTCTTCTGTCTTTTATTTATTCGTTTTTGATTGCATAATACTAGCAATGAGTTCTGAACCCTATGCAGTAAAGAAATCTGAATTTTCTTACTGATGCATGTAAAATCTTAGATGTCTTGATTCTGTGCCACGCTGTGCTCTGTGGGGATCAGGAAACAAAGGGGTGAAGGACAGTGGCTACCTGGTGTCCTAATAAGATGCAGATCAGCCGAAGAGCATCAACCCCATCAAATCCAGGGTCTGCTGCAGCCACACACCTTTCGTCAGGCGTGGAATGGGCCGAGATGGATTCGGAGCTTTATTGAAAGATCATACAGGATGACTGCGAAATCCCATTACTTGTTGATTAAGTATTGATTGCCTCAGTATTAACAAGCCAGCTAATATGAAGTGACCTCTGAGGCCAGTGGTTTGGGGGAGGGGAAGACAATTTACTAAAACAGGCAGGCAGATGAATAAGAGGGCTAGATTTGCTCTTGGCTTTTAGCTTCGGTTAAAATGTCACACTCGATAGTGCAGATCAATGCCCACTTTATTTCCTCACAGCCGTCTTATTACCATCATGAGGCTGCCTCCTTTGATGCTTTCTAATGACCCTCTGAACTCCCTGCTCAGCTCACCCTCTGCTTTCAACTAAAAGCAAAGCCCTCTGTGCCCCGTGCTGCTGATGGAGAGGCCGTGGATATGAGGCTGGGCCAGGAGGACCAGCCAGGCCTTGCCCAGGGTCAGCGGTGCTACACTCACTGCTCTTTCCCCCTTGTCCTTTGCTTTTCTTTGAGTGGCTCCAACATCAAAGCTCATCTCCTCTTTCCACAATTCCAAATCGTGTCGAGGTGGCGAAACAAGAAGCTCTGCTCAAAACTCTCACCCAAGGCCACCACTGGGTCGGGGGCTGAATGATTTCATTCTCTAGGAAGAGAATGCTTGCCTACTATTCGAAACCTACGCCTCCCATCCAGAAATGGATGTCTTTGATAATCACAAAAAAAAACAACAGAAAGTAAAACTCAAAAACATCAACATTCTCCCACACTTCAATCAAATAAACTGTGATTTAAGGAAGCTCATGGCAGGCACCACGTCAAAGGAACATCAAGCAATCCTCGCCTATGAAAATCGTAGTTTAGTTTTCAATCTATAAAGAGGAGCTTTTGTGAACATGCTCTGCTGTTTTAGGGAGATGTTTGGCTTCTGTGCTGCAAAATACTCGGATGACTACTTAGTCTAGCTTTCTCTGAGTATAAATATTTTATGTGCTGGCAAGCATAGGGATTTGTCAATGCCATCTTATTGGCCAGAGGTCTGACTCCAACTTTCTGCATCAGAAAAAAGAAGTGAGTCGAGTGAAAAACTTTCTCCTTGGCAAACATACTCAATTGGTCTCTGAAATGAAAAGGTTTCCAACACTGGATGGCTAGAGGGAGGAATGAGAGTACAGAGAGGAAACTTCAAACTTTCTAAGGCTGGTATTCAAAGCCAATGCCGACCTGAAGATGAAAACCATAATAATTTCTCTGGGGCTTTAAGAAACTGCCTCAGTAAGTTTTGTTGCTGCAAAATTCATTATTTAAAGGCTCTTCCCACCTATTCCAGCCTAAATTGGGTGAATAAAGATAATTTCTTCCTTTGTTTAACTGCATCACTCTTTTTTCTCGGGGTCTTATCAGGGTTCCATCCAAAATCTTATACTTCAGAACCAATCAGTCTACCATGAGACCATCCCCTGTCTCCTTATCCCCTGTCTATTATTTTCTGTTCTTATAAGACAATCTCAATCCCTCCCCCACTGTTCCGGTTTCTCAACTACAATCACTAAATATTCATTTAATGCAAACCATGTGTATATTTGCAGCATGGATTTGGCATTCAAGGGTTTGTTGAATGAATAAACTCATTGTTTTGAATTGGTTCTCATTGAATTTATGAACTTACTGCATGCTTCTGTAATGTATGGAGACCAATTTTCTTTACTCCACAAAAATTTAGAAATCATAATCAGAAACCTGGCTTGCATTTTTTCCTCAATCTCATGACCCCCGGTGAATTTGAAAACCTCTATTATAATGAGCTCCATAGTGAAAGATGCTTTTGGAAGAAAACGTAAAAATCTCAGAGAATAATATTCCATATTTTATACTAATAAACCTCTGCATGGAATGATATTTTATTTAATATTTCTACATAACTACGCCTGCCTCAAAGAATTCTTATCTTCTTGGTATTTATCCGAAGTATATGAAAACACTAATTCTAAGATATATGTACCTCTGTGTTTATTGTCCCATTATTTATAATAGTCAAGATATGTAAATAACCTAGGTATTCATTAATGGGTGAATGGATAAGAAGATGTGGCATACAGATATACAATGGAATACTACCCAGTCATAACAAATGAAATATTGTTAGTTGCAACACCATGGATGGATCTTGAGGGTATTATGCTAAATAAAATGAGTCAAATGAGAAAGGTTAAGAAACACACACCTGATTTCACTCATATGTAGAATATAAAACAAAGTAATAAATGAACCTTATGCTGAATAAAATGAGTCAAATGAGAAAGGTTAAAAAACACATGATTTTACTCATATGTAGAATATAAAACAAAGTAATAAATGAACTAACTAAAAATAAATAAATAAACTCAGAGAGAGACAATAGAATTTGGGTTACTAGAGGAGAAGGGTTTGGGGTAGGGTGAATTGGGGTCAAATATATGGTAACTGAATTGGGGTCAAATATATGGAAACTAGACTTTAGTGTGAGTATACAATAGACTATACAGATATTGAATTATAATGTTGTACACCTGAAATTTATATAATATTATTAATCAATGTCACCTTAATATATGTTTTAAAGATTTTAATCTGAGACATAGTGTAGCGGGAAAAACAACTGGTCTTATGAAGAGTTAACATAAAGTCATGAAAATAGATACACAGCAGAAGGTGAAGGGAAGTGAGACTTAAATATAAAAGATTCTTACATTTCTGAGATTTTCTTTTTTTTTTAGTTTTGAATCATATTATGCTTTTATACCCCACTTCACCTTCCCACAACCAATTCAAGTTATTGAAGATAGAATGCTGGACTGTACAAAGTTTAGAATATGATTTAGAATGGCAGTACTTATGGATTAATAATTTTTTAGAAAGTTGAGTAGCTAAGAGACTCCAGAAGATGCACAGACTTATCACAATAAGATTTATGTTTCAAACTATTTATATGGTGTTTTATTGTGATGGACTGAACTACAAAGATTCCTTTGCCCTTATCAATTCAGACCTAGGTTAACCCAGGCTCTGTGGCTTTTTTTAGCTAAGCTCACATCTACACAGATTTCTAACTTTCTGAAGGGCAGATGATATATAGAGAAAAAAAGACATAATGGCAAGATAACCTAGTCTTTAGCAAGTGATGATATAAAACATGCTTATGATCAAAGATATAGATATAGGAATATGTATGGACATTATCTATCTATCTATCTATCTATCTATCATCTATCTATCTATCTATCTATCTATCTACCTATCTATCTATTGAGAGAAAGAATAACAACTTTTGCAGCCTGTTCTCAGAAGTGATTCACCTACTTCTGCCAAATGCTATTGTTCACACAGACCAACCATGCTGAGAGCCATCTCAAAAGCTGCCTGCTATAGCCCTCAACTAGCTATGTTTGCAATGGATGAGGAAATGCAGAATGATGACATATGTTGTTTGCTGACTGCCCTAGAGGTTAACATGGTTACTTGATACAGTTTCTATAACTTCATGCAAAAGTTTCATCTTTATCTGTTCTATTAACCATCAATTTGGAGAATAATTTCTCTTGAAAAAAATATGTGATCTCTCTCTGATCAGTTAATTCAGAGGCATTTTTTCATTTCTTTAACAAATATGTATTGAATGATGATGACTTAGCACAAACTACTCTACTAGACACTGTGAAAACATACATAAACAATGCGTGATACCTGAATCAAGGACTTCCGTCTAAAGGAAACTAAAACACTAGAATTATAGGGACGTAGAACTATAATATATCTAAATGCAAGGATGATTAAGACTCTAAAAATTATTAAGCATGCAATTCTATTCTGAGTGACTACCCAGACTCAGCTGAACTGGTGTCTTGATTTCTGGCCTCTTCTCCTTAAACTGAGCATCAAACTAGTTAACTAGATTTTTTTTTTATAATTTTTATTTCTTAAAGCATTAAAAAGAGTATTACATATGTCTCCTTTCCCCCCCCCATACATAAACAATGCGTGATACCTGAATCAAGGACCTCCATCTAAAGGAAACCAAAACACTAGAATTATAGGGATGTAGAACTATAATATATCTAAATGCAAAGATGATTAAGACTCTAACAATTATTAAGCATGCAATTCTATTCTGAGTGACTACCCAGACTCAACTGAACTGGTGTCTTGATTTCTGGCCTCTTCTCCTTAAACTGAGCATCAAACTAGTTAACTAGATTTACTCTGAAACCAAAGGTGACATCACAACCTTTCATGACTCTCATTACTGATAAGGCAAAAGCCAAACAAGCCTTTTTTTCACAGTTCCTGGATGAGTTTGAGGTATTTCAATGTCCCCAACATAGGAACAGTATTCTTGCATAAAAATGTCTTTATTTTATCTGACTCTTAAAAAGTTTAGTGACCAGTGCTTTGAATTACATTTTTTTAAATGTTGTTTTATGAAAGTCTTTCTTATCTACTCAAACTTCCTCAGCAATGTCATTTTCTACACTACCAAAGCTCCTTCCCGTCACCTATCACATGCTTGTAAAACAGAAAAACACTGAGTCCTTGCCCCCACTCCCTCCCCAGTTCTCTTTTTCACGTGTTTTTGTGATTCTAAACACACCATCCTCATGCTTGGGGTATGATCTTTCCTTCCCAAAGATCATCTCTTCTGTAAATATCCCCTGGTTTTTCTTGATATACTTTGTTCAGTTTAAAGAATATATATTTAAATGTACTATTTTCTAGGTACTGTGCTAGTCACCAGTGATAGAAGATTGAATAAAAAATAATCCCAGTTCGAGGACTCAACTAGGGAAAGATATATATAAACAACTGATTATGATACCATGTGATAATATGGATAATATAGAACACAGAGACACATTATTGTTAGTACTAACGGGGTAGTGTTCCTTTCAGGAAGGGTGAGGCATGAAGAAGGATGTTTAAATACAAGATATAACACAGGGTGAGTAGTAGTTTAAAATTTAAGGTGGAACATCATTTGAATCAGAGGGAAAAGCAGAGAAATGTGAAATTGTATGGTGTCCTGCACCTGCTCTCATAGCCTTTACCACATTTTACTTTTAGCCTTAATATGATTATTTCTTCCTATGTGAGAGTGATCTCCTTAGAATCAGGCCCTAGTTCTCATTATCTTGTCTCCACCAAGTAGGAACTCAATAGGCTTTTGAACAAATGATTTCATAAAATTCTCTATAACCTTTCACCATACATGATTGGAAAACAAATAATCACATTTATGATTTGTATGCTCCTCAGTAACAATCAGGTCTGTAATACAAGAAGACACACCTGAAATGAGATTCAATAAGTCAAATGTGTCTCCTTTAACAGGTGTACCAGTTATGATAATGGTCTATAGTGGGGCATATATGTAGCTATAGTGGTGGTGGGATGGGTGGATTTTGGGTGTTTGGTAGTATGTTAAAAATGGAAATCAGCATTCAGGCTTTTTTTTTTTAATTTAAAAACCACACTTTGTCACTGATATCAGCACTCATGGACTGGGTGAGGCAGGTGGGTAGAATAAGTGAATGCCCCTTGGGAAGGTGGAACAGGCTCCTGGGTGTGGTGCAGGAACTAAGGAGATGGTTATAGAAGAAAACAAGGTGGACAGTGTTCTTTATTAATGATCTCACCTAAAGGGTCAGTACTTTGTGGCAATAAAATGCAGGATATGGTTATGCTAGAATGAGACTGATGGGGAATGTAGGGGGAGAAAAGTTGGGGTGTTAGGGTGTTTGTGATTGTAAGGTCAAAGAATATTACCTTTTAAAATACGAAGTGGCTTTAAAGAATTAAACTAAAAACAGACAATATGAGAACAAGTTTTTGCATGGCATTCCCAAGAAGAAATAATACACTTGTTATGCATTACAGTCTGTGCTTAAAATGCTATTTCAGCATTCTGGGTATTAAAAAAAGAACCTTATGTGGTCTTGTGGTGAACGACTGTGAAGGATTATTTAAAGTAAACTGTAGGGAAATATAAAACAAACCCAGCTAATTTATCACAACAGTGAAGATGCATAAATAAGATGTTTATGAATAACAAGGACAGCTTACCTATTATTTCAAAAAATTCATTTTTACTAGAAAATATGCCACATTTTATTTAAAGGAAAATGACCCTTATTTTTCCCCCCACAGTTCTGTAGCCTCTGGTACAGGCTTACTTATTACTATGAATATAACATGATGACTACTTGGGAAATGTTTTAATTATATTATGAGCCTCTGGGAATCTTGGCTTGAGGGATATATGTCTTCATATTCAAGGCTAATATTGCCTTAAGCCTGGAGCTCAAGAATTCAGCAAATGTGGTTCCCAAACAATTGCCAATCAAAGAGAAAATAGAGGATGAGAGTGAAGATATGCTCTTGTACCTTGTGATTCTTTCATTAATAACATTCAGCATTTTGTGGAAGAAAACCTCATTGTATCTCTCTAACCAAGTGGTTCAATGAGAAAAGATCCCACACAGTTTTTCATAAAAGGCTCTAGTGAGAGGCGTGGGTTTTTATCAGAGTCCTTGAGTTTTGCATTGTAGTTCTGAAGTTTGCATGTCAGTTCATGTAACACTGACTGCCAGTTGTCCAATGACTGTTTTCTCCTTTCCTTCTGGTCACACAATTAGATTGCATTTCCCAGCCTCCCTTGTAAGTTAGGTTGTGACCATCACCAAAAATTAATCTCTGGAAACAGTCCTGGCCAATAAAAACTCCCTAAGTGAGTCTCACCCAGCCTGTTTCCCTATGTGGCAGTTGAATCTAGAGGTCTCCAAGAACCTAGAAGGTAGTGGACCCACAATGTGGAAGGAATCTGGTTCCTGAATGACTAAAGGCCATCTTGTCACATTAACATGAACAAGAAGTCACCTTCTAAAGTCCCCTTGATTTGAGGTTGTTAGCTACAGTGGTTAGCCTACTCTCTCTAATTTGTTCAAATACAAAATATTTCCTGTGTCTTTTTACATGTGTCTGTTTCTTAACCAAATTTTAGTTGGCCCAATTCTTGCACCTAATAAACAAGAGGAAATAAGCTGGATGAAAAGAAATGTCTCCATTATTGAGAAAAATAAAAGAGGACGAGTAGCTAAATCATACAAACACCCTTCTAAAGACTATATTAAAAAATAAAAAAATAAAGACTATATTAAATATAACCAAATTATAGATTCCTTCATCATGTTTGGAAAAGGATAGTTGAAGAAAGCAACATATAAGCAATTCGGATTGATTAAAAAAACCCAAACTTCTGATTTGATCAACCATACTTCAGGCATGAAAATGTGCCATTACTGGCCTGTGTCAGTGGGCAAGTCTCCTCGTGTCAAGCGAGAGATAACCAAACCTTTTTAACCCCCTTTGGAAACTCTCACCATCATGGAAACAAGTCCTGCTTCTTGGAGCAGTTTCATTTATCCCAGGTGCACTATCCTGAAAACACAGGTAGGTTTTGGGTACTTGGAAACATTGACTCTTTTACAAATTTGAGATGTCAACACAGTCCAAGTGTCCTCTAAGTGAATTACGTAATGACGCAGAATAAGATGTGGCAGTCAAAAAGATGTTTGTTGAACACCCTCATTACTCACCTTCTACTGGAAAGGTCACATAAAATGAAAGTCCTACACCTTATCCCACACACATCCATTAAAAACCCATCAGGTTAGGAGAGGGAGCCTTCACCAGTTAAAGAGGCTGCACATGAAAATTTATAGGAAGGACAGATTTCAATACATCATCTTCAAGAAGTGATACTCTCAGAGGTTTGCACCACTGCTCTTTTACAAAATCCTTGATTTGCTTTTGATATGCATTTTCACCCTTTCAAACGCAACCAGATCTCAGTACATATCACATTTTTAATGAGAAGACACAAGCAGGTGTTGATGTGTTATATATAACTGCAACAATTCCAACTACATTTGTCTAATGGGTATGAATATCACTTTTCAACAATGCACTAAGGAAAATGAAAAATAAACTAGAAACCTATTCCTATATTTGGCATCTAGAAAGGACATATTTAAGTGATAGCTTTCATCTATTTTGGGAGATGACTGAAAATTAGCAATATTTAGAGATTGCTGAGAAGACACTAATGGGAATCAAGCTCACATTATTAATAATTTGCATATTACTTAATAACCCATGTTTTCTCCTTGAAAGCATCTATGAGTATAAAATGTTTATTCCTTGATACACACTACTGGTTGGCATTTCTGTTACTAATGTTCATGTTTTTTAAAGTGATGAGTCATTACCATAGGTGCTTTAAATGTCCTTATCAAAACATCTATAATCAGAAAATATGCACGTAGGTGCTTTAAATGTTGTCCTTATCAAAACATCTATAATCAGAAAATATGCACATTTAAACCATGGAAGGGTTGATAGGACTATATGGTTATATGTTTGCTTACAATTATCCAAAATCCTAACTTATACCATGCTATTGGCTACAACAAGTTAAATAAACAATAAAACATTTATTGAGTGTGTAACCTCTATAAATAAAATGTTTGGAAATAGTGGTAGAAGAGTTGTGTAATGTGGGCCATGCATTCAAAGAAATTACAGATTTGAAAATATGAGAAGTTAACATGAGATTAATAAGTAGTCAAATAGGCAGTCTTTGCAATAATAGGTGCCATAGGTTTACTAACCATGGTTCATTAATAGCAAGTCTGGGCAGACCAGATAAAGTCCTTACTCATACAGAGATGGGGTCCACACCAGGCAAGTCCACATATCAGGCAATCAAAGGTGATCAAAGAAGATAAGTCACTGCCTTCATGAAGTATGAGTGCTTGGAAATGGAGCCTAACCATAGGTTTTCTGATATATGCCCTTGAAGAAATTTTCTTCTATTCCTAGTTTGCTGACTGTATTATGAGTTGAAATTGAATTTTGATTAACACCTTTTCTGCATCTGTTATGATTACCACACACACTTATAAATGATTTATACTAACTGGCTTACCTCAATTATTCTGATATAGGGTGATTTTGTATTGTTTAGTGAATGTTCACCTAAGCTTGCACTTTGGGAATAAAGCTCAATTGGCCACCATGTATATATATTTCATATGATTGTTGGATTTGATTTGCTAATCTTTTGTTCAGATTTTGCATCTATGCTCTTGAAGGATATTTATCTTTATTTTTTCCCCTATAACATATTTGTCTGGTTTTGGTGTCATAGTATATAATAATGGTTTCATAAGTTGTGTTGGAAAATGTTGTCTCCTTCTCTAATATCTGAAAGAGTTTGTGTAGAATTAGCATGATCTCTTCTTTAAATGATTGACAGAATTCACCCATGAAGCTATCTGGGCCTGGAATTTTTATGCTGGGAACATTTTAAAATTACCAATTCAATTTGTTGAACACAACTATTGCTATTTATAATATCAATTTATTCTAGTGTCAGTTCTGGTAGTTTCTGCCTTTCAAACAACTTATCTATTTCATGTATAAATTATCAACTTTATTAATTTAATGTTTTTATAATATTTTCTTAGTATGTACTTAATCAATTTAGGGTACATCACCTCCTTCTTTCATGATGTTGGATTTTGTCTTCCCTGATCTGACTGGTGCAAACAAGAATGTCTTCCAGCCCTGCATGAACTCTGTGGTTTGCTCATCCTACAATAATACCCCAACATTTCTTCTTTGCTGAGCTTAATGGAGTTCCCCTGTGTTGTTTCTAACCAGAGACTCCTGAAGACCCTTAACAGATTCCTAGAGCTCTTTCTCTGGGTTGCTCATCTGCACTGCTCTGCATCACAGATGCAGCCACATCATCTCCCTACATTCTAAGATCTGTCTCCTCAGATCAGCGATATGCCTGTTTCCCTCTTTGATTTCCCTCCCTTTCCTGTGGCCCATTACCTGTGGAAAATGTTGTCTCCTGACTGAAAACCAGAGTGATTGTAGAGCTTACCTGGCTGGTTTCCCTTGTCTCAAGGGTCAGAGTTTTGCATGACTGTTGTCCAACATCTAAAACCAGTCATTTCAGAGATTTTGTCTGATTTACCAGTTTTTTGTAGGCAGGGTAAGTCTGATACCAGGTAATTTGCCATAATCAGAACATAGTGTATTATTACAGATGAAGGAAACTAAGGCTCAGATATTTATCTTTTCCAGTGTACGTGACTAATAAATATGAACAAATTCCTAGCTATACTTTTTCTACTCTAGCATGCTGCCTCCCAACTTATTCAGCAGGTATTTATGGAATATATAGATAGCATTATGATAGATTAAAGAGAATGCCTCAAACCTAGCTAATTAGAATAAAATGATTTATTTTTTAAATATATTTTTATTGATTTCAGAAAGGGAGAGGGAGATAGAAACATCAATGATGAGATAGAATCATTGATTGGCTGCCTCCTGCATGCCCTCTACTGGGGATCTAGCCTGAAATCCAGGCATGTTCCCTTGACCATAATTGAACCAGGGACCCTTCAATCCGCAGGCTGATGCTCTATTCATTGAGCCAAACCAGAGTCAATCCGCAGGCTGACGCTCTATTCATTGAGCCAAACCAGCTAGGGCAAGGATAAAATGATTTATTCACATGAAACAATGTAAGACAATTGCACAAACTATGCTAGCAAAGTTTAAAGGAGATGGGAGACAATATGTTTTACAAAGGTGGTTTAACAGAAGGAAAAAAAGACTCCATGTAATAGAAGTACAAGTAAAACAGAGAGATAAAATATAATGCCTAGAAAATATCCAATTCAATGGTTGACATTGATGAGAACTTTCTGCTTTTAATACATTTTGAAGTCAACCGTATGGTCTCATTGAGGCCAAAGTCATTTTTATCTTTTCATATTCTCTGTAACCCTCTGAAAAAGTCTAGATGAAAATTATTTACTATGTCCATTATAAGACAGAGATCCTAAAAGTTCATTTATTTTAATCAGATTAAAGCTTGTAATAGTCAGAAACCAAGCATATTTTAGCTTCAGTGGACAACCTGAAATGTTTGAGACCAACAGGTCCCTACAGAAAACAATTAAAAGCATCTAAAAATTTCAATGAAATTCAATTAGTTATTTAAGATTTGGTTTCCATAGGACTTACTTCATAATTTAAAGTATCTATATATGAATGACCAAGACAGCAAAATAATACACAAAGCTTGCCCATAAGATTTATTATCATTACATTCCCAATACATAGCAGAATTCCATGACTTTGAGGCTTTTAAGTAAATGTTGGCATCTCATTATGCGGGGTTGCTGTGAAATACACAGAAATGGGAGCTTCCTAGCTATTTCCCAGGTCTGTTCCACATTTCCTGAATTTGCAGAATTCTGGGAGGTACACATAGACTTTTTCCTACCAGCTCTCTAGCTGTTTCTAGGTGTTGGTAGTCATTTGATTATAACTAAAAAAAAGAGTGTAGTTTGTTGACCTTCAGGGACACAGACACACAGAATTATTGATGTGTTCCTAGAACACATCAGACTATTACAATGAACACAAGATGAGAAAGAATTCCAAAGTGGGTGCAAAGGGAGAAAAAGTAAAGTGTACATAAAAATGGTTCTGGGAGCAGATGTGTAGAGCATGCATTTGCCTCTAAGCTTAAATGTTTGGGAAAGGATCTCTCACTGAATGATAATTTCTAAATTAATGGTAGAGAAAAACACTGTTGAGGATCATTTCCACCCTGACCCACATGATAAGTGTGATGGCTTATAGCTCATCACTATCACTTTTTCCTGAAAGTGTTAATTAAGCATCTTGATATGCAGAGAGAAAAACAGTCACTATCTTGCTTATGGTCTGAGATGGACAGTGGACAGCACACACAGAAATCATACATGTCTTTGAACGTCTATGACTGGAGCAGAATAAAACTGGGCGCTGCACAAGCATTCATCAGGATTCTCCTGGTTGCAACCTCACTCAGACTTCCCTCAACATAAAGGGCATCTTTGGCTTAGGTATCTGGAAGGTTCTGGGCCTCGGGGATCATCATAAGCACAATTTGGGTGTTTCTCTCATTTCTGTCCGTCAGGATTTGAACATGCATGGCCTCAAACTTGCTACTATTCACAATTTGGACCAGATTATTTTCCTGTGGAGAGCTGTTCTATATATCATAGGATGTTTAGCAGCTTGCCTGGCTTCTGCCCCATAGGCACCAGTGATGCCTCCTGCTCAAGTTCCTACAACCACAAATATCTGTACGCATTGTTAATGGTCCCTTGGAAAAGTTGTCGCCAAATGAGAACTACCGGCCTAGAGATTAATAACATGAATTGCAAAGACTTAAATTCTGTCTCTATCACTTCTAGATGTGTGACAATGAGCAAGTTACTTTACCTCTCTGTGCTTAAATTTAGCCACAGGGCACGAATTAGTACAAGCAGGGGGCTATTTGCAATGCCTCTCTCTTTTTCATTTCTGTTATTTTTTGAGGAAAATAAAATCCACATATTTATTAAAATCAGATTAAGCTGCTGCAACTGCTGGTGTTGCCTGGCCAGTTTGCCAATATCTGCTTGCTGCTGGCGGTGTGCAAGTCCAGGCTGTGGGCTCAGTCCCTGGACTGTCCATGCCCCGTTTTTGGCCAGCTCTTTTCACTGGCATGCAGTAAGCAGCTAGCTCAAATTCCCAACGTCTAGCCAAGAGCAGGGTGGTGGTGGCCCTCATAAGTTGGATGACAGAGCTGATTTCCTGTACCTTTTCATTTTCATTATGCAAAAGTGGCAGTTCTAATTGCAGGCTCCCAGCCCACTCTGAATGCAGGCTAACGCTCTCACAGGACTTCCCTATACCTTTCTAACATACGTGCCTTCTCCAAACCGCAGCCCAAAGAGGGGCCACCAGATCCATGACATCTATCAGCTTTCCTTTTCCCACATGGCATTCCATCTTGTTCTTTTCACCATTCTCCTGGGGTAGAACAGGTAGGCTCTCTGACCCCAGCCAGCCCTGCCCCTTCTGCTTCCCTCTGGATTCCCTTAAACTAAACCCATTGTGGTCTGATTCTCTAAATGCAGCTTTCAATTTGATGTCTTGCTAAAGAGGTCAAGAAGTCTCTATCTCCTGCCTCGGGATAGATACCACAGGGCCCATCTTGGGAGAAGAAAGGCTGTAAGGGAAACACAATTTTAGAGGGAGAATTAAAGTGAATGGGAATATCTGCAAAAATGCTATTATGGAATGATCTCCAGATCTTTTATCTGGTGGCACGAGGCTGGTCATACTCTCTTTGTCTTGGTTCCAACTGGCTCAGGCACTGGGCAGAATGGAGCCTGTCCATGAAGTGCCTCCTTGCTCTGCGTGGTAGGGCTGGAGAAGCCACAGATGGCAAATGATTTGATACAGCAGTGAAAACAATTCTGCAAAGTCTCTTAACTTGGGAGTTCTTAACTTTGTTTGCTACAGTCTTTGTCTGTTTTCCTAAAATTCAAGAACATGTACACAATATGCCCAAAAACCACATATGGCCTGTGGCACATGGTTAGATCCAAAAATATCAGTATTTCCAAGGTGAAAGAAGCAAAATGTGGCAGCTCAATGTTTTACATAAAACACAGAGGAAAGAACAAAGAAGTTGTTACTTCCTTGCAGCCTGAACCATGAAGAGTTCAGGCTGCAGCCAAAGAAATGAAGATTCTGATTATACAGTTGACCCTTGAACAACCTGGGGGCTAGGGGTGTCAGCCCCCCATGAAGTTCACACATAATACTTAACTCCCCTAAAACTTAACTACTAATAGTCTGCTGCTGACCGGAAGCTCTACTGATAATAAACAGTAGATTAACACATATTTTGTATGTTATATTTTAAAAAGAGAATTAAAATGACTGTTATATGTATTATACACTATATTCTACAAAGGAGTGGAAGGTAGGCCCTGCTCTTGTATAATAGTACATATATTGAATAGTACATATATTATATGTATTACATGCTGTATGTTATTTGTATTATATTCTGTATTCTTACAATAAATTAAGCTAGAGAAAAGACAGTGTCATTAAGAGAATCAGAAGGAAGAGGAAGTACATGCAAAGTACTGTGCATATTTATTGAAAAAAATATCTGTGTATGTGTGAATGTGCACAGTTCAAATCCACATTGTTCAAGGGTCAGCTGTATATGTGCCAGGAACCTGTGTCCGGGCAGAGGTCGCTGCGACCCCGGGGCAGTAGAAGTAGTGTGGTGGCCTAGGATGCCACAGGCACAGTGACAATTGCTCTCTCCTTTGTGTGTGTTGGCCTGGCTGTGCAGAAGAGAGACATCCCCCCAGTTCCCTGTGGGACAAATGTCAACAAGCGCCATATGACAGATGAGGTTGGGATTTGTCCTTTGCCTGTTTTGAGAAAACAGCTCCAGCTGGTGTCACCTTCCTGTGTGTGGATGGTGGTGCCCTAGGAACACTATCAGCTGCTCGAGAGCAGGAACCGCCTTCCGCTCCTCTGTAGAGAGATGCCTTCCGGTAAGTTTTGGATGAAAGAACTGTACCTGCAATGGCCATTCACTTCCATTTCAGTGTAGCAGCTGAAGAGAGGTGCAATAAAAGGCGGGGAAATAGGCCACTCAGTGCATCTCCATAGAAATTCTGCCCTAAATTATGAATGCCCCCTTCCCTCAAAGGTTCCCCCAATCTCTTCTCTTGCAGTCACCTCCACATCATCTTCCCCCTCTTTCCCAGCAAACCACCTTCCCTGTCCTCCATGCTTGGCCACACAGGGGATGATGGATACGTGTGCTCTCAGTCACTTACTTGTGTAGGTTTTTCATGAGAGACTTTAAAGCCTGCCGATACTTCTCCATACTTGGGCTTAGAGCATATTTTGAGGAAATGAAACGGTTCTGATATATCCATATGTAGTTCTCTTCACCATATACAAACCAGGAAATAGAGAAGGTAGACAGAAAACGACAAGTGGGGAAGGAAGGTGAGAAAATGAGAAAACAGTCAAGGCCAGAATTCAAGGTTGAGAAATATAAACATTACCAAAAACTGAAGGAAGAAGAAGTATTCTAACCCTTAAAATGACTAGCAGAATGTGGGGGAGTATTACAGTTAATGAAAACACAGAAATTCAGTACAACACCCAGGAGGTAGGATGGGGATAGACAAACAAAATCAAATACTATAATGCATCTTTTTTTTTAAAGGGAAGAAAGAAAATTAGCATGATGTGATCAGAGAGAATAGATTAAGTTTGACGACAGTGAGACTGAGCCTGAGTTACTAAGAGATCAAAATAATTCAAGAGAAAAATACCAGGTCCCTCCTACCATCCAACTTCCTGAATCTGTGACATCTCTCTTTCCATGTCTCAGACCTACTGAGACACCAACTGTCAGTGCTGAGCCCCAAGAGGGTCAACATTGGGAACGGTCATGGCCACAACCTGAAGGTGTGCTTAGGGCACCCTGATCAAAAAGTGCCTCTGGGTGCTCCAGTCAGACTAGTTCTGATGTTTCAGTACTGAGGTCAAGAGTACAGGCATCATAGACCTCAATATCAAAATATAGCAAGCTAACAACAATTTAAAATAATATTTCCTATTCACCTACCTTGGTGAATACATGTTTATAATAACCTATAAATTCAGGTTCCACACTAAAATTTTTGGAGTCCTTGGAACTCTCTACTGGAACTTGGAGGTGCAGAGAAAGCTGGTCTTCAATCCCCAAATCCTGGCACATAACATAACACCCGCATTTCCCACATGGCTTCATGCTACCACATTACTGTGGACATCCCCATCTGCACCTCCAAACATTCTCCCATGTTATCCCTGCACACAGCCACCCCTTAGCTGGCACGGGAAGTGTAGTCTATCCACAGGAGGATGGAGCTGGTGGAAGTCTGCATTGGCCCTGGAAACAGGCTCGGGGCCTGTGGAACACGGTCTAGAAGTGTGGGCATAGTCTGTGCTCAGGCTCACTCCAAACCCTGCAAACTCTTCACCCAGTAGGGAGGAGGTCAGTCAGGGGAGGACCAGGGCGGAAAGTCTGATAGCCCAGGCTTAAGGGCAACATTACCTCATAGTCATTAATTGGTGTTTACTGGGCACTAATCCATGGAAGTCACCATGCTAGGCTGAAATAGCATGAATAGCAGTGCCAGGGGACACACTTCAAATGTTAATGGTTAGTATAGTTAAGTGGCTGAAATGAAAAGTAGGTAATCAATTCTCATACTTTACAAATCTTGACTCTTCTGAGGCTCCTCATCTCAATAATGGCTCTTCCATATCAGCCAGATGACCACCAGAAACCTGGGATCACTCCAAATCTCTCTCATGCCCGGCCCCCATAATATGCTCCATCCATTCCATTTCCCAAATGCCTCTTCACCCAGGTCGCTGAGTGCAACACCACCAGCTGACACATGGGCCATGGTTTGTGGAGTAATTGAGAGACATGGAAGCTCAGAAGAGGAGCCGATCCTTGTGTGGGAAGGGGGACGGAAAGAACTAATGCTCACATTAAGCCCTTTGTTGGAAACTTCTCACACGTTATCTTTGGGAGTGGTTGGCTCTTGAAGGAAAGATTCATGTTGGATAAGAGAGGTGGCAAGGCCATTCTGAACCTGTATGATCTTGTCTTGTGCAGGAACCTACAAGAGGAAAAAAAGAATCAGGCTTTCATTCCTTTATTTTTAGGATAGTTCATCCCTAACATTAACCAGAGCCACACTCTTCAATGGAAACACACCAGTACCTATAATAATAAAAGTGTAATATGCTAATTAGACTGGACAACCCTCTGGATGAAGCTGGGGCTGCGAGGGAAGCCCGGGTCCCGGGTGCCAGAGAGAAGCCGGTGCCTGCAGCAGGGGGAAGGAAGGCCTACTCTTGCACGAATTTCGTGCATCTGGCCTCTAGCATTTCCATAAAGGCTCAGAGAAGCTACTTTGCATTTCTGCCTTTGGACTGTTGATCTCTCCTATTGCGCCTCCAAACCCTTAACTGGCTGGTCTGTTGGATTGTCTTTGAGACTTTCTTTTTCCAGGGACCTTTAAGAATCCCTTATGCAGCGGTGTCTGTAGCTCAGGAAAAGCAGCTCTGCACGAGCCTGGGGAGCAGGCTTCTTTGGCTGGACAGAGGTGTGAGAATCCGTGGTAGGTGATGTCAACCTAACACGTGGACAATTTTAAGCCAGCCCCAATGTGTACTCAGCTGCCCAGCTCTAAATAGAAGTCTTGTGCGCAACATGGAAACTCGGCTGTTTTATAACCACCCTCCCAAACTTCAAAGCACTTGGCCCAGAGGAGCCAATGAAATCTAATATATATATTTTTATTTTTATTTTATGCTCCCCGTGTCCATGCAATTGGAATAAACTGTAAATTAGGTGTTACGGCACTGTGGTTTGGTTAGATGTGATGGTTTAGAAATGTAGCTTTAGTTTGTTATAAGATAATAGCTGCTTTGCTTTGTTGTGACAGTAGCAATAAAGTAAAGTTACTACAATGTAAAATGTGGTAACCAACCCAAACTACTGAAACAAAGCCACAAATCAGAGAACTTTATGTGTAGAAGCTCCAACCAGTTCCCATCTCTGAACAGGTAGCACAGGAGCCTGCCAGAGCCATCAGTACTATGTGGACTCAGGCATTTGCTGTGGGTCAAATCATGTCCCCAAAAACTGTACGGGTTGAGTTTCTGTTGGGATATAGAGAAATTCCATGCCTTTTACATCACATAGAGGGGAGACCCCACTGAGCCCAAGCTGGTATCCAGATGTTCCTTGGCTTGTGGAGGGCACTTAGGGAAAGGCTAACATTTTTTTAAGAAGCTGTAAGCAATGGGGCCAATGAAATGTGCCATGGAGTAGAGACATTTTCAATCTTGGCAGAGTCGGGGGGAGGGGGCTCTCAAGTTGTGGAGACTGTAAGGCACATGACACCTGACAAAGTGGTAACTTTAGAAGAAGCAGGAGGGAGGTGGGGACCTTCTCAGATCTTGGCTAAATGGAGCCAACATCATCAAGAAAAGTAAGAGACTATCCGTGAGCTCATGTGGAACAGCCTAGGAATGCCAGTAAATATTGACGGGGGCTGGGAGAGAGAGAGACACATGCGTGATCTTGCAGAGTGCTTAGCTCCCAAATGTGAGGCAGATGCTGGCAAACCCCCGCAAAATATGGACCATTGCTCTGAATGTGACCCTGTTTGTACCTGGAAGTCAGCAAGGCTAAGACAACATGAGTTACAAATTGGAAACACTTCGGTTTGAGATTCTTAGCTAATATTTATTGAGTATTTACTATGTGCTAGAGATTGTCTTATGCCCTTTTCATGTATTATTTAATTCTCCATAACCTTGTAAAATAACTCCCATTGCTTGCTCCACTTCTCAGATGAAAGATTTGTGGCACATTCGTCTTCCTAAGTGGCCGGAGCTGGGAACTAAACTCAGTCTGACTCCTCAGCTGTGCTAGTGACCATTGCATGATTCCCTCCATCATCACCCTATTGTGCGAGCCACCTTTCCTACAGCATTCTGGACTGATGCCTCTCGACCACTCCATGTGCCTGGAGTCTGACATACCCACTAACACATCTGTACCGTGAAATTCCTATAGATATGTAATAACCATGCAGAATAGACAGTGATAGTGATGTGCACCTCTTGAAGCACTTGCACATCATAAGAAAACAATTTCCTGAGCTTATAGTACAGTCAAATGTATTTTAATTTGGTAAGAAAAGACCCATGTTCTAAGAAAGACTAGCACCCAGAGAACAAGATGTTATATTTTGTGTACAGCGACCCATTGTGAGGCCCCCAGTTCTCATAGACTCCATTTGACTTCAGGCCAAATGGGCCCTCCCAGATGGCCTTGGCAATAACTTCCGAATGTTCAGAGGCCTTGCATGTGAAAGGTATATGCAACTAGATGTATGTATAAAATTCCCATGGCTGGAGGAGAGGGTGCAACTTTGTTTATAGACTTTCAGATTTTTTTGTTTTGTTTTTGGTTGGTTAAAAAGCTGACAGACTGTATTACAGCTAACATTCCCATATTGATTATACCATTTCTGAGCCTGGCCTCCCTGTGACAGGAGCAGCATAATTAGTTTTTTACTTGTTAAAATATTTGTAAATCATTTGTACTTTTATGGGGTACATAACCTGGCTGTTACCCTTCAAATACTCTTCTTGTAACTTGTTTAAACAAGAAATATCTCCTAGAGGATAGTGTCACTGCTGTCCTTCAATGAGACTCTAAGGTAAGGACCTCTCTTGCTTGTGAAATACACAAGGGCATCCATGCCACCATTACTTAAAATAGGTCTGTAAGAGGAGCGATCCAAACAGACACAAGAACAGCCACCACTGCTCAGGTGCTCTGCGTACAACATGGGGAAGCAACTGGACCAGGGAAAATGTCGGATTTGGGATTTTGTTTATGTTTATTTACTTTAAGCTACTGGTAGCCACAATTGTCAATATCAGCCATTAAAAAGCACTGATCTGAGGTCCATTGTGAATAAAGTATTGATACCACTTATAATTGCACTAGAGGCCAGGTGCACAAAATTCATGCACAATGGGGGAGCGGGGGTGTCCTGCAGCCTGGCCTGCACCCTCTCCAATCTGGGATTCCTTAGAGCAGTGGTTCTCAACTTTGGCTGCACATTAGAATCACCTGGGAATCTTTTTAAAATCCTGATTTCTGGGCCTCATCCTCCAGAAATTCTGTTTCTTTGTTACTAATGTTGTGGCCTCA
>NW_005371410.1:7380062-7402951 GCF_000412655.1 Myotis brandtii
CTCCCTCTGCTGGAGGCAACCTGGCTGATCAGGGGAAGGTGCCACCCCCATCACCCCACTGCTGCTGCTGCCACTGGTGGCCACCATGGCTGCCTGAGCCTCAGGCCTCACAGCTGGACACAGCTGCCTGAGCCTTGGGCCGGCTCTCACAGCCTGAGCCTCAGGCAGCTGTTACAGCTTTGTCCAGAAGGACATCCAGAAGATGTCCACCCTAATTAGCATATTACCCTTTTATTAGTATAGATCATTGTATGGTTATCTTAAAATATGCAACTCTGGAACAGTACTTCCTTTTTATTGTACTTCAACAACAAGCAGGGTACAAGGCTATGCAAATATTCCAAAGGAGCTACAATTACTTAAGTTTCTTGGAAATCCTCTTTAGGTGTGGATTTCCAGTCTCACAGCACACACAGCCTTTTGAAGAGCTTTAACGATCCTAAGTCCTGTGTTTTTTTGTTTGTATGTTCGTTTGTTTTCATTTAAAAATTGGAGTGAAGTTGAATCTGGTTAAAAGCCAAAGTCACTTGAATATAAATCTCATAAATGATTGCCTTAAAAACTGTGTATGTGGATATAACACACATAAAATAGCAAGACATAAATGTACAGAGAGAAGAAGGATTGTGTCTAATGATTTGTAAATGAGCCAAAGGTCCCTGGAAGCAAACGCAGTGTCCCTGGAATAGGTATGTACCCTGAGCGTGAGCCCTGTGTTTGCAGGTGGCAGAAACCCATTCAGTTCAGCTTAAGTAAAATGATAAGAATACACAATAATTCACACCACCTCAGGGCAGGAAGTCAACGTGGGCCCCACAAGAGACCACAATCATAAGTTAGTCTTAAGAAATGAAGAAACTTGTTTGTTCTTCCTGAGACTACTGGATCCCACCAGAGCATTTCCTGGTGCCTGGTCTTCACCTCTGCAGGTGGGCTGACTACTTCCACAGGACCTCAACTCTCAGGACGGGGGCGGGGGGCTGGCTGAGCTAAGACTAGCACACCTAAAAAGGAGACTCTGCTGGGTTCACTCAGGCATGCTGTGGGATAGAGGGTGTGGGGTGTAGGATGCAGGTAAGTAGAGTAGAGAGGGTTGGTGTTTGTGCCTGGCCAGGGGGCAGCTGAAGATGGTTATCTGTTAATATCCAAATGGCTTGCTTTTGAACCAGAATCTAGTGTTTAAAGGAAAGACACATTTGGACCCAATTTCAAAGGATTTGCATCCAGATGATGGCAACAGAGAAGCCAGTTCAATAATTTGTCTAATAGGTTAAAAAAGACTTCGCCTGCTAATCAGTTTCTAACTCACATTATTATTATTATTTTAATGTAAAAGCCAAATTGTAGTCCTCTCAATAGAGAAGAAATGAATGATCATAAAAATTTTTTCATGCCACCCAGTCCCCTCAATCCTTTTTGCATCTCAGGAAAATCAATGTGTAGTGATCTGTATCAATTATTATTACAACCACACCAAATGGTTTTCCTGTGTGAATAATAAAAACCTTACATTTACATGCATTTTATAGTATTCCAAAATGTTTTAATTTTTTGTCATGCAGTAACCCTACAAGACAGAGCAGTATTAGATGGTCATTTTTTATGGTCATTTTTTATGGTCAAAAGTGGCCAAATATTGACAATTTTGTGTATTTCGACCTACTGTTAGTGTAACCAGTTAATGCCTGAGTAAACAATTTATAGCTATGTTAATCAACAACTTGAACTTTCCTGGTTCTGAGTGCTAGAGAAGGAATAGAATCCATGTCTTCTAGCCTTTAGCTCAGTGTCATTTCCATTGCAATATTATACATAAGAAAAGAGCATGCCCATAGTAATATAAACCAAATGTAAGCATGTTGTCTATGTTTATTTTGTGATAAATTCACTATATATGATGATAATGAGAAAAACTTCAAGAAATCTGCTTTAAATGTTCTTCATTAATTTTTTTTGCAACCGCTTGCATTTTTTCCCAAATTAGCAAAGTGCAAAAAGAATCAAGTCATTTATGCTATGAAAAGATTACATATTTAGTTTTTCAAATTAATTGGTTATGAGTAAATTATTTTTTTTTACCTCTGCTATTTAGGGTTCAGGGAGCTAAAGAAAAGAAAATTAGAAAATTGTAATCATTTCAAAAATGATTACATTTTTGAAAGAATTTTTATGTTATGAAAAATTATTTCTTTACATGTCTTAGTTTTCTTTTTTAAAGAAGTCCATTCTGAGAAAGATAAAAGTATATCTTTGTTTTCTGATATAGTTGTCCTAAATAATACCTGAATTAGAATTCACATCAATAACCCAATCCCTCTTTGTTTGTGCTAATGTTTCTTTAAAATACAGCTGTGTTGCAAATGAGTAAATCATATATGACTTGTTAGCTTTTTTTTTTATGCTACAGGGGATTCCAGAATATTATTGTATATGTAATGTTTTCCCAAGATTTAGCAAATGACTATCAAACATGGAAATACAGTTTAGCAGCTTAAACTAAAAGAAATGTACATCACTAATTTAAATTCAATTAGCTGGCTGCATCCTAGCAAACGGCACTAGCTAAGTGCTTCGAGTGTGTGGTGTGGGAATTCCGTTGGTCCAGCGAGCCCCTGATTTCTGTGAGCAGCTCGCAGTTGTTTTGTTGCCCTCGAAGATAGATCCCTTCTCCCCACGCTGCACTCACAGCTTCTCGGGGCACGGGGAAGATGGCACCGATTTGTTTACCCATGAATGCTTTTGTGAGAGGAGAGAGCCTCTGTGCTTCAACATTTCCCCCTGGACAGAAACTTGGGCGGGGGGAGGAGGGTACGTCTGTGTCATTTTACTGTTTTTATCCTTCTGGCTCTTTGAGAGGATCTTCTTCTACCTTCTAAGCTTAAAACCTCAACAAAAAAAAAAGAGTTTTTTTCCACACTATTACTCATTGTTATTTCCAGACACAAATGGGTTATCAAAAAAATTCAGGATTTTTTTTTGGAATAAAAGACAACTCCTGAAATGTCATCTGGTTGCATGTGTATTTTTTTTTTTTGTACCTGGTGGATTCTGTCAGCAGGGGAGGCTCTGTGGGAGAGAATCAGAAAGAATAATCTCGATATATATGATCTTCTACACTGAGATTCCCCCTCCACATATACCCACACACTGATTTTACATTTTTGGTCTATGACTATACAAGGTTGTCCATGTTAAGTGAAAACAAAACATCCTATCTAATAAAGAGGGAATATGCTAATTGAGTGCCACACCCTCAAAGATGGTGGCACCCACAGCCACAAGATGAGGCACAGGTAACCAGGGCCGGCTGAGGCTTGAGCTGCCAGCAAGCAAGGCCGGGCCTGCCTCCAGAGTCCCCCAGTTCCCTCAGTTGCCCAGCCCCCCAGGGCCTGCCTGAGGCACAGGTAACCAGGGCCGGCTCAGGCTTGAGCTGCCGGCAGTGGCAGCAGCAGAGGTGTGATGGGGCATCACCTTCCCCTGATTGCCAGGTTGCCTCCTACCCCTGAGGGCTCCTGGACTGTGAGAGGGGCCAGGCCGGGCTGAGGGACCCCCCTTCCAGTGCATGAATTTTCATGCACCAGGCCTCTAGTCTACTATAATAATCCTGTATTAACACATATTCTTGGTATGATACTCTTCATTGATTATCATTTTCATGGTGTATGATCCAATTTTATCTTTCAATTAAGTCACTGATTAACCTTTTTCCGTAGATAAAAAAAAAAGAAATATAAAAAGCCAAATAAAATAGCTGTGTTAGTGGCAATTGATGCATAATAGTAATAGTCTGAAGCTACCAGAACCCCAAAACTCAGTGGCTTAAAACATTAAATGCTTATTACTTGTCATAAGTTTATGGATCAGCTGGGTAGTTCTGGTCTCTCTTGTGCCTACTCTTACCAGCTGTGGATGGGGTAGTCAAGTATCTGGTCTTGACTGGGTCCCTCCCCTGTTTAGTACTCATCTGGGGGCTGGCTGATCTGGCCTCACTGTTTTTTCTGATGTTTGGCTGATTCTTGACTAGGACAATGGGGTGACTGGTCCATCATCTCGTTATACGGCAGACTCGCTCAAGTTTAGTTACATGGTGATACAGGTCTCCAAAGGAATGAGTGAAAAGGTTCAAGGCCTCTTGATGTTAGGCTTCAGATCTGGCATGCTGTCACCTCCACCAATTCCATTAGCAGAAGCCACTCACAGCCTTCTACCAGATTCCCGGATAGATGAAAGAGACTTCCCCTTTCAGTGGGTGAAGCCACAGAGTCACCTTGCAAACGACAGGGAGCCAGGGAGGTGTGAACATTTGTGGCCATTGTTAAATGTATCCTATCACAGTAGCTATTCGAGTGTTTTCAAAGTGAGCTGCACAAAACCCTGGTCCCATCGGTGGTCTGCAAAACAACACAGATGCAAACACATACAATGAGAAAATTGCATTTATTGGATCCCTCTCCTCAGTGCCTAGAGATGAGCCAGCAAAACGGTGACTCTAACTTTCTTAGCAAGAGCAGCTACAACTCCCCATGGGTTCCAGGCTCTTTCTTTTCTCTCAGCAGCAGCAATTGACCTGAGACTCAGTTTCCCAAAGGCCCCTCAAGTCTCCAGATACCAGACAAGTGGAATTTCCAGCAATCCCCCAAATGGCTGGTGTCCAACAAGTGCAGGCTGCTGGATGCCTGAGCCCAGTGCTCCTCATTGAAGATGGTTCTCCTGCTTATATCACACAAAGGGAGAGCAACAGGGTGGCAGAGTCCTTTATGGGAATACAGCCCCGCAGTGTCTCCAGCTGTGCTCTGCCCCAGCACACCTCCCTCACATCTCCACAGGACTCTGAGAGAGCGGGGCTGGTGCACCTGCTGAGACCCGGCACCAAATGACATTTGCTGGTGTTTGCACACAGGCCATTACACGAGAGGGTCAAACAAAAATGATCAGGGTTCTTTGATTCTTTACTATAGAACCTAGTGCCTTTGGTGATTGACTCTCCAATAGACAGAATATACAGTTTCCCCAGCTTTGTAGGTTAAGGACCCTTCTTTCACGGAGCATCTTGCAGATTTGATATGCTAGAGAATGCACATTGGAAACCGATGTCTCATTTAAAGGCTATAGGTCAGTAAAATACATCGAAAATGCAGATTCCTAAACATGCTTATTGTTTACTTTATCACATATGCTTCTTCTACTTTCAATCACTTCTGAGGAGTTTCTGACAGCCAAAATAAGCAAATAAACAGCAGCAACTGGAAAAAAAAAGTAGAAGTCAAACAAACAAACAAAAAAAGAAAGACAAGGCCAAGAAAGAAAACAGTTAAAGCTGTCAGGTAAAATAGCCCAATGCCTGTTACATTTTCATTGCTCCACAGAAAGTGCACTGAAACAGAATCTGAATGCAAAGTTTAATGTGAATGAGTACACAATGAATGTAATATTTATGCTTCAGTCAACAAATCGTAGTTATGCCTCTACTGTGTATTGGTTGGGTAGGTTACTGGGGACATACAGCGTCCTTAAAAGGCTTACAGTCCAGGGCAGGACTGATCAAGGTGCGGCTCGCCACCTGTTTGGGCCAATACGGTTTATCAGAACGCCGCTGAGCTCCTTTGTTTATGCATTGCCTCTGGCTGCTCTCATGCTCAGTGACAAAACTGTGTGCCAAGACGTATGGCTGACATAGTTTAAAATATTTACTGAGTGGTCCTTTACAGGAAATATTTGCTCACAGACTCCAGGTCCTTCTTTAACTGCTTCAGCTCCGTATTCTTTCTCTTAGAGAATGCATTTTTTCTTATGGATGCAATGACTTCTTCTATAGAAATGACTCTGCAATCTCTCTACCCAGTCAGAGACATGGGAAATCTTTCTAGAATTTCTCAATTCATCCTATGAAAGCAATTACCTGCTTGCTGTGCTTACTGTCCATGTTAGTCCTCAGTCTAGGTCAGGGTTGACACATAGGTTAAAGGTGAACAAGAAACATGACCATTCAGATTTGAGGTGCATATGGAACACTTTAGTATTGCTCTACTAATATCTTGTTTTACTTTGGAGGTCCTCAAGGTGCTTACTATAAGTAACTCTTTTACTCTAATATGCCAGGGAAATTACTAAAAATCACTGATATCATTGCTGTCCAGTTGTGAGAGCAGACACAAAAGGGTTGATTCCCTGACAGTGAGAGTTACTCCTAAGGTTGAGCAACAGGGCTGCTCCTTCATTCCATCCCATACAAAAGCTATACTTCCATTAAACTGGACTTCCTTGAATTTCCTTCTCCAGGTCTTCATTTCAATTTAGCTACCCCTGTCCCCCTAATGGTACTCAGCACTATTATTATTTGGTGGAAAAATTATGGTGCAAGGGTTGGTGTTATTTCCCCCGCCCCCAAGAATTCCCCATGCCTATGTCTGCCTTAAGCTGCTGACATGGTTCCTTCCTTGCTCCCAGTGCTGGGGTTGTTTCTGTCTCTATGGAAAGGTGACAGCGCAGGTGCAGTAAGCTCTGGATGAGTGGAAAGCCACGAATTCTGCCCTTTTGCTTCAACAAAAGCACTTTCTAAAGGAAAGAGGAGACTTCCCCTTCCTAGGTCTAAAAAGCAAATTTTCAGGAATTGTAGAGACGTTGGAAGTCTAAGAGATTTTCATAAAAGAAACAGCAGCAAGACAATTTTTCTCCCAGGACTGCTGGAGCTCAGCTGCTATATAGCTCTGCAACTCTGCTCACTCACTCTGTCCTCCATGTATTGTATTTCAATAAAAACTTAATAAACAGAATATTAAAGATTTGAAGAATTATACAAAGTATTCAATTTCTAACCCTGCCATTTATTTTATTTTTATGAGATATCAGGACCAGTTTAATAAGTATAATAAACATAAACTCTGGCATTTATAACACTATTCACCAGATTAATACCAAATAATATTTTCTAGAAGTGCCATTTTAATAGGAATAAATGGATAAACAGATATGCCTTAGACTTAACTCTACCAAGATTGCAGGAGCTTCAATTTTTGAAAGCAAATTAACAGCCAAAATCAATATTTTCTCCATTAATTTCATATTCCCTGGAAGAGTTTTGCTAGTAGAAGATAGCAAAAGGTAGGCTGGTATCGGGCCAGCCAATGCTGCATTTGATGCATATTAAAAAAAAGAGTTCCCATATTTTAGTCTTAACTGATGGTCATGGGCTTCCTAATATAGATGTCTTAACAAAATCCCTTGCACATGCACATGAACACAGTTGGCAGTTGATATTATCAGATTTATCTGGGGCAGGGGACAGGATGATGTGTTTTATTATTAATATTTTCTAATGTATTATCTCCCACTGCCCTCTTTCTTCTTATCTCTTGGCTAAGGTGTTCCAAGATGCTGATGACTTCAAAGAAGACCCAGGGTCATAAAAAAGAATATTCAGGGAAATGGGTCCTTGTCAGACCTTAAAGGAAAAGAGCTGAGTATTTAGGAATCTGAACCACTTTAAAATAAAGGCAACATGTCGCACTGCAGAGACTGTGCCGTTCAATATCTTGTAACACGGCATCTAAGTATAAAACAATAACCAAATAACAAAAACATTACCAATGAATGATCCCCAAGCCATAGTCAGATATCATATTTACACATAGAATTGCAAAAATATATAACTTTGACTAATATTAAATATTGGTGAGAGTATGTGGAAATGGGTATTTCTACACTGCTGGTGGGCAGTTAGAACCGTTACAAAAACTTTGGAGATAAATTCTTTGCATTGGCCACAATTGTATATATACATAGTGTGTAGCACAGCAAATCCATATTTCACCAACTAACTTAGAGACATTTTTAGACATGAGTACAAAGAGTCACATGCATGGATGTTTATTGTGGAATTAACTGTGATGACTGAAATTTGAATCAACCTAAGTGTCAAGCAAGCAAACAGCTTCAGATTTTGATGGGATGTGCTGCAACAACTATGGTCTCTAATGTGTTCCATGATTTTAAATGGAAACATATACATTTGTTCTTCAGTAAAAACATCAAGTTGCATGGCATACATTTAGTATACAAACACAACTTCACACACCAAGCCATACTCTCTCTTTGGTACTGCTATTTATGTACTTATATAAATACTAGCAAATGGTTTTGTATTAGTCTCACTAAACTGATAACAGCTTCTCTTCCTCTGAGATGAGGGGAAAGAAACTAAGCCTCTTCAAAAGGAGAATGCATGCAATATTTCCTCTGAAATACTGATATATGGCTAAATGTCCAGTTAGAGTGTGGTGATGAGAAAAATTAATATTTATTAGCACCTATTATGGGGTAGGTATTCTGGAAATTAAGATATCCTATTGTGTAGGCAGTATTCAATGACCCCAAGAACCCCAACCCATGGTCCACACAACAAACACTAACCTAGATACTGCTGAGATCAGATTTTTCAGATGTAATTAAGGCCCCAAATCAATTAATTTTAATACAGGGAGACTAGGTGGCTGTGAAGTAATCACATGAACCCTTTAAAAAGCAGAAAGCTTCTCTGATCACAGAAAAGGAAGCCAGAGATTTAAAATGCATGAAGGAAGTAATGCACAGGAGGTAGCCAATCAATGATTCTCTCTCATCACCACTGGCTCCTAACTGCTCCCCCGCCTGCCTGCCTGATCACCCCTAACTGCCCCTCCCCCGCCAGCCTGATCTCCCCTAACAGCCTCTACCTGCTGGCCTGATCGCCCCCAACTGCCCCGCCTGCTGGCCTGGTCACCCCCAACTGCTGCCCCTACTGGCCTGGTCACCCCACGCAGCCTGCTGTTCAGTCTTTTGGTTGTCCCTCCCTAACCCCCCTGCTGGCCTGGTCACCCCACGCAGCCTGCTGTTTGGTCATTACTATTATGGAATCCTGGACAATGTGCATATTCCTTTATTATTAGTATAGATAAGATACCTTAGTTTCTCAGGGGAACAAGGCACTCAAAGGTTTGCACACCAGGTCTTGTGTGCCCTGGCCCAGAATGGGACACACAACTCAACTCAAAGGCCAGAACTAGTCACATGGCACCACCTAACTGCAAGGCAGCAAAGAAATGTGAAAAAGCAGGTAGAATATTTGGTGAGCCCTTCTGCATCTGCCATAGGAACCTGATAACATTCATACTGTGACCTTGTGAGAAATGCAATATCAACAGCTTTGAACAGATGGGCTAACTAAGGCTCAGAGAGGACAAGAAACTTGCTCAGGGTCACACAGGTGCAAAATCTAGATATGAACTTAATTCTGTGTAACTATAAAGCATATGTTCTTTTCACTGTATCATTCATGAGGGATCATCTAAAGAAACCACTAGAGAAGCTTGGTCTGGAAAAGAAACTATGTGACTGAGCCAGAAATTGAAGGTCATCTTTAAACTTGAATCTTTGATTCAACTTCTAAACAAGTGTCTTATGAATAAACATAAGCAATCAGAAAATGTTAGAGTTTTAGGAATGACAATAGCAGCTTATATTTTACTATATGCAAATACTAGTCTAAGTACCTTACATATTGTAACAAACCCCTATGAGTCAGATTCAAGTATCTCTATTATATAAATAACATATTTGCTATACAGAGAGATCAAACAAAGACAACAGCTAGAAAAAGACAAAGTGAGGATCCAAACCCAGAATCTGGTTGTAGAACCCAAGGTTCTCACGCAATGCTACAGTCTACCTGCCAAGTTTATCTCCTTTCATAGCCTCCATCCACATCTTCCATTCACTAGGAATTTCTCTCTACCTGGTTCCTGCCTTCAAATTCATACATGTTTTTCAGAGCATAGTCTAAACTTCCCTTTCCTTAACAGCCTCTGTTATTCTCAACAAAAGTAAGTTTTATTTTCTCCAAACCCTGGCTAACTATTGTGTTTTAATTAGGGTGTCGATGGTATTCTGTCTTGTAGAGTATCAATATTCAATTCACGGTCAGTTGGAACAACATTCCCATCCCAGCCAGACATCCACATCCAATTTCCTAGCTCTTGTTAGTTATGTTACATGGCAAAAAAAGAGAGTCTTTGCAGATATGATTAAATTAAGGGGAGATGAAATGGGGAGCTTAACCTGGATTATATACCTTAAATTCAGTCACATGTATCCTTGTAAGAGAGAGGAAGAGGGAGATTTCACACACACACACACACACACACACACACACACACACACACAAACACGAAAGCAATGTGACCTGTAGAAACTAGACCTGCAGAAACTGGATTGATGCAGCCATAAGCCAAGGAATGCTGGCAATCACAAGAAGTTGGAAAAGGCAAAGAACAAATTTTTCCCTATAGCCTGCTGACATCTTGATTTTGACCTAGTAACATAGATTTTGGACTCTGTCCTCCAGAATTATGAGAATAAATTTATATTGCTTTAAACCACACAGTTTGCACTAATTTGTTGTATTAGCCACAGGAAAGTAATACAGAATTATTCAATTCAATTTTTCTAAAACAATGTGTTCAAATCAATGAAATAATGTTTTCACTTTTAAACTGGATCTCTGTGAATAGAATCCTGAATAATTAAACTGTATTATAAAGATACTAGAGGCCCGGTGCACGAGATTCATGCACTGGGCGGAGGGGGGGGCCAGTCCCTCAGTCCAATCTGCACCCTCTCGCAGTCCGGGACCTCTGGTGGATGTCTGCCTGCCAGCTTAGGCCCAATCACCCTTGGATCAGGCCTAAGCCAGCAGTCATACATCCCTCTCACAGTCTGGGTTTCTTGCAGTCCGGGATACCTTGCTCCTACTGTCCACCTGCAGCAGAGGTGGGAAAGGCTCCCACCACCACTGCTGCACTCGCTAGCTGTGAGCCCGTGTTCTGGCTGAGCAGTGCTCCCTCTGTGGGAGTGCACTGACCACCAGGGGGCAGCTCCTTCATTGCACGTCTGCCCCTTGGTGGTCAGTGCGCGTCATAGTGACCAGTCATTCCACCATTTGGTTGACTTGAATATTAGCCTTTTATTATATAGACTAGATGCCCGATGCACGAAGATTCGTGCAAGTATGGGCCTTCCTTCCCCTGGCTGCCGGCACTGTCTTCACTCCGGCCAGAGCTGCCTTTCTGCCTTTGCTCCAGCCCAGAGCCACCTTTCTGCCTTTCGTTCTGGCTCGGAGCTGCCTTTCTACCTTTCCACGCTGCCCAAGCATCTGGAGCGGATGGGGCAGTGGGGCACACCTGTGTCATCGCCATGGCGTCCCGCCCCGCCCCCAGCTGCTCGGTGCCTGCTTATGCAAATTAACCCGCCATCTCTGTTGAGGTAATTTGCATACTCACTCCTGATTGGCTGGTGGGCATCATGAAGGTACGGTCAATTTGCATCTTTCTCCTTTTTTTAATTCTTTTTAAAAAAATATTATAATAAGTATTACAAAGGGTATTACATATGTGTCCTCCCCCCCCGCCCTTGACAATCCCCTGCCCTCCCTTACCCCCCAGTGTCTTATGTCCATTAGTTATGCTTATATGCATGCATACAAGTCCTTCGGTTGATCTCTTACTCCCCTCCCTTCTGCCCCCCAACCCTCTCTGGCCTTCCCACTGCAGTTTGACAATCAGTTTGAGGCAGCTCTGCCTCTGTATCTATTATTGTTCAAAAGTTTGTAATGGTCTTTATTATCCATGAATGAGTGAGATCATGTGGTATTTTTCCTTCATTGACTGGCTTATTTCACTTAGCATAATGCTCTCCAGTTCCATCCATGCTGTTGCAAATGGTAAGAGTTCCTTCTTTTTTACTAGTGTAGATAGCCCTATGCTATGCATTTAGACTAATTATAGTAAAAAGTTGTGATTTAATCTTAGGACATTATTAAAGGAAAAATCTCTGAGTGTACGTAATGTCAGTTCAACTTTCTGTGTGCAGTTAAAGGCACATGATATGATATGTTGCTCTCTGTTACTAACTGTAGGAGGTTCCCAAAACAAAATTTTTATCTTTCATTTCACTGCTTCTAATATATGAGCTTGCTTCAAGGTTAAGTGATATTTCATTTCTCACCAAAAAATAGTTCTATTGTTTATTTCTTCTGGTAGAAAAATAAAATGAACAATTTTAGAAACCTAAAAATTACCACTCAAAAGTATTACATGAAAAGGGCTAGCACTTTCAGAGAAAAGATATGGATGCTCTTTACTTTCACATACTAAGATTTACTACTGAAATATATTCACCTATTTTTTTAAGTTAAATGCAAGATCTCTATACCTTAAAAAAGGAGAAAGTCATTTCATGAGACTTTGATCAATACAAAATTAACATTGCAGGTACAATGAAACTCTGGAGCTGGCTCATAATAGAAAACTCCAATACACCTTGTAAGTGATGCCAAAATAAGCAAGAAGTTACTCTTTATTTGAGCAGTCAGATTTCCCTTCTGTCTGCAAACAGAGCAAAACCCAGGACATTTCACTACTGGAGAACCTCTAATGAGTGGGTAGTAAAATACCCACCTTTCTGACTGCCACTGGATATCAAAAAATTACTCTCTTCTGACTCAGTAATTACCCACCAAAAATTTAGAGCAAGTGGTCGTCACGTCACCCAAATTAGTACCTGACAACGAATGCTTTTGGCAAGGTTGGCAGCTGAGAAACAGGAAATGAGTTGCAAAACATTATTAAAACTTGAAAATAACAGCCTTAAAGGTGTGTGATCTACCATTCAAATACTCAAAAACTACTGCGGAGAGAAAACTCACGCCTGGGTAGAAGGCAGGGAGCCAGTGGAGGAGATGAAGCAAAGAAAATGCCACTCATTCTTTGCTCGCCCAAAAGGACCACAGCCAGGTCCCTGCTGCGTCATTGTCATTATTACCACTATCTGTTCAAAGGTGACAAGTTAACAGCATTGGAAGGAGGTAGAAGTTCCAGACGTGTGTTTACAACTGCCTGCAAGGGGCAGGACTGTGCTCTGGGAAACTCTTGCCAGTTGTTGGATTATTTCCTGAGCTAGACAGTCCTTCCTAGCTCAACAAGGATGGCAGGAGGCTCACCTTAGAATCTGACCATGCACCATGTAACTCAGGTCTTCATGTTTGAGCAAACTGGGCACAGATAAAAAAGCTCAGCTTCTCTTTGTCTTTATGCTGAGTGCCATCTGGAAATGGATGCAGATCTCTCAGGAGAATGGAGTGGTTTCTTGATAGTTTGACTTTAAATTAGTCTAACCGGGTCACTGAAATTCAATTTTTTTTTAAAGATTATTTTTGGTAGGATCATTGCAGTACTCACTCACCACTCAATCCATATTCCTGTAATTCAACTGGAGCATTGCAAATATAGGCTTTAAAGGTGCAGTGACTTCTGAGTTATATTGTTGTTTATTTTTTGTTGATCTATATATAGTGCATGTAATAAAAAAAATCACTAATAACATTATTCAGTAAGTACTGTTCTTGCCATGCAGAAGACTTCAGTTATATGGTCTATTGTTGTAGAATTTTTAAAATAGCAAGCCTTGAACCAGGTCAGAAGTGGCCAGACCATGGCCCATGGGCTAAATCCAGCTAATCCATTTGTATACATATTGTCTGCGGTCACTTTCCTTGCTGCAATGGCTGCCGAGGTGAGTGGCGGCAGAAAATATTTACTATCTCACTCTTACAGAAAAAAAAATTGTCAACTGGACAGATTGCACTGGATAACGGCATGGATATTATGTGGATTGAAGTCTTTACCACAAGAACATCCTCTGGTTTCTATATCATTATTGTCTTTGACTCTCTTGACTGTATTCAAGACTTTCCATGATCAGTTCCCCTGTCCTATTCCCCTAACACTGTTGTCCAGTCCTACCCAGGACTGCATTCCCTGCACACACTGCGCACGCTCACACCTGAATATTGAGTGGTGGAAATCAGGGATATAAAGTCTATTAAGATTTGGTTCCTGCCTGTAAAGCACTTGCTATCTAGCAGGAGCTCATTACCTAGAAAGCACAGTGCCTGCAACAGACTAGGTGTCACCTATACCTATACCTTACAGGTAGTTGAAATGAATGGAGTTGAATTAAAATACACAGAAGAGAACTGTGGCAATAAAAGTACATGGTGCTTCCATTCTGGCATCACCTGCAAATCAAACTCAATGGTCTTTGTTTGTATTAAAAACGTTATAGAATAAATTCCCCAATAAATCCTTTCAAAGTTTACTTAAAAGCATTTTCTAAATTCAAAGCACACAGAAAAATGAATCTACAGTAACAGAAGCCTTTTACTCAGTTGCTTTTTTTCTATATATGTCTTAAAAATTTTTCTATCTTTCTGTCAGGGAGAGAGTGATTGGGAGAGAAAAATGGGATCAATATTCTGAACATTATGGACTGCTTTGTTTTGGCTATGAATAATTATTTGTGTCATGTCATAGATTCCATTATGACATTTCTGGAAATACTAACATTACTGGTATTGCATTTTCCTCCTGAGGTAATACTTGGGGGTCCACTTATGAAATTGTGTTTAAATGAAGACTAATTAATTGTAAAAAGGACCTCTTGGCAAAGATTGCTCAAATTAAATAATAATTACCAAATATCCTCTTCACTTTATGCTATGGAGACTTGGCCTCAAAGTTTTACCAAGCTCTTAACAAGTCAGTCCTGGCTGGTAATTACTCAATAGTCTCTTCCTTTAATGGTATAAACTTGTCAGGTTTTCCACAGCTTCTTAAAAAAAAGAAGAAGAAGGTAGAGGAGGATTAAAAAAATTTTACTCTTAATTTCTATCTAGGTAAGTACCACTTAAGTACTGACGGCATTTTTAGTTCAGCAACTCATCTGAAATACTGCAGCACTAACTGTGTGCATGCAATCAATGGTATTGCTTTCAGGTACCCAACAGGTATCCTTACTGTAAGTTTGGTTTCAGTCTAGAATCCTAGACCTTTCTAGCATGGAGACTTGAATGCTTTCACCCACTGCAATGATTATGCAATGTTAAAAAAATGAGTCTGTTAAGCATTTGATAGGAAAGAGGGATGGGGATATTATAAAAATGTGCATGTTATTTTTGGTCTGTTCTAGAAGCAACGTACTTGGTCTTGGGACAAGTGTCATCATTATTTCACGAGTCATCACCAAGGCTGACTGACCTGGGTGCAAAGTAGTTTGCTTGCCATCAGGACAAATTCATGTGGTACTCACCTCACTTGTCTAAGTGGGAGGGGCAGACAAAATGTGGGAGTTATAGCAAGATAATCTCCTAAACTGTTAGAAAAAATAGAACCATTAAATTATACTTAATTTGAAACGTAAAAGTTTGTGAGCAAAGGATGGATGTGTCTGGGGTGGGGTCAGCAACAAATATCCAGCGGTACCCTGTTGCTGTGGATTGAACTGTGTCCCTCAAAACTTTGTATGCTGAAGTGCTAACCCTGAATGCGGTGGAGTTTAGAGCTGAACCTTAAAGACATGATTAGAGTTACATGAGGTCATGTGGGCAGGGTCCTCGTGATGGAATTAATCTCCTTATGAGAAGAGACACCTGGCCAGGGTTGTTCAGTTGGTTGGACACCATCCTGTTCACCAAAAGGTCACTGGTTCAATTCCCAATCAGGGCACATGCCTGGGTTGCGGTCTCCATCCCCAATAGAAAGCATGCAGGAGGCAGCTGATGGATGTTTCTCACATTAATATTTCTCTCTCTCTCCCTCTTCCTTCCTTCCTCTCTAAAAGTCAACAAAAAGCCCAGCCGGTGTGGCTTAGTGATTGAGCATCGACCTATGAAGCAGGAGGTCATGGTTCCATTCACAGTCAGGACACATGCCTGGGTTGCAGGCTTGTCCTCAGTGTGGGGTGTGCAGGAGGCAGCTGATCAATGATTCTCTCTCATCATTGATGTTTCTATCTCTCTCTCCCTCTCCCTTCCTCTCTGAAATAAATAAAAATATATTTAAAAAAATAAAAATCAATAAACATATTTTTAAAAAAGAGAGACACAAGAGCTTTCTCTCTCCCTCCATTTCTCTTCTCTTCTCTCTCTCTCTCTCTCTCTCTCTTTCTCTCTCTTTCTTCCCTGCCCACCTCTCTCTGCCATGTGAGGACACATCAAGAAGGCAGCTATCTATGAGCCAGGCAGAGGCTCTCACCAGAATGTTACCGTGTTGGCAGCCTGCTCTTGGACTTCCAGCCTCCAGAACTGTGAGAAATAAAATTCTGTTAACTATGGTGTTTTGTTATGGCAGCTCAAGCTGACTGAGACACCTGGTACGCAGAAGATTTCCATATTTCTGTAGCAAAGGGTGGATCTGAAGGAGTGGCCTAAGTCTGAAGCCTTGATTAATACATAAACAGACTCTGAGTGGCTCTTTTTCTACTTATCGCCAAGATACAATCTGGCACAACAGTTTTGTTTGATAGACAGCATCGGCCCGTGCTTGTCAACTAGCCAATGTGAAATAACATTATTACTGTATAATGTCGAGTTAGGCTGCATAATATTTCCATTGTATGACACGCATGATGAAGAGATTTCAGAGGTCTCAAATGTTTACATAATTAGCATTACATATTTATAAAATCAAGGTACCACTAGCACCATTATTACCATATTTCCTTCCTTCCAGGATGCTGATACGTATGCGTGTTCACTTCCAAGAATGATCAGAACAAATGCCTCCACCTCCAAAGGCTCCTTGTGTCTCCTCTATCCCCACAGAAGGCATATGAACCCCTCACTTCATCTTGTGGCCTTGCCCAAACTAAAATAATCAGGGTCAGCTGGAGGAATGAGAGGAGAGAACAAGAGGGAACCGGCCTGAAATACCTGGCTCCCATGTAGTTTATCGCTCTCCCGCTGGTTTGAAAGGCTTCTGTAGCCATAGGCTATCTCCAGCTAGAAAGATGGTTCAGTGACATCCCTTTGGTAAATAAGTAGCTATTCCTCCTCCCTCTAAACGTCACATTGAAGTAGGCTGTGTTTTCTGATTAATTCAGTTTGAATACCGCTGACTGTCTGTCACTGTAGTCATATGTCACTGGTGGCAGCTCAGAGAGTCTAACCTTCTCTAACATCGCTGCACACAATTCATTTCAAAATGTGGTCTAATAGTTACCGAATACCTGCAAGGTAAAGGGAAGATGGGATGCATTTTCCCTCAAAATAGCCTGCAACCACATTTATGAAAGCAAACTCTGTAGGCACAACCGTGCTCTCTGCAATGCAAAGGCTGTACGTCACTTGGAAATTTCCCCAAAGAATCGCCTTCATCTTTCACCAGAGCCTGACCAAGCCCTTGGTATTCAGGCATGTGAGGAGACCTGGCACCTCCTCACGTTTTCTTTGGGGAATAGTTAGAGAGGGACAGGAAACCATGACCCTCTGTCTTTAAGTGGTCTGGCAGCATAACTCTGGGTTTTCACAATGAGCAGACACAGGCAACCCCTGCACAACGTGTCTCACTTGTTTCAGTTCTGGAGGGAGAATGGTGTGGGGGGACCCTGGGCTTTGGAGTTAGAAATTGGTAACTTGCTATGAATCACCTTCCTAATGTAAGGAAAGCTACTGGAGTTTTCTGACCCTCAGTTCTCCTTCCACAAAATGGTAATAGTATCCCCTCATTAAGTTGCTGTGATGAGCAAATGAAACCTGGAGGGGGAACCTCCAGCACCTTGTCCCTTGTTCATTGAACACACATTGGAAAACACTGCTACCAAAGGATATGCATTGGTTTTACGAAGAACCATGTGCAAAAGGGACAAGGCTTTGACCCAATCTTGCTCCAGGCTTTGGCCTCTTCCTCCAACAATAAATACACTCTTATCTGCTTGCAACTTCATACACAGGGACATGTGTTCCTCTGAACAATGAATGCTCTGGGCTGTCTCTGTGATCAATTACTTTATATCATTTTCAAATTGCCACATGTCTACATGTTTCCAAATAGTGGTCCCCAGACCGTGGTATGGTCAGAGGGGTTTCCTTCAACTTATCAAGGAATGCCACAGACAGAAATGCTTCTGGGCTCTTTGCTAAGAAAACTAGCATAAGCTGCTTATCAGAAATTATTGCATTTTCCCTGAAAGGTGAGCTGCTTTGTCAGTTGCTTGGGCTGCGTGAAAATCCTTCTTTTTGTCATGATAGGTCACTGCAGAGAAGCTAACAGTAGACTGTCATCTTCCTGGTGGATGCCAGGGCCCTGGGCAATACCCTGAAAAGCTAGCCTTTGCTTTCAGGACAAGTATGCTATGGTTGGGACCCAAGTCCATATATAAATGTAAGTGGTAGTAGTGTGGTTATAATTGTGCAATTTTAAAAGATGTATAGGTCAACTTACCTTGTGGAACCAGACCTTATGTACAAAGCTTGGTGTTCTCTAGTTTCCTATACTGGTCAAATAGTTTGGTATAAAATATTCCATATTTCATTCTCATCTTAAGTTTCAAGATCCCAAATTTCAGGCCATAAAGGAGCACCACAGGAAGCCAAAAACTGGAGTTTCCGGTCCTGTTGTACTAGTGGTGATTGGTGGCATTGGGCACATCATTTCAAATCCTGAAACTCGGTTTCCACATCTATAAAAGTCACTAGGAGTTTCAGATATGTCTGATTCTGGTCAAGGGCACATGCCTGGGTTGTGGGCTTGATCCCCAGTAGGAGGCATGCAGGAGGCAGCCAATCAATGATTCTCTCTCATCATTGATGTTTCTATTTCTCTCTTCCTCTTCCTTCCTCTCTGAAAACAATAAAAATATATTTTTTTAAAAAGAAAGAAATTGCTATGATTGTAATCGAACACATTATCAAGTTCCACCCAATTACGGTGTGAGAAGCTAATTGCTGCCACTCTCAGTTTTTTGTTTCATGCTAAGTGTCTTGGGCCTGGCCAATCAGTGTACTGTTTTTAAGCTGGGTGGGTAATGACATAGGAGGATTGTATTCTGCCTGGTAATGGTTTGGATTATACAAATTTGCATTTTTGACCAGAGACCTGGGAGAGTTTACTGAGCTTCCTGAAGTTTTAAAATTGAGTATGTATAGTACCAATTATAGTAATATTGATAATAACAACATCAATAATGATCATATCTAATAAAAGATCCTGGTAATGGTTTGGATTATAGAAATTTGCATTTTTGACCAGAGACCTGGGAGAGTTTATTGAGCTTCCTGAAGTTTTAAAATTGAGTCTTTACGTATAGTACTAATTATAGTAATATTGATAATAACAACATCAATAATGATCCTATCTAATAAAAGAGTAATATGCAAATTGACCATCACTCCAACACACAAGATGGCCGCCCCCATGTGAACACAAGATGGCCAGCAGGGGAGGGCAGTTGGGGGAGACCAGGCTAGCAAGGGAGGGCAGTAGGGGGAAACCAGGCCTGCAGGGGAGGGCAGTTAGGGGCAATTGGGCCAGCAGGGGAGCAGTTAGGCATTGATCAGGCTGGCAAGGGAGTGGTTAGGGGCAATCAGGCAGGCAGGCAGGCGAGTGGTTGGGAGCCAGCAGTCCTGGATTGTGAGAGGGATGTCCAACTGCCTAAATGGGCTGTCGCGCATCCCTTGAGGGGTCCCAGATTGGAGAGGGTGCAGGCTGGGCTGAGGGACACCCCCCCATGCATGAATTTTGTGCACTGGGCCTCTAGTAATAATAATAATAATAGAACACTCAAAAAGGTTAAGTGGCTTTCTCTAGGACATGACAGTTAGAAGATCAAGATGAACTTACACCTAACTCTGCCTGGGTTCAAACACCATAATCCAGAGTCATGGGGCTTCATGGCCTCTGTACTCTGCCTGATAAATCTTAGGAGAAAGGCAATGGCCCAAAACCATGTGACCTCATACTCCTTCCTTTAATTCTCAAGAACATATAGCAATGGTTTACATACTATTCCTATTGATGTGAACACAGAGCACCCAGTCTCTAGTTTGGAACAAAAGGCCATGGAGCAGACCACTGAAGATATCATACACAAGGTGCCTATCAGGATGTTTGGCATTAAGAGACGGAAATTCCTTCTCTAATCTATACACAATATCTGAACAACTGGTACTAAAGTAGCCAACTCAGATCACTCAGACTTTATCACCTTCTAAATATAAATGTGCTTGTCAAACTGATGTCTTTTCACTGAATTGAATGACTTTCACACCAAGCAGAGGGAGGCAGCATTTTTCTGGATTGGGTGTCATTTGGCCACCAGCTCATGGATGCACCCTGCATGGCCTCCACAGTTCTCTCCCAGGTTGGCCAGTGGTCATGCTCAAGGCCTCTCATGTGCACTCAGGGGTCAATATATTCCAGCTTGTTCCTTCTCCATCTCTCCCTCTCCCTAATCATCCTGACACCTGCTTTGCAGCCAGCCAGAGTGCTGAATTCTTGTAGGAGGGAATTTAGAATGGCACTGGGGATGGATTTGATTTGCTTTATTTGCAGTAACTGGTTTTAGGCATTTTTGCATCAAATCTTGTGCCCTTTTCTGAGCTGGTAACCAATAACCCCTGTAATCAGCCTCAGTGTCCAGTATTAGGGAGGACTTAAGTCAACAGTGCTGAAAAGCACTACTCCAAAAATAATCCCCGTGGAAAGGGCAGGGAACAGTCCCCAAGACCATCAGCGTCTCTCCCCATGGACATTCCCTGAATTCTCTCCACTGTTACTTGCTTTTTAAAAAAATCTAGATAATATTTCCTGACTATGAAGAATCATTATCCAGGTGTCCACAAAGCACACCTGTGATTCAAAGGTATTTCTGTTCTGAGAACATTTGTACCAGGACCACATTGGCTGCATGGGAGAGCAAAGCGATGGGAAAATTTGCTAGAACCTTTTATTTATTCACTTATTTATTTGGCAAAATGGTAGATGAATCACTTAACACACTGTGAAGAAGCATGATAAAGAAAGAATTGTGGGGGATTTTGTTGTTGCTTTGTTTTGTTTTTGTTTTTTTTATGATCACCCATGACTCAAGTAATCAGAAGGCCAAGATATAACCCTCTGAGCTGTGCTGCTTTTGGCTCACTCTGAATAAATTAATAGAATCTAAAACACTTGAATCTTACATATTCTATAATTGTATGCCTCTTGGGTTTGCCATTATTCTTATTATTCTGAAATGTACACATATTTCTCTTTCAAGTAATAGTAATAATACATATTTTTGAATTGAAGCGAGGCTCTATAATCTTCTCTATCTTTTGTGGTGCAATCATCTGCAAATGTACTTTAAAAACTGTAAAACACTATATAACATAAGGTTTTTACTGTGTGTGGTACGTATATTTTTATTTTACATATAATCACAATAATAAAAGGATTCTCGCTTGCATGCTAACGATAGCAATACTATTTCACCAAACTCACAGCCCATCCAGGTTCTCTGCTGCCTTGCGAATTTGCAGACTAGACCTGGTGAACCCTTTCCAATCTGACAAATGTCACAACCCATCCACCCGAGTTACCATATGTGGCTCCAGCTACGAGCATCAGCACACAATCATACATTTTTACAATGGGTCTATAAAACAACCATTATAATAAATGTCTGCTTAATTAATACATTAGGACATAAAGCAATTTATTATGCTCTTATTTGCTATCATTCTCCCTGCTCGAATTTAATAATGCAAAAAGGTTTCTCAGATGCCAATCCCTGAAAATAATAAAAATACATTCATCATGGATATTGAATGCAGACACGCCTGGCAGTACTGCTGGCGAAGAGGAGGCAGTCAGATGTGGAGAGAGAAACGGGGCTGTTTGCACAAGCTTGGCTAGCTCAGGTCTTCAGGAGCCTGGTGCAATGCTTGGCATGACAGTAAGGAAGGTGCCCGGAATAACTATTATTACCATATGCAACAAAGGGGGAGGGAGAGAGGGAGTTGGGGTGAAAAGCTTTCAAGTCAGTTAAATTCATGAGGGCTATGGAGGCTCAAATTGAAATTATCTCACTCTGTGCTGATAAATAAAGTAGCTCTGGTACCTAAATCATGACACTAACTATACGTTTCGATTTTTTTAAGTAGTGATTAGGTGGATACTCTGGGGAACCTACCAGCCTTCGCCGAGATAACAGACTCAACTTAATATCAACTTAAAAAGAGACTTGAATTCTAACCAATCTCGTGTAATGAATTGAAATTCTATAGCTTTCAGAGGGGGGGGGGAAGATAAAAAAGCAACACGGCTCCATTCTCTAACTTGCTGTCAGGAAATATAATTTGTGCTCTCGGTGATTCACCTAGCTCATATGCAGCATGCAAATTTATTTCCCTAATAATCAGACCTGGAGATTGCCCAAGAGGATTAATAGCATCATTCCTTATGACCGCCAGGATATTATGCACCTCTGACATGGAAAAATTGTGTTAGTTCTACAGAGAAAACGCAAGGATATTTGTCCTGCTAGACAATATAATAGGCTGGTGCATCATCAGATTACAATGTCATTTCAAAAACCTTGAATACAAATAATGTACAGTGGGGGAAATGTTGGAACAACCTCCCTGAATTCAGTAGCCTTGAATTCACATGTATTTGTGTGTGTGCTATGTGATGTATGCATATTTTTTTTATTAGAGCTTTCCAACATTGCCTGCAAAAAGGCAATGGTATTCTATATGCCATGCTATCTTGTCATTGTTTCTTGGAAAACAGATGAAAAAGACATGAGGAAAGGGCTCTTTCTGTGGTTTGGTTTATTTTTATCGTACCCATACACAGCTGAAGATAGCATTCAGAAACAAAACTTTCATAGGTAGACACTGATTCTATGGTGGGAGGGGTGCACTCCTTGGTATATGTACAGATATAGGTATCTAAGATTTTATTTTCCTTTCCCATCTGTATTTGAATATGGAGTCATTTGCACCTTTCATTGCTTAATACTAGATACTCAAGGTAAAA
>NW_005371410.1:7402966-7514678 GCF_000412655.1 Myotis brandtii
AGTTGTTGTTTGGGACGATATTTTATTTTATTTCTTTATCTTTCACAATGAATTGGTCAGAAATTCTCCAGAACGGTAATGTCTCCAGCTGTACTTTAGACCAAAGCACACTGCCTTGAGACAAGACCAAATTTCATTATTATGCGCATGGGAGCAATAAGATTAGCTCCTACTGCTGCCCCTAAGGTGGAGCAGCAGGATGAACCAATGAGATGATGCTAATGTGCATGTTAATAGTATTCTGCTAGAAGAAGTTGGGATAATTAAACATGTACCGTCTCTTTAAAACAGAGCAGCACACATTTTCTTCGGATGGGTGTTTACAAGAATTCCAATTTCAGGTCATAGCCATTTCTGAGATTGCTTAAGAAAGAGATGGGAATAACTTATCTTATTCATGTATTCAAGGAACCTTATAAAATGTGCAAAACATAACAGTTTTAAGGGGCACAACATGCATCTTATCTTGACAGAGCTGCTTTATTATGTGTACTGTTGTATACTGACCTAATATATGGAGCATTTTTAGCTAATATACCTTGCAGGAAACCAGCCTTTAATGTGATGGATTTTATGGTATCTCATTAGGGTGTGTTTATATAACCTGATACTAAACACATTTTCAGATTCATGTTCCTTATTAAAATTGTGAGCCACATTGATTTTTAGTTGGAACAGCAACAGAGTCATTTTTACTATTAAGAAGGGTAACTCTGAAGTTATTCCCAGGGCACGTGTTCTCCAAACAAACTTGGGGACTTGCCCTTTTACAGCTTCAATTAGCATGGTCTTCATGGGATAGCCCTCTGTCAGCTGACTGCTTAGAGGTAGGTTACTCTTCATAAGACAGAATTATTAATTTCATAGCAAGATTTTTTTCTGGAAGTAAAACAAAAAACCCGCACATTTACTCCTGTTGTTTTCTCATCAGTATCTTTGATTTTATGAGTTAGCCCCAAATAATATTGATAGATTGACCCTGGAGAGATACCTATCTTCACATCAGAGCTTCTGGGGTTTTCTTAACTAACACTCCCAACCGCGGCAGTGTTTGTGTGAAAGTGGAAAATTAAAAAAAAACAAGAAAACCTTAACAGTGCAAGTTGTGTTAAACAAAATAATGACTTTCACATGGTGAAGTCTCCGTTTTGTAAACTGATCCTGTAAGGTAACTCAGAAGTCAGCCATAAATAGTGTCCCAGGGTATTTCAGTGGAGTCCAGGGAAATAATGACCTAGAGGTACTGTAAATAGTTTAAATTATTGGAAAGTCTTTCTAAGAAATGTAATGTGAGAAGGGAGAGAAATGTGTGTGTGTGTGTGTGTGTGTTTTTCTCTATTGTGGAGTGAGTACCCTTTGGAAGTGATCCAAATGCCAAATGCAAATGTCTAGAGAAAAGAACTATCTTTTGAGGAGAGCAAAAACTTTTCCTTTTCCTCCTTGTTAGAGCAAAGCTAGTGAACACAATCCAACCAGGACGAAAATAAAGAACATAGACACTGAAGCACCCAAGTGTTTATTTCACTTTTGTATCTTAAGCCTTTCAGAGGGAAAGGAGAGAATAGATTTTCAACAGCAACGTATAGGAAACCTATGGAATCAGTATCGTTACTCATGATAGATTGAATGATGTTAAGCGTGTGATTTCATACTTTACCATATTGATAACTTGAACTGCAATCCTGGAGTGGTGGTTCACAAGCCTCGAGTAATTGCCATCTATATTTGGCCTAAGAAATTTTAAGTCAGTACTTGTTCTCAGGGAAGGAGACAAGTTTCTCTTTATTCTGCCCCTGGCATACTATTCATTATTAAACATTAAAGTTGTGTCAATTACTTTCATACTTGATTACTATCCCAGTTATCCTACCAGCTAATCAAGTCTTCTTTAAAGGCGTGACTACAAACCGATGTGAAGAATAGAGTTATTTGTGCCATTAATTTCCGAGTTAACCATAACTATTGATTATTTTAATTCACCCCACTCACTACCCATCACCATCATCCCCCAAATAAGATAATCGATGGACTATCTCTTTAATTTTATTCAATGTGAGATTCAACTTTCAAAGTTAGTCTTTGGCTAAATATAAGAGCCGGGTTCCTGTATTTGTTTTAAGTGGGGATGGACAGCTATCCTGAGAACAACTCTGTTGTTAGTATTAACAGCTTCACAGTTATTCGGCTTGAGGTGCAATTATTTTACCATTATTACATGCAAAGCTTTTAACAAAACAGTTGTTCCCTCCATTTAAGCAGAGAGTTTTATAATTTATTACATCTCTTTGGTCATCAACACACTATACAAACAGTTGGCCACCGGTGACCAATTACATTAAGGTTAAGCAACATAACTTTAAATTAGAAATAAGCTAATGTATCTTCATCAAGGGCCTGCTGTGTTTTCACTGCTGTTTATGAGATGATACTAAATGTGGATATGGAGCACGCTCACTGGGACCAATTCCTTTCGGCCTGAAAATGGGAAAGTCTCAAGTGTACCGGGGTCCAGAGCTAATTAATGGGATAACATCTGCTTTAAGCATTCAGCTGGAGTAATTTCTATCAACTTCCCAGTGAAGGTGCAGGGGAAACTGTCAGAGAACTAAGTATCTATCATGAGCCATATTAATCTGTGACGGGACTGCAAAGGCACTTTTCAGTCTTGGTTGTATATTTATTGGGGTGTTGCTATTATCAACACGGGTTTTCTCCCATTCTTCCCCCCTTCTGTGCAGGAATAATGGGGGGTGAGGGGATAGAAAACATAAGCAGATCACCTATTGCATACACATAGGCCAGAGAGCTGTTCCTGTTTTCAAATATTCAATGTAGAAGAGATTAAGGACAAGAATAAAACAGTCATGTTCCTTCTGAAACAATGTTTTAGCCACAAAGGCATTCGTGTTGTTTTATTGTATTACTTAAAAACACAGCAGGAGGAATAGCAGTACTGGAAAGCAAGCTTCAGAAGGAATAAGCCCACTTATTCCGTGTTATTTCACGTGATCAGCTCTTGCAAACATGATTCCAGCTCTAGGAGTGACTGAATAAAGGCCTGTCCTGTGTGGTCATTTACATAACTCCAACCTGAATGGAGAAAAAAAAAGTCATTCTCTGACACTTGATAATAAGTGATGTGTGTGGACATAGCAACCGCCAGCGTACCTTCAGCAGGGGTGTTCCACAAATCCTAATGCTTTATTTATGTACTTCGTTTTGTTTGCTTGCAGGGGAGTGAAAGTACGAGTCCATTTTAATGACATGTTCAGGAGGACATATTTCCATGTGTATGCTCTTTTGGAGTGAGCCCCTAAATTAGTATGCTTTCTATATAGTCATGTAATCAAATCAACAGCACCGAGCTTTATATCCCCCTGGTTAAAGAGAGAAGAAAATACATTGTGTCCAGGGGTTGAGCTGAATTATGCTGATGTCATTTTTTTAATAATCAGGGATCCAATAAATGGCATACATAAAATATGGTCCTGAGGAAGAAATTAGAATAATGACCATTCACCTTTCCCTAAAAGCTGATGGGGTCAAAGGTCAAATATCAGCTCACAATGAGTATGGGAAAATTCATGGTCTAAAAACCCACAGCCTCAAACGGATGTCACTCGGGGTTATTTTCAGAAATGAAAATGAGAGCAGAATCAGTACATTTTTTAAAAAACCTTAACATTTACACCACAGGGGGAAAAAAGTTAGCATTTTTTTCAGATGTTTAATAATCTTAGGACATTTTTAATATTGCTGAATTGAACTTGTGGCTGTCCCCAATTCATACGTTTATGCAATCATCCTATAGTAAACTAATAAGTTGCATTGGTTAATTGCCAAGCTATTTTGCATACAGTTAAGTTGTGCGTATAAAAGTACGCGTGATGAAACATGTAGTATTTTATAACCCAAAGCAACTAACATGCTCCTACCTAATGCATGCACACACACTGTAACCCGGGACAAATTGCTTACGTTAGTTACTACCACAGGCTGGCGGGCCAGAAAATACATTTGGTGCCTAATATGCATAAGCACAGAAATATGGTCAGGCTCATTACTGTAATAAAACTGTGATTTGCCAGCAGGATCAGTAGAAACACACTTGAAGCATTCTGTCCCTTCCAGTAGCGCATGTGCCATAAAGCAATAAGGTTGTAAGAAGGGTGAATCCTCAATTCAGTGGGGCTACCTTGTCTGGGTTATTTGAACCCTTATTTCCCTTAAGGGGCCCATTTGCTTGTCCTAATGTGTACACAGTGATAATGTTGCCATTTAAGCAATAAAGATGGTCTGCGAAACAGTAGCCTGCTCTACGACAATGTGGGGTAGCAAGAATTTAGAGAATTGGCAACTGTTGGTCCAATTACATAATTCCGCAGTGGCATCTTCAAATCAGAGAGGTGGCTTTTGAAAGCACTTCAGAGTAAGTAGAGTCCTGGACAAGTAAAACAACCAAGTGGGTTTCCTTTTAGTGCTTTGATGCAATTAGAATCAGGTTGATGAAAGAAAATGCCTTGGGTCTTCTGCTTGAAGTTTCCATATTATATACAAAAGACTCTTGAAAAGTTAATAGAATTTACATTCATAGAAGGCAGGTTAAAATGGAAGTTCCCTAGTTGGAGAGAAGGCACTAAGGGGTCATTTCCCATGGGAGGGGGCATTCAATAATCACACAGGGAAAGTCTGAGTGAACATATGAAGGTAAAGTGGCCCCCAAATGAGCCATGGTGCGCCCCAAAGCCCTCAAGCATCTTGGAGCCCCTTCATGGCTGCCACACTTAACAGGTGGGCCTGTGAAGGATGATGTTTGACAATAGAGAGTTAAATAGAAAATTGAAATCCAAGTTTGAGATTCTCTGGAAGAAACTCTGAAGATCGTGTGGTATACATTTCACTCCTGTTTATTTTTTAATGCCTTTTCTACTTTTAATGAAAGCTAGTTTTGCATTTTTACATGCCCATGCTAACAGACTGATAAGCTGGTGGTGGAGCCTAAGGAAGAAAATAACTAAATTACATATCTATAGAGCACATGTCTTTCCAAAGGTTTGAAAGAGATTCTGCTCACCAACTTCAAAAAGATCCAGAAACTTGAACATTTTACTTTCAGCAGTATATACCATACTTTTCTCTAATAAATATTGAGTGTCATTGCTACTCTGGACAACCTCACCTAACTGCTTCTTGGATCACTGTGTTGAGAAAGATTCTGAGCTCACATAGTATGTTTTTCAGCTCTCTCACCCACTGGTGCCAATTTCCAGTCCCAGAGGTCATTCAAGCATTCCCATCCTCTCTCAGCATAGATGCTCTTCTGCATCCTTCATTCTTCAAGATGTATTTTCACAGAACATTTTCAGACCTTTCCTAGTATGCTAAGAACTTTGGGTTAGACTATATAAAGATTCATTATGTACTAGTATCATATATATTATATTGTATGTCTATGTTATACATGTTATGAACTACGAATAATTTTCAGTCACACATCTTTACAGAAAATAGAATGTGTTAAAATAAGTTTAGGGTTATGTTGGTTCTCTCTGGGAAATGGACATGCCATGGCATAAGTAAAATAGGTATCCCTACGAATGAGGGGCACATCCAGGTTGGCCGAGTGGAAAAATGGAGCAGATAGGTCTCTGGGTAGTGCAGTTTGCGGGATTCAGGATTTATGCTTCCTTCCCACCAGCCTTCTGTGAGGTCTCAGATGCCAGCAGAGTCACTACTAGCAGTTGACATGTCATCTCCAGGATGCCCCAAATTTAAAGTAAACAAGCTACTAGGTCCCTATGGTCAGATCAGCTAATCACTTCCAAAGGAGGAAGTCTAAGGGTACTGAAGGATGTTTTATTTTACTATTTTAAAGAGATATGATGTGGATTGAGTAGGCACATTAGCAGTAAAGAGGCCTCTCCAGACAGAGCTGACCGTGAAGGCTTGGGTTTGTGAGAATAAAGAATGTCAAATTAAATCAACAAATATTTCCTACATACCTTCTAGATCAGCGGTTCTCAACCTGTGGGTCGAGACCCCTTTGGGGGTTGAACGACCCTTTCACAGGGGTTGCCAAAGACCATCGGAAAACACATATATAATTACATATTGTTTTTGTGATTAATCACTATGCTTTAATTATGTTCAATTTGTAACAATGAAAATACATCCTGCATATCAGGTATTTACATTACGATTCATAACAGTAGCAAAATTACAGTTATGAAGTAGCAACAAATATAATTTTATGGTTGGGGGTCACCACAACATGAGGAACTGTATTAAAGGGTCGTGGCATCAGGAAGGTTGAGAACCACTGTTCTAGATGCTCTGGGACCTATTGCATAATATGGCATGAGAAGATATCTGAGGGTCACATGAAATGGTTGAGTATGGGAAGTCTCGCTCTACTTGAAGAGACCACTTATCTTTGTTTTTACTTATCATATATTTTTTTAAAACTGTAATATTTTACTCTTTATCAGAAGGTAGAGAACTACAGCTAGCATTTTTCCATGTAAATAGCTTTGAAAGCTTTGTAACATGTCTGAGAATTGAACATTTCTCCTCACTTGGGCACTTTGGATATCACATTTTAGCACTGTGAGAACCTCCCCCCACCAACACACACACACACACACACACACACACACACACACACACACGCACGCACACACACACACACACACACAAAGGTCTGCTGATAAGCATAGTCTCTGCCTTTGAAGTGCTTATGCTTTCATGGAAGAGGACAGAAAGGAGAGCGTGCCTACAGTATTCAATATTATCAACATCTCAGGAGGGCAGCACACAAATAGTACCATTGGTCAGTGCATCATCATCTGCTTGTAAAGCCCATCTCAGTGATGGGTGACAGAGAAAAGGCCTGAGATTAGTCCTGTTTCATGAAGTTGCTCAGGACTGGTCCTGAGATTACCTTCAGAATGGAGGCTGCACCTCACCTTGGGAAGAAAGTCTCCTTCAATCGAACACAAACATCAGTCTAGATTTAGAACCATCTCTTGTGGCCACTTTGGAGGTTGGTGCACTCTTTTCCTGATTGGCCCTCTTAAACGCGATGTGCCCAGGGGAAACCCTGGTACAGGGAAACAAAGTCAGCTATTATGCCTTTCACATTTAGTTGGAAGGCATTTCTGTACTTGAGCTTTTCTTGTCTTCCTTTCTCCCCATGTTTCCCTTTCCTTCCATCCCCCGTGCAGCCCCCCTCCCCAACCCCCTCCCCAAAGGTCTCCCTGGATTTGATCTACTGACCTGAATCCTGAGGCTGGATTTGAAATCTTCTGAAGGGTCCTTAACGTGCCAGAGTTAACAGGCCTGCCTGGGCCAGCTGCCGTCTCAGAGCTGCTACAAACTCCACGGATTGTTTGGCAATAAAAATCAGTTATAAACGTGTAAAAAATACCAGAGACCCAAACAGGAGAGAGAGAAGGGGGGGGGGGAATGGCTCTTACACCCTTTTAGTGGACATCTGATTTATTTTTTAAATGAAAAAGCCACTTTTATAGCTACTGTAGTTCAATTATCTCTAATTTTACACATTTTATGCAAATTCTGAGCATCTTAATTGCAAATGAGAAGGAAACTTATTTTTTAAAGCAGAAAAAAACAAGGTATAATTTCGTATTTTCCTTTCAATTTTTAATTCCTATTCTTGGTTCAGCACCATTAAACTTTTAAAACTCTTTTTACACAGTTGTTTAAAATGATGTGTAATTTAAAGTGCAATCACAGGATCACAAACACCCATAGGCTTAAACAAGCAGCAAAATTTATTCCCAGACCTCGCTCTCCTTCTTGGAGAAGAAACTTTGATACTCTCCCACATAGAGTTTCAAAAGACTACAAGAAGACATACTCCAAAGGATTCACAAAGAAACTTGGTGTTTTACAAATCAAGTGCATTGGAACATATGCTAAGTATGAAGAGCCCAGCTGCAGGATTTTTGCCTGGGTGCCCAGATTTCTAATCAGTGGTGTGCTGATCGATGTTTGACACCCAACCCTCTGGAGAGATGACAATCAGCTCTCTCTGACTTGGAATGTTTGCCCGTTTCCATGGTGTAAACATTCATGGCATGGCCGGTTTCAAGCTACCAACCGGATACCACTGAACATGGAAGTGGGAAGAGACGGGCTCCTTTGGTTCGTGTGAGCAGAGCCAACTCCAGCACACCACGACTTCCAGCAATTTGGACATGCTTTGGAGATTTCAACTGGCTTTACTTTGAAGTGGGGTCTCTGGAGGTTAAAAAAAAAAAAAGGCCAATAGGAAAGTTTTCGACATTGTATAAATGTCTTGAAGATTTTATAGAACGGTGGGAAACTTAGCATGATGCTTGTAAATCTAGAGACATGAGTCTTAGTCAAGAATCTGGCAATCCCCAGCCACCCAACCTGTGCCAAATCTTTGCCTTGGAGTCTGTTCCTCAAGTCTAAAATGAGGATAATAAAGTTCCCTCTGCTGTGGGTTTTTCTTCTAATAGCAAAAGAGCTAATAGCAAAAGAGCTAATAGCCATGGGATCACTTGATAAACCAAAAGGGATATGCAAAATAAAAGCTACATTTCCTCATGTTTTATTTAAAAATCATTTATGTAATCAACAAAGATGTCTTAATGTCACTATAGGAAACACTAAGAGGTACACAACAGAATTCCTGGAATGATTCTTCAATAGCTTGTCATTAGGGTTTTCCTGAGAAAAGTCTTTCCTGGTCATTTGTGAGAAACTTACATACTATTCCCCGAATCTTGAGAAAAATCAGTCAAGAAATTAGGAAAAGAGGAAGAAGTATTATCACTATCTTGTGAGGATGAACGCTTAATTTGAATCTGTGCAAGATTTCCCCATTACCTCTTGGGAGAAGTGGAGTGACTCCAAAAGGCTTCAAGGATGGTGGTTAAGTGAGCCCCAAGCCCTCTTCACCCCCTCCCCCAGCTACAAAGAGTGTTACATTGGAACTTCCTCAGTGACCGACACAAACAATTTGTGGCCAGAACACTTTCCAGTCCTGGATTTCCCTTTCTTGACCAACCATATTTCATCCAAGCACATCAAACAGAGAAAAATAATCATCTGCCTCCAACAAAAATCCAGGCTCCTCTGGAAACAGAAGCCGATGAGAAGAGAAAGGAAGGCTTGTGTGGCACTTCTGCCTAACAACGATTAGGCTTGCTCCAACTGAGGTTGGACTCTAAGCAGCTGGTCCAGTATTTATTTTTGTAAAGGAAAATGAAGAGTGCATGTGAATCCCCGACTTTTACTTCTCTTTTCATATCTCCTTTCTCTTTGTGACTTCATGCTGGTTTGCAATTTGTGTTTTCACCACTGTAGTTAATTCTAAGACACAGTCTATCAACTCATAGCCTCCTTAGTAATGGAAGTGCCTCTAAATAAAATTGCATGTCTCTAAATAAAAAAAAAGCTCAACACTTCGATGGAGAGAATTCCTACCAGTCATTTCATCGTGTATTTAGCTGGTTACCCTTCATTGAAGCTACATTTATAACATAATTAATGAAATACAATTTTTTTTCTGGCTTGGAAACTCTGTATATGTATTAGTAAATACTGTTACCTAAAATGTCTGAGACCTTTCTACATAACCCCTTGGCAGTCAAAATACCCCACCTTGAGCATGTGACTGAGACCTGACTGTCTGAAATATATACATGCCTCATAATGCATGTCAACAATTTTACTATCTGGTACAAATGGAAACTTGCTGAATTTATTCCCTAAAACGCTTTTTATGCTTTCCTTGGTTCTGCCTTAGTGGTAATGTATTTAAATGTCTGGGAGAAATATTCAAAAGAATGAAACACATAACTTCAGTTGAGATGCCTACATTTCAAACCAAATACTGGCAGATCAGTGAGTATCCGGGTTAATACTATCATTATTTGATTAGGATAATCCACAGAGACACTGACTCATGCCTTCAGATCCTGCCTTTTAACCAATCAATATTTTTAGGGTTATGGTTTTCAGAAGGCAGGTGATAATTTTTGGAGATAACTTCTCAAGGTGCTGCTGACACTGAGATGCATATTTAATATGTTCCTGGAGTGACAGAACACAGCAGTGTTGAATTTCCCCCCTAGAAATACATGCACACATGCACATCCACACCCACAATGCCTCTAACCTGTAAATTCTTGAATCTCCGATACAGATTTAGCACACCAGCTCTTATTAATGTCAATGAAAATTTGAAAATTGAAGGGGTGGGTAGTGAATACCTTTCCTTCAGCTGGTCCTGTCTTTTCAGCTTAGAGGAACCCCTAAGAAGGAAATGGAAAAAGCAACTCTCCATTCAAAGTTCAATAGTGGGGACAGGAGAAAGGAGGTGAGGACAGCCACAGCAGTGAGCTGACAGTTCACTGAAATTAGTACATGTCACTACCTACACAGAACAGGGAATCACATGAGAACAGGAGGAGGTAGGGGGAAAGAAAGGGCAAAAAATTAGACTTGGATTTTTTAGAATGTCATTAAAATATATCTATTTTAATTTCACATGACTAAAATTATCTGTTTGCTTTGTATTAATTTTGCCTTGACTGAAATTAGTTGTCAGACCTCTGTTTATAGCCTAATTACCTTTTTCCTGAAAAAAAAGAGGTAAAAGAAATAACAATAAATTTGTAATGCGAAAGCTGCAAGTTTGTGGTATTTGTACAGATTAGGGCTGATTCTAGGAACAGGGTTTGAAAATAATTTAAATGAAGTTGGAAAAGCCTTGTATTTCTCAGAACAATGTAATTCTCTCTTCATTGTTTAGTACCATAGTTATGACTCCTGGCCACACAACCTTGACAGTGAATAGTGCTCAAGGTAGCTACAATTGAGTGTCATCCATTTCATTTGGCTCTCTTATGAAGATAGCTAGAGAATCAAATGTTTACACTCAAGACCATGGGTTGGCAAAATTTTCTGTTAAGGGCCAGATTGCAAATATATTAGTCTTTATGGGCCATAGAGTTTCTATCACAACTACTCAGCCCTGCTATTGTAGTGCAAAACAGCCATTGACAATATGCAAACAAACAAGTGTGAGAGTGTTCCAATAACATTTCATTTGCCAAAACAAGGCAATAGGTCTGATTTGGCTCACAGGCCAGAGTTGGCCAACCCCTACTCAGACAATTCAATCAATGGAATGTGAAAAAACAAACAAAAACTAATGTATGCACAGCACAACATAGATTAAGTATTCAACAAATATATTTTGAATAACAATACATGTCAATTAAATGTACTTTACTCAATAGGAGAAATGTAGATCTACCTCTAAGTCAGAATCTTATGGGTTTAAAAAAAAATCACTATCTTAGTGACTTCTTATAATCAACAAAAATAATAAATGAATATAAAGGCGACACAGAGGGAAAGTAACCAAAGGCACTGTTTATGGAAGCTAAATGAAAGGCAACTGTTCAGCATAATTAGCCAGAGAGAACACCGTGTAGTAACCAAGGTTTAAAATTATGCTCTTCCGCCATGAAAATAAGGGAACATTGAAGAAAGTGTTGGCTAAGTCGGGGTGATGTGAAATGTGCTTTTGAGAGACACGCATCAACATGAGCAGCTTTTAAAATATTATTTCCCTTGAAAGGATGAACTTCAATTATCTCATGAATAAGCAGCAGATTTGGGAAGAAAAGTTACTGGTCTCAGTTTTGGTGTTGCTTCTCCCCTTATGGCTGGTTTCCTCATCTGTGTTAAGGATTAGGCCAGATGATCCATCGTACTGAAACCCGGACTCTACTATTTGCATTTTAATTAGAAGATCTCTGACTTACTCCATTTTGCTTTCTACCTAAGGGTGAAATGTTTTACAAAGCAAGTTTCCATTCCACTTCCCCCACCCCACCTACCCCATCCCCTTCACAGGAAGAGTCTGCACAAATATGAAGGCAGCTCATCTCCCCACAGGTAGCCAGGGACAAGGCACATGGGGCAGACAGCAGCTCCTCTACAAAGTCATCCTGGGCATCTCGAGCATTCTTCAGCTGAGGGGCTTTCCCACTCAGTGTCTGGACCATTGCCAAGAAGATCTGTCCAGCTGTAAGCCTGATTTTATATAGTTATTTTCACTTATTTTTTATTTCACAAGATGTAAACGAATCTGTTTAACTAGAAAATCACGTCCCTTGAAAGTGATTATAACCTAATTTGACATGCAGTATTTGTACACTTATTCTAGTGTTATGATGCATTCACTGTGTTTACATAAATATAGATTTCTGTATAATTACTCCAGATAATGTAAAGAGTTAATCACATGAAATCCCCTAAAAATCACATTTGGGTAAATTTTTTTTATACTTTGAAAGTTAAATTTCCTTTGGAAATAAAGTGGGCCTATTTCCAAAATGTTCTATAAATTGTTTTTGAGAACCTTACAAAAATATCTACTTTCTTCATCCATTGTTCTTTGCTCATTAATTGATACAGGCAGATAAACAATTTTGCTGAGCATCAAATGTGTGCCAGATACCAATAAAGATAAATAGACCTCTGTGTTGTCTTCAAGAGCATTCCATCTAACCAAGTCTGGATGCATTTCATGGAGCAAAGTAAAGCTGTCTTGATCTCCTCTGCTTATCTCTGATAATCACTATATTTTCTTTATGAAAAATACAATGGAGGAAATATACAAGAATTATTTGCGTGGAAATAAATGTCAAGAGGAAAGAGGGAGGCAGAATTAGCATGAAATTCTAAAGAAAGAGTTGCAAATATTTTGAAGTTTTCCTCTTTTTATATCTTACTAGAGGCCCAATGCATGAATTCGAATTTGTGCATGGGTGGGGTCCCTCCGCCTGGCTGGCGATAGGGGCGATCAGGGCCATCTCACCCAGTTTTGATCAGGGCTGATCAGGGCAGGCCGGCCAGGGGGAGGGACCGTGAGAGGTTGGCCAGCCAAGGGAGTTGGCTGTGGGAGCGCACTGACCACCAGGGGGCAGCTGCTGCCCCCCCTGGTGGTCAGTCGATGTCTGGATGTCTGGTCGACCAGTCATAATGGCTGCTTAGGCATATATATGTTTAAGTTTAGGTAAAGGCCTGCCAAAGTGTATATAGTAGAAAAGGGCTGGAAATTATTGATAATGGCATCTATTTAGAAAGATGAGGATGTCACTGTGTGTGGACCCATCACAAACACCATGCTCTCTCATCACTTTCGCTGGACACTCACAGTTTTTGATAGTAGTGCTTCATGCACTACTACATCCCTTGGGGGATGTCGGAGCCATCACAAACACCATGCTCTCTCATCACTTTCACTGGACACTCACAGTTTTTGAATAGGGATTGTATGGAGCTCATTCTAAAAAAAATTCTGAAGCAGGGATGAAAAAATATCTTCATTTCGCCTACAAGTGTTATTCCTCCATCATCATGTTTCAATCCTCCTCTCAAATCCTTGGGCTCTTCTCTTTATTATGTTTTCTAGAATGACTTTAGACATAGTTATAAAGTAATAACCTTCAGTAAAATAGGACACCTATATTTTTTTAGGATGAGTTCCATACAATTCCTATCCAAAAATTGTTAGAATAAATAATAGAAATTCAGAAATGGAATGGATTATAGGAATTGCCTCTGGTACCCTTTAACAAACCAAGTCATTGTTTTAAACCTAGACTTCTAGTACTTCAATGAAATTTTATTCAAATAAATGTACATTGACTCAAGTACCTAGGCTGCCCAATGTTTCATAAGTACAATTAGTTTACTTCAAAAGAAGAAATAAAAGTACATACCATTTGGCAATGAGGTCCTACAGAACTAAAAAAGGTTGCTTATTATAATGAGCATGGTATTATACCACTATTTGTCCAATTGTTTATTCCTAAATTATCTATATATAAAAGCCTAAGCGACCAGTTGACCGCTCAACCACTCAACTGTTCGCTTTGATGCTCACTGACCACCAGGGGGCAGACGCTCAACAAAGGAGCTGCCTTCTGGTGGTCAGTGCACTCCCACAGTGGGAGCGCCACTCAGCCAGAAGCTGGGCTCAAGGCTGGTGAGCGTCTCCCGCCTCCTTGGCTGCCTGCTGCTTCATGCACTACTACATCCCTTGGGGGATGTCGGACTGCCGGGTTTGGTCCGATCGGGCCGAATCCCCTGAGGGGTCCTGGATTGCAAGAGGGCTCAGCCAGGCTGAGGGACCCCACTGGTGCACGAATCCATGCACCAGGCTCTAGTTTCTATATAATGGAATTATTCTTAAACCATCAGGTAGGAAAACCTTAAAACATAACACCCTATAGATGAGCTAATTAACTATATGCAGCCAACTTGCTATACAGGGTTTTCATGCAGGTCCAAGTTCCATATTGTTCTCCCATTACAGACAGAGTATAAGGTCATCATAGTGAGGGATCAAAAGAATGTGTTGGATCCTAGTTCTCCATGTTCCTAGGAGCAAGTTACTCAACCTTTCTGTGCTATAGTTTCACTTTCTGTAAAATGGGAATAATAATTCTCATTGTTGTGAGGGTGTAAATAGCTCATATACAGAGGGCATTTACAGCATTGCCTGGCACATGGTCAGGACACAGTGCATAGCTGATAGTTGTAGTAGAAGCTGCAGTGATCACACTGACCTTAAATGGCATTTACATACACTTACAATATTCTTGCTCATTCATTCAGCCTGTGCCCTTTATTCAAAGCCCTTAGGTAACATTAGCAATGTCAACAGGAGCCTGAGGTAATGACAAATTATCCATTTAAGTGTATGTATTCTTCACACCCTCAAGATCCCTACTACATTTTTGTCTTCCATTAACATGGCTAATTGTGAAGTGACCATGTTCATGACCACTTGTTTGCTTATATGTTTGATGTTCCTACTGGATTCACTAGACACCAATAATGACACTATAAACAATGTGTGACACTGCCTGATAGAAAGTTCCTTTTTATTGTCTAACTCTCATCTCTGGCCTACTTTCCTTTCTAATTGACCTTACTCAACCAACCCACATTATAGAACACAAGCAAGCATGAAGTACAGAATTTCCAAGTTTCACCTTCTCTCTCCGATCAGTGTTTAGTAAACTGCTAAGGTAAATGGACGTATTTTTGATATATTCTTTGTTTAGGATAATCATTTTAGGAAAATAAATGATTTTTTTCCTGCTGTGTCAATAGCATTTCCATAGTATCACATCCAAGCTGGCTTGCTACAGTAGTCTCAAAAGAAGGAGAAAGTTTCTAAGGAACATCATCTCAGAGGCGGGGGAGTCCATAAGAGCGCCACTGCCCCAGTTTTGACATGCTGTCTCCCTGAGTCCTGGGAGCACATTGGATGTTCTCTTCCTCCAGGTCCCTGTTGATCGCCTGAACTGTGACGGTGCTGCTTGAAGTGGTGAGGGAAGGGGTAGAATTGAAGTTATCCAAGTCACAAACATGTCGGATGGGACTCACAAGCCAATAACTGACACTCTATGAGGCCTCCCTGAGGGTTGTCTGGTTTTCAGCAGAATGTTAGTTGGTTACTTAACATATTCTGTTGTCTTCACTTAAAGGCATAAAATCAGGAAGCTTTGCTTAATTTTTCCAAATAAGATAGCTAGAAAAGGGAATCCCTCTTGCTCCCAGTTGGTATGATGCGAGGAAACATTCTCCTTTATCACTGGGTGAACTTGTGCGGATGGCCTGCTTATTAAAGTGTTCATCGAATCATTTAATTCAGACACGTCCTTTCAAAGTTTTCAGTTTAAGGGGCATAACAAATAGGCTTTTTGTAATTTTTGTTTTAATTTTCTTTAAGCTCTAAAATGAGACATTTTAAAAGTGCATTCCTGTTTTCACATTCCTCTATTCCAAGCTAATAAGTACTTTCCTTAGTTGTCTAGTAACTAGATGTAAAAATCAGGTGTTCATCATTACCAGTTTTAAAATATTTTAGATATTCTTAAAGTATGAAAATTCTTACCACCACTGTCTTGCCAGATGCCCAGCACTGTACCTTGACCTCTGTCTCCCTCTGTAGACACACTTCCTACTGCTCTGCCTAACCAGGCTCCTTTGGGAGGGGGGTTTGTAAACCCTGTGCTCATGCTAACGAAGTTCTGTACAGCTCACCCACTGGCAAGAATACAAAATTGGACCTTCTAACAGTTGCAGAACTGTGGAGTGTTTTTACATTGATCTTTTGCTAATACAATTAGCAGTATGTCTTGCATGTATGACTTAATAAATCTTTGAATCATAAAAATAAAATAAAAAGCGACATTTTGGATTTGAGAAGCCCAAATAAAAGACAAAAAGAATATGAGAAGTGTCTTGCTATATTGCCTTCTAAATAAGCTTAGGAAAGGGCTTTATTCAAAACAGATTAAAATTTATCTGGCTCACCTTCTGCAAACATGACTGGCTTTGGGCACACCCAAAGGGAAAAAAATGTTCGAAGTAAAATTTATAAAAAGTGACCGGAAAAAGGCAATGCTTGTAATAAATAATATATTATTATAAGAGAAACAACGTGATTGAGTGATGTCACTCTGATGCCTTTTCTCCACCAGCATAACACCTGCTCCAGCATTGCTTCTGCCCAGGGTTGTTTTCTATGCTTGGTGGAAGTACTTACTGTAAGAATCACCTGCATGAAGTCCTTTACCAAGGTGATTACACTACCTTCTGTCAACCCATCACAAAATGGAAGACCAAATAAGAATCTAGATGGTGAAGTGAGCACATACTCTGAAGTACTGAGAGTTATTCTTGTCCTAACTGTATGTGCTCTTTATGTGGGCCTAAAATAGCATTTCAGAAATTCTTCTCAGGGCCTCAGGGCCATTTTACAGATTGCCTTTCTAAATCTTACAGTGAAAACAACCCAGACTGAAAGAATCAACATGTGCAAAGGACTGTTAAGTAGCTTCTCTCCCTTTTTAGATCTCAATAATTGCTACAAAGATGAAGATTCCTCCAGCTCCAAATTGTCATTTGTTTAACCTATGATGAATGTCATCAGTTACTGGGGCCCTATTTATTTCTATTGAGTGAGAAGAAATTTGCCTTATTTATCATAGGGATCAAACATAGGAGAAAGACATAAGTGTGGTTGAAAATTTACAAATGTCTGGAGATCAATGTTAACAATAATTTTGGTATTCTTTTGGTAAAAAAAACCAACCCTCATTATTAATAAGGATCTATGAACTGGTTTGGGGCATTGTAAACACAGTTCTTATACAAGACTCTAGATTTATTCACTTGTTATTTAATTCATATGCTATAAAAATATACAGTCATATTGGTGCCATACATCCTTGACACACTGACTTCTGCTATTCTAGAAAAGGTCATTTCACAGTTGTTGTTTTTTATATTAGCTGAACCTGTTTAATAGGATTTCTACAATAGGGGAAAATAATTCAGCCCCTTTTCTATGTGCTCAAAGCTAAAATCTTGCAATTCTTTCACATTTTTTCTAATGGAATAGGCTCCAAATTTTGGGCCATAAGAGTCACTTGTAAGAATCATGCAGTAATATTATTGAATCTCAATTCTTTTATAAAGACTATTTAGTATTGTTGGCCTACATTTATTCAGCAAAATTAGACACTGTCCTGAGTCAGAAGGAGAAACCAGAGTACAGGTATTGACACTTGTGGGGCTGTGTTGAAAGGGGCCATGCCAATCTTCCAGGTTTGCTCACATGAGTGTCACTCCTTTAGAGTCACAAGACACTGAGTAGAGCTTAGCTATGAAAGTATCTTATGAAACTTCATTTGTGATATATCTTGATAGGTAAGCCAAGTGTCCATTTGGAGGCAAGACCTGAATTGTGTGTTTATTTGTGTCCTATAATTTGAGTTCTGGAAAAGTCAAAACAAGCAGGTTGCCATTTGTCAAATGAATCGGCTGGTTTGTGAATTCTTTGTCTAGCATGGAATGCCCATGCACCTCATCCTTAATCTGAGGACCTGTATTTGATGTGTCTACGGATGGTGAATTACCATCTGATGTGTGATAGCAAGATTCATTATGTTACACTTGATTAGGTCATGTAGGGCATTGTTCTTCGTAAGCTACAGGTTTGTGTGGTTTAATTGGAGAACTTAACCCTTGTAAAGAAATTAGCTGGGGGTCTGGCGCATAGTAAGCTCTCAATTAAGTTAGACTCTAAGTAAGTGTCATGGAACCATACATCTTAGAGAGAAATGGCTTTAAAAGTCATCAGTCCAGCTTCTTACTTCTGCATAATAAATATCCTACACTAAATTATTGTCTCAAACTCTTCATTCTCGTATATCATTTATATGCATGATTGACATGGCCTCTAGATGCTCAGAGTATATTTCCCCATGCGTTGTCATTGAGCTTCGCTATATGACTTGCTTTGGTGAATGGGGTATTATAGGAAATATTTGAGAGTGGAGTTTAAATATGCTTATGGATTTGGACCTGTTATTTTGCACTTCTATCATTGCCATATTAAGAACATTCCCAAGATAGTCATCATCCCTTCAACTTAGGTCCCAGAATGAGTAGATCTGTCCCAGTCACCCCATAGCCAAAGCAGAGTTGCTCCAGATGACTCACTAAACCACGGATGAACATAAATGTACGCTACTGAATTTGAGAATGATTTTGGTGTACATCAATCTGTAGCAATGGCAGACAGATGCTGTAAGTACTCCCATTAATGGGGGAGAAATCTTAAACCCTAGAGAAGTGTAATAGTTTTCCAGGCTGCCATAAAAAAATACTACAGACTGGGTGGCTTAAACAACAAATTAACTTTCTCACAATTCTGGAGGCTAGAAGTCCAAGATCAAATAGTTGAAAGGGTTGGTTTACTCTGAGCCATAAGGATAGAATCTATCCCAGACCTCTCTCCTTGGCTTGTAAATAGCAATCTTCTCCCAATGTCTGCACATGGTCTTCCCTCTCTGTTTGTATCTGTGTCCTAATCTTTTCTTTTAAGGACATGAGTAATATTGTATTAGGATCCACCTCAGTGATCTCATTTAACTTAACACCCTCTTTAAAGACCTTATCCCCAAACAGAATCAAATTCTGAGGTACTTGGGATTAGGGCTTGACCATTTGAAGTTTGGAAGGGAGGACGATTCAGCCCATAACTGTAAATGATGTACAAGTTGTCCAGCTGGCACATGGAAACAATACCCACTTTGTATACTTCCTCTTATTTCTGATCTTGGTTTAATTATTATTGCATGAACCCTATGATTCACACTTTTTCACAAAGTAACATCCATGTGGTTGGTTTAGCTAACCTAATAAATCATACTCATTTTAGGGCTGTGGATGACATCAATGAAGGACTCTATGTCCACTCATATCACTTGGAAATAAATAAATAAATAAATAAATAAATAAATAAATAAAACAACTTTGAGTGTGTGTGTTGTGCTAAGCAGTGGAGCTGCCTGCATGTGCTGATGGGCAGTCAGACACATACTTGAGTGACTATAAGACAACTTGCTGCATCATGGAGGCACATACAGAAAAGCATTAGGGACACATCACCAGGACCACAATTAGGGGAGATATTGAGGAAAACTTATTAGAGAATGTAACATTTCAGAGGGTCTTAAACAACGAGATCACAGGTAGAATTGTGGGGCAAGTCATGGACATGTGAACTATAACCGATTCTGGTAAATGTTTTCTTCCTTATTGTCTCTGCTATGGTCACAAAACCACAAGATGCAAAAAAATCTTCTTACAGAAAACCCCAAATCTTCCTGCCGAAATCTGTTCTTTTCCCAGTCTTCTCCATCAACATGTAGAACAATATTTAACCAGTTATTCATGTTTGAAATTGGAAATTTCAAAGTTCATAACACTTCAAATTTAATAATTGTTCAGCTTTCTCCAAAATGTGATTTGAGTCTTCCAGTTCTTTCCATTCCCACTTTCAGACCCTGCTCCAAACCTACATCATCCATCCCCAGTCCTGGCTTCCAATTGGCCTCTTCTTTTCCATCCTTCCTCACTTCAACACATTTTCCACAGTGTCCAGATTATTTTTTTTAATGTAAACAGATTGTGTCATTTCACTGCTTATATTTTGTATTCTATTAAGCTTAGAATAAAATCAAAATTTCTTAACTTTGCTGATAAAGCCATTTAGACTGTGGTTCTTCATTCTCCAGCCATATCTTGTTCCATTTCCCTCTTTAAATATATTTCAGTCATATGAATGTTTTTGGGCTCCATGAATATGTCAAATCTTTATCTGGAATCCTCTTATCCCTGTGTCTGAATTCTTAGCACAAATGTGTCTTTCTTAGAAAGTTCTTCCTTGATTGCATAATCTAAATTAGGTACTCCTTAATACTTTCTCATAAAACTCATGGTACTGACCACAATTTAAATTATGAGTTTGTGGATGCACATGTTTGATGTCCATTTCCCTACTAGACTGGTGATTCATGAAAGCAGTATGTTCAATTTGTTTAATTTGTTCAGTATGTTTAATTTGTTCAGTATGGTATGTGCAGCGCTGATATGCTGCCTGGCACATAATAAGTCCTCTAGAGAGACGGAGGGAGGGGAGAAAAGGAAAAATTTAAAAAGAAAGAAAGAAGCCCACCAGTGTGGCTCAGGGGTTGAGCATTGATCTACGAACCAGGAAGTCACAGTTTGATTCCCAGTCAGGGCACATGCCCAGGGTTGTGGGCTCAATCCCCAGTAGTGACTGTGCAGGAGGCAGTGATCAATGATTGTCTCTCATCATTGATGTTTCTATCTCTCTCTCCCTCTCCCTTCCTCTCCTAAATCAATAAAAATATATTTTAAAAAGGAGGAAGGAAAATAAAAAGCTAGTCAAGCTTGCACATTTTCATTTTTACCTACTTTGTCCATGAAAAGCTGTGTGACTTTGAGTAAGTTATATAACCTCTCTATGTCACTTTTCCTGCCTATAAAATGTTTCAGCATCATCAGAAATGGGATGCCCTCAAAAATGAAGACAATTCCCTGCATTTTGGGAGGAGGACGAAACTCAAGAGTAGAAGGGAGAAAAACTCAGAAATAGGGTGGTTCTACGTGGTATTGGGTCCCTGTCTTATCTGATTCTCTCCCTCTGTCTTCTCCCTGTTTTGTTTTGTTTCTTTTTTTTTTTTTTTTTTTTACTCTTTTTACTCTTCTCTTTCTCTAGTATCCTCCCCCCAGATATTTCCTTTGCACCCTCTACTACCTTCAGGTCCACAGTCTCCAGAGCAAGAGAAAATGAAGCATGGGTCTGGTCTCTTCCTTTGTCATGGGTCCTCCAAGCTCTGCTGCTTCCATCATGTTTTCTGATGTTTGACAACCTCTCTTTTGTTCTCACTTGCTCTTCCAGTGGCTTTTCTGCAGTCTCATTTTTCTTTCTGTGTTGGTCCTTTAGCGTTCTCTGTGATTTCACCAATAAAAACACACACATTTCTTAATTGCATCCAATTGACTGCTTGTGCACATACTGTTTCCCCACCTGAAGTGGCCTCTCTCATCCTCTTCACCTGCCCTGATATTATCTATCATGTGTCAAGAAGCAACTGAAGCCATTCCTGAACGCTTCCTGTCCATCTTAGCCCATATATAATTACTCCCCCTTGATGCTTCTCTTGGACCCTAAGCATTCACTGTCATATAAAATTATTTATCTTTTTACCATATACATTTTCCTTCCTGAATGAGATTACTACTTCTTTACAGTCAGGGACTTATCTTTTTATTGATATTATTATCAACCATCAAAGCATTGTTATATATGTAGCAGGTTCCTCCTTAAAAATACATTGAATAACATTTATTGAATGAATCATTGGTAGCAACTTAAGATGTGTTTATTAATTGAATAATGAGATATGGAAGGAACAAAGCAAGTATGTATTGAATAATCAAATGCCTGAAATGAAGCCAACAGACTGCCCAGATGTTCTCACCCAAGGGGAAAGTTCCCCAGTTCCAGTCACAGTTGGATGATATTTACAAGGCTTAGTATCATCTTTACTGACTCATCTCCTGTTTTCACTGATATCAGAAATAAATGTTTTTGTCAGGAAGCCTAATTTAAAATTCTTGGCATATATGAGCATTTTATTCATAATATGACTTATAATCATTTGCTTTATTTTAATAAAATTAACTCAGAGTTACCTTATAGAGAGCATTAAATTTTTGTGATGGCCCAGTAAAGCCAAATGTATTTCAGAAGCAAATCTAAGCCAGAGGGCATGATTTTACGGATGAGGCTATGGGGGTACAGAGAGGTTAAATAATATGTCCTCAAGACACACAGCTAATTGGTGAAAAGATGTGGTCTAGAATGCAGATCCCTTGACACAGATCCCATATTTTTTCTACATCCTGTTGCCTCTGTTAGTGAAAAAATAAAAGGATAATCTTCAATGTGGACTCCCCCCCACACACATATTATTTTAAGTGCCATAAAAGATTATAGTATAATCTATATTATGCTGTGATTAGGAGAAGCGTAATTTCCAGCATCATAAAAAGTTCTGTGGAAGATCTGCTCAGGCAGGATTAACATTGGTGTAAACATGGGATCAGGTAAGTAGGGGACAACCAAGTTGAGCTGAAGCCAGTGCTGAGACTTCAACCATGAAAGTATGGGAGTGGCCAAGGTGAAATGAACCACCCCCATCCCACATTTGCTTTGTCATTAGGATCCTCAAGTAGCCATCCCTCCTTAGTCCAGAGCTTTTGCTCACTCACTTGACTCATCTGACTTTAAACTTGTCTCTGCTCTCTGTTAAGAGAGGACCAATGGCCTGTCCTCCAGTGTTACATATGTACCTAGTAAAGTGGCCTGTTGGTGACAAGGACTTAATCCACTAGCTCAGGTAGATAGTACAGAAAACAAAACAAACAAAAAAACTTGGCTAGTTAACCAAGACATTGGATTCCAGGAACATTTCTGCTATTAGTTAACCATGTGGATTTGAGATTATGCAGTCAGTCTACACATTTGTGTCAAAAGGGGGTTAGAATAAAAAAATGCTTTCCATCCAAGGAACACTGGGGGTCTCTGAGAGGGGCCTCTGTGGCTTTATCAGTGGAGATATCAGGTTGGACGTCCACACCTCCCAACCTGACTTCAACCAGAACTGTTCTAGTTTAATCTGCATCAGTATCTTGCATAATACTTAATCAGAAAAATAAAAATAAATTCTGTTTTAAAGTAACAGTAATACAAACAAACAAAATTATGTCGGGAATCCACTGGTGTAACTCATCTCTAAGGTGCCTACGGAGCCCTTCTATCTATAAGACATTTAGGGCAGGCTGGGCCTGATGGTGCATTTCTGATCACACCAGGTAGGCCTGACCTGTCTAGGGTCAATCACATTGGTGAAGGTTCCCACCACAGAAATTCTGGGAGAAGCCCCTCCTTCCCTTACAGGTCCTCTAGGCCATAAAGCTACCTAGGATTCTAGTTCAAATCAGAAAGTCACCAATGAAATAAATTACTTGCAATTTTCCCTATGGCTTAGACCCGCCCTGACAAAGATCTGGGATCTTATGAGGCTCTGATTTAGCAAGTTTATTTCAATTCATTCATTGGACATCAATTATATGCTATCCATTGGCTTGGTCATGTTCCGCTTTTCGGTTGAGATTTATTATCTTGTTGTTATTGTTTATTTTTGGTTTGTTTTTGTTTTTCCACACTTAACCCCAAAACTGTAGCCCTGTATCTCCATAGAATAAGAAAACTTAGGGACCAATGGCCTTTTTTTCCTTATAAGTTTCCATTGAATTCTTCCAACCTTTATCACCAATTGAACATCCATTACCAAACTAGGTGCAAGAATAAATAGAAGAAAAGTTTAAAAATAGGATTCCTGTCTTCAAGGATTTGGAGTATATCTGAGAGAAAAACCTTCCCCACACAACACCAGCAGGTAACAAAGGAAGAGTGCTAAATTAGCTACAACCACCTGCCAAAGGTAAACATTAAATTTGCTTGGCAGGATGGAAAGGGTGAGATTGAGGCAAGCTGGAGTTGTCAGAGGTTTGACCTGTCTGTTGAAGGGCTAAAAGGATTTGGACACAAAGAGAGAATGATTTCTTAAGGGAAAAGGAAGAAAGTAGAAGATAAGCCCCAAGAACCAGTTGCTTTGGGGTGGAAGTTGGCTATGTCAGAGAGCCCAGACACCCACCTCTGCCACCTCCTTGGTGGAGGTTGCTGGTCAAGTGACTTACCTCTTCTGGATCTTAACCAATAATCTTCCAATGGATTTCCAGTTCCTGGGTTCATATTTATCTCAAAGGCACATTTCTACAAGTTTCTAATGCTTGCCACATGCTTAGTGCTCCCTACCTGTGTGAGAGCCACACATTATCCTGTATAATAAAAGGCTAATATGCAAATCGACCAAACAGCGAAATGACCAGTCGCTATTACACGCACTGACCACCAGCGGGCAGACGCTCCCCCACAGGGGGAGTGCTGCTCAGCCAGAAGCCAGGACTAATATGCAAATCGACCGAGCAGCAAAATGACCGGTCGCTATTACACGCACTGACCACCAGCGGGCAGATGCTCCCCCACAGGGGGAGTGCCGCTCAGCCAGAAGCCGGGCTCATAGCTGGCAAACACAGTGGCAATTGCAGGAGCCTCTCCCACCTCTGCAGCATAATAAAGATGTCTGACTGCCAACTTAGGCCCACTCCCTGTGGGGAAGGGCCTAAGCAGCAGTCAGACATCCCCCGAGGGCTCCTGAACTGCGAGAGGGCGCAGGCTGGGCTGAGAGACCCCCCGAGTGCACGAATTTTGTGCACCAGGCCTCTAGTTATTAATGTAATTATCATTTACCACCTGCTTGTCTCACTTGAACCCATTACTCAAGCCATCCCTCTCCCTAAAGGAGTTTTTCACCATCTCCCAGGTTTCAAATACTTGCTCTTTGGGAGGCAAATTTATTAAATGTTAAGTTTTTTGTTTTTTAAAAAATATTTTTATTGATTTTTTACAGAGAGGAAGGGAGAGGGATAGAGAGTTAGAAACATTGATGAGAGAGAAACAACATTCAGCTGCCTCCTGCACACTCCCTATTGGGTATGTGCCCGCAACCAAGGTACATGCCCTTGATCAGAATTGAACCTGCGACGATTGAGTCCACAGGCCGATGCTCTATCCACTGAGCCAAACTGGTTAGGACTTAAATGTTAAGTTTTAAAGTGACCATCTCCACATGTTTGAGGAAACTTGAAATGGAAAAACTGATATTATATTGGGATTCCTCAATAAGACTGTTAAATGTTAAGTTTTAAAGTGTCCATCTCCACATGTTTGAGGAAACTTGAAATGAAAAAACTGATATTATATTGGGATTCCTCAATAAGACTGCTTATTTTTCAGAAGTCCAGGGTGGTGGCGGGTGGGTGAGTGCCCTCTCAAAGGCAGTAAGAGGAAAGAGCCTACTGAGTGGCTAAGGGAACACAAGAGCCAAACTATCTTTCAAAGGAGGGGGCTACCCACATGTGAACAATCTTCCCCATTTTCTTATTTCTCCCATGACCTCCTTTTCCTAAGGCAGCAATGATAATCTGGGAATAAATTCACATTTTCTAAGGGAGAAATACTGCCAGGCTTGTTAATCTCATGCAGATGTGATGTTACGTTTACCATGTTGTAATATGGCTTCTTAAAGAACAAGTTGGAAGGAAGGGGGGAAAAGAAGCCCACCAAAAAACAACAACAAATATTCGCCAACCCATATGGTCAGTAATTGCTGTTTAATAGTCCTCCTATTACAAACCTAAGAGGCAGCAGTCTGAATTACCAGTAGAGTATTAATAAACAGGAATGAGTTAATAGTGCATAAAGACCTTCTAGTGGAACAGTGGGGGAGTTGAATATTCTTTTCTCCAGTCAGCTGTAAGTAATTACTGCATGGTGTGCTTCTGACTATTACCATAACAGAGCAATTGGACGTGAAGAATGGATAATAGTACGGACATGGAGGTATTTTTAGAATATCAGCAGTGAAGCAGGTAACCGGCCTGCTCCAGTAGAAACCTTTATATAAGTTTCGAAGACTTTTTTTTTTTCCTTCTTCTTCCTTATGACATTTAGCCAGGGTAGAATTTTAAAAAGATCAATCTAATAAATTATTTAAAATAACTTTACAAAGAGGATGCCTGTGATATGTAAATAAGAAGTCAAGAAGGGAGGAAGGAGAAGCCTAAAAAGCCCAGGCGGACAGGAGGCTTCTCGCCGACGTTACTGTAACTACATAATCACAGGTTCCTTCCTGCCCCTCTGAGAGTACAGCCGGGTTGCCTGCCTGCTCGGCTGGCTCCCACTGGCTGCTCAGGTGAAAGGGAAAATATTCAAATCAGAGCTGTAACTATGATTGCTGGAGTTGTGGGTTTTCTAAAATTGAGTTAGTCATCCTCGGTGATTTAATGATGCATATCATTTATTTTAAAATATTATTACAGAGGCATTGACTGAGCTGCGGCGCCTTCGCAGGACTGTCCATTATGCGATGCGGCCGGGTATGTCGCGGGCGGCCCAGGGCTGAGGTATTGTCTGACGGCACAACACATGTTCTCAGAGGCAAATAGCTTGCCACTTTGATTCAGAAAGCAGTAATTTTGCAAATGCACACAAATATCATTTAAGGAATATTTGGAGAGAGAAAAAAAACGTTTCAGGGTATATAGGTCCTTCTCCTGCCTCCGGGCTGCACGGGCCGATGCTGATTTTTCAATTTGCAGGTTTGTTAAGCATCATGGAATGTTTTGGTTCTCAATCAAGAATATTCTTCCCAAGTGGTTCCGAAGTCCTACGCTTGAAAATAAACGTGTGTCCTCTTTGTCTCCTACCAGCATGTGTTCCAACATACAATGGCGCACAGGCCACAGCAAAGCAATGCCTTGGATTGAACCGTCCTATGGGTTTTTAACCCGTCATTCTCCTGGGCGGGGACCAGGCTCACCTCTGCGGGCAGTGCAGGCAGCTGGCGTCCACCAGGGGTGGGTAGGAGCGAGGACCCAAGTGCTCCTCCTGGCAGGATTCCTGCCCTCCCTGTGGCACGGGAGCTGAGCAGGGGCTGAGCTGCCTCAGTGTGAGTAACCTCAGGGTCCCACCTGAAACAAAGAGGCGCAGCCCATGAGACAGCTGGCAGTGCTGAGCTGATCTCTGCTCACTGTTTTGAAGTCCTCTGACAAACAAGTGTGCGTGAGGGAACGCTGTCACGTTGATTTCTCCTGAAAACCCACATCGTTGTGTCTGAGGTCTGCCGCCAGCATATTCAGATTCATCTGGACACGGCACCCTTTGTTTTGCTAAAAGATGCTGCAGTGCAGATTGACAGATGTATATTTCACCTGTGTAGCTGGTCATTCTCAATAGAAGGCAAGGGCACACCTGTACAGGTGTTACTGGGGCCCAAGGAGATCAGCTTTTCCGCGTCACTGGGTTTGATTTATTTTCTCCATGTGTTTAAAAACAGAATAGTTCTGTTTTCCTGAAGTCTACAGAATGAGGAGGACAAATGAAACTCTGGCTAATTAAATGCCAATTTTTAACAAAGTGTTTCACATAGGGCAAAGAACACTGGTCATTTCTAGAAAGTGATGGAGACCTCATGACTTAAGGCATCTCAGTATTCAGTATCTTTGTGTTTCTAATTTAGTGAAATTTGGAAGCACTTATCACTGACTTTGTATGTGATTGCACTGTTTGTGGTCATGAGTAAGTCCCATCAAAACTTATTCTACAGCCTGATTAATCATGAACTTCCCTAGGGTGCAAGCTATCCCTCTGGGGATTATACCCAGAGTTGCCTCTCCATTTGTAGCGCCAGCAAAGATTTCCCCAGAAAAGATATCACCAACAATCAGAGCTGGTGCTATTTTAGATCTAGAAAACCCTCTAGGGATCAAAAGAATAAGAGGTTTTTCCCAAGAGTGAGACTAAGAGGGGAAAGAAGGCTCCAACGCCTTTATATTTCCATTTAGCTCTAAGGAGCCCAGGGGGAAAGAAATACCTGGAATTATTAAGAAACCAAGAAGTTTCAGAGGCCACCATTTCATCTCTTCAGTATTTCAGCAGGTACCTCTCTAGTCAAGAATTGTTAGTATTTTCTAGTGCTCACATTGAAACAACTTAGCAGGCCAACACACCATTAAGAACCAGTGAAAAGCTAAATTATTTAGAATTGATTATGCAACTCAATTTGTATAAAACTTTCCAGACTGGTTGAATTTAGCTACTCTACTTAGGGGTTATCAGGACAACCAGTAGAACTCACCAAAAGTGTTTTTTCCATATTTGACAAATAATCCACTTGTCCTTGGCACTGCTTGGTTCCAACTGGAAGGCCTTCAGCCTCAGGGTAAATGTCATCTCCAAGAAACTATGCTTAATAGCTTCTCAGGCATTCTCTAAGCACTACTCTGCATTTTCTTCACAGCATGTATACTAGTTGATATTTTCTTGTTTTCATGTGCATAAGTTGAACTGTTCTCGATTTTTGATTCCTTCCCTGCTACATTATACATCCACGTGACAAGTAACTATGGGTAGAAAATAATCGCATCCTTACCCCCCATGGATGTTAGGCTTATCCATGTGACCTGCACTGGTTTACAAAATGTTGGCTAGGTGTGAGAACAGAGACTTTAAATAGGTTGTGTGTCTTGTTTACGTCCTCGTGCTCCAGATATCCCCTATAAGAGAAAAAATATTTTGTAAGTCGTCACTTTTTGAAGAAAAATGAAGAGGATCTTAGAACAAAACTTATTCTAATCAGAACCAAGTCCCCCCATGACCTGAAGGAGTGCTATTTCAGCCTACCCATGGGACTGTTAGCAAGAAAACAAACACTTGTTTGAGATCCTGAGATTTGGGCTAGGGTGTGAAGTTTTCATTCATTGTAATTGTGCCAATTGCTAATTAATATAGAAATTACACCAGAAATGGACTTCTTCTGTCAACAAACTTCGAATATGTGTCATTTGGTTTGTGTTCACAAAGCAAGTAGAAAGAAACTCTAAAAAAATGTAATGAGAAGTTGGAACAATGACAACCCATATTATATAGTAATAAAACTATTGGCTGTATTAACCTAGAAGGCAAAAAATGTACTAAGTGTGCTTCTAGCATTGGGCTGAGAAGCTTAAGGGAAAATATTCATAGTATGAGTTGGCTGCTATTATCTGCATGTGATAAGTTACTACACGAAATAGATGAACTTGGCAAAAATTGACTGGTTTGCAAGCAGGATTGAGGAGAAATGAGAGAACCCAGAAATTCTAAAAGTTGTAAGTTTGAAAAATTAAACCATTTCTCTATATCTATGGGTTGACCTTAGGGTGTTGCCATAAAGACCAAATAAAGTAGCTGTCACACACTTTGTTAAGACCTCTGAAAAGATTAAGGAGATAGTACAACTTACAGATGACTAATACATGCAAAGTACCTACACTTATTTCTAGAAAGAAGCATATCTCTAAAAGAATTGTGGGGAAGACATCTGGCACATGTAGTTGGCTGGAAAATACATAGAAAATCCACAAAGTTTTTGAGAGCGTTGCATTGGAAAACTTGCCACCAGCCTAGATTTAAAAAGGCTATGTCTGTTTGAGATATATAAAGGCCCTCAAAATTTTACAGGCAGGAAGCAGGCTGAGAAATCTGCTCAGCTACCAAGAAGAGCATACTAGTATTCTTTAGTATTCATCACAAAAGCCAAAAATGAAAAAAGGAGTTCCAAGAGCAGAGCAAAGAGAAAATTGATGGTCAACCTTCAGGTGCTGAACCTGTATATCAACCTTTTTGTTGGGAAATCTGGAAAAATTCGCTCAAGAGAATTTCAAAATTGCTATAGACCAGTGACTTCTATGTTTTTCTCGTGTTTTTATTTGTTTGTTTGTTTGCTTGCTTGTTTAGTGCAACTGTTTAATTTGTTTATTCTGTCCCTATTCCAACATTGTATATTAGATGTGTGGGGGCAGATAATGTATCTTTCAGTTCATAGATGTCCAGATCAAGAGCTGTTCCATCTAGACCTACTCATGAGATCCAAGATAAGCTAAACCATGCTTAAGATCAGTCACCCTCCAGTTGACCCATAGAACTGTTATAGAGACAATGAAGGTTTGGTCCTTCAGTTTAGAGCTTTAGAGTTATTTGTTTCACAGCATTACTGTAAAATAAGTGCTGACTGATGGAGTTTATTATCTTCCCCCATGGAAATGTAAGCTGTACGAAAATGAAATATTTTCTATCTTGTTCATGTATGTATTTCAGTGGAAAGAAACATTCTAAGCACAATAAATATTTTAAAATAAAAAATTAAAAATACAATATATATAGTAAACTACCAATTAACATTGTCTATTAGAACCCTACTTCACAGTGGGCAAAGAAGAATGGCATACCTATAGGAAAGTAAGCCATTTGAAGTTTTCCACAAGAAAATATTAGAGATCTCCTTGAATGGTGTTATGAATGTCTGATATAGAGATAGCTGTAGAGACTAGAATAGGTAATTCAGTTGAAGAAATAGAACTATTATGAGACAATGCCCAGTTGTCCTTATATCTGCAGCTCCAGCAAGAGTGGGTTCTCATTCATGTATGTTCAAATGCATTGACTCTGATTGCTCATAGAAGCTTTCATACCCCACTTGGCCTTTAGCTATGGACTATATTAATAGGATATCAGCAAATGCAGGCCTCTGCTTCTTTCTTCGTCTGCTGAACACTCTAACGTGGGAGGTGCTTGGTTGTGCCTTTGTGTTCAACCTTGGAAAGCCTGGTATTCTCTTCACTTCCTTCAGATAAATAGGCAGGAATGCTAAGATACTCTTAGCAGACTTGTTTTTAAGCCTTCTACATTCTCCAAGTCAACCCACTTTACGCTCTTATTCTTTTTTAGTAATCATTTTCTTTAGCCCAAAGATCCGACCCTTAATTTAAGGCAGTAATTCCACTGAACAGGTTAGTTTCTATCTGCTGTTGCCCAGCTCCCGCCACTTACTCTGGTGCTAAATTCTGAGCATATAACTTTTGAGGTAGACAGTTCTTGCTCCCAAGGTGTCTTTTAGAGAAGAGCAATGTATTTTAAAGCAACACAATCTGATTATGTTACTTTAAAATAATTTCTACAACTGAAAAATACATCATGGGAACCCCAAAACAGGGCATCTAAATGGTACTGAGGGACAACAAAGAATGGAATTTGAGATAGTAAAGAAAGAAGGGGGGTAATAATGTGAGTGAAGTTTCCCAAAATTTGTTTTATGTTTATACCCACTATAAAAAATAAATAAATATCGGTGTATCCCTGCAAAAAAAAAAATTATATGGATGAGCAGATATATACTCTACTACTAATGGAAAAGGCAAAAAGAATTTGTAGAGACCTCAAAAGTCTTTCTCAGAGTATGCTGTGCATACCCTCCCACATCTCAAGAAAAGTGGTGAAATAACAAGGAAGTACAACATAGCAATTAATGCTGCCAAGGAGAAAAGCAGAACCTAATGATTGAAACAGTGTGTCCACTTGTTGAAAGTGCCTTTCATTCTGAAAGAGAGAAATTAAAAAGCAAGTGAAGGAAGTCTAAAATGTAAAAACAGGACCAAACTGGAGAGTAAAGGAAGAAACAGGGTGGGGTCTGGTCTGCCACAGCGAGGGTGTGGCAGGACAAGGGGTCAGCCGAGTCTGTAGAAACTAAACTCAAAACAAATCCTTGTAGGTGATTGATTAGAAGAGATAAGGTGTCCTGGGGGCCAGGGTTCAAGAGTTTACGTGGTCGATTTAAAAGTTTTCTGACTTAGTAGAGGGCATTTTTGAAGATAGCTAAAACATATTCAATAAAATTTGTTAAGTAAATGCATATCCCCCAAAGTGTTTGTTTTATGTCCACTTTCTATTCTTTAAATCTCTCATATTTGTGGGAACTAAATCGTGCCTAGGACATGTAAAAGTCTCTTATGATATTTACCTTCCCTTCTCTTTTTTTCTCTCCACTCCAACTGCTCCCCCGCCCCCCGCCCCACCCTGGAGGGAGATTCAGTCAGTTTTCTGTTAGCAAATCTTATTCCAATAGTTTCTGAAAAGAACTTGCTTCTCACGCATGTGTGTCCTTTTAGATGAAGCCAATTGGAGTAGGAGAACATGTAACCTCCCAGACAACATTTCTTTCAAGGGACACACTGATAGGAAGTCTTGCACATATCTTTATTAACTGAGATACAAGAGGTAGAAATTTATAAAAAAAATTCCCTCCCAACCACAAATTCTAATACACATACTGTAAATAGTTTCATAGTTCTTCGGACAAAAAACAAAGGAAAATCAAAGAATGATGTAAATAGGCTGATGCCTCTGCTTTCTTTTTAAATTCTTTCATCATCACCAACACATTTTATAATTATTATTTACCATTGTCTTCCTTTACATATTTTTTTTTACCGACAGTGCAAAGAAACAAAACGTGAAACTAAATAGAGAGGGGGAATACCTTGAAAAGACTTTGCCTAGTTAACAATAGCTCTTGTATGTTTACATACATGGTTGCATGTGGCCTTCCTAACAGCTTGGGTAGGGTAGGGCAGGGAAGGGAGGTAGCCCACCAGGATGGTTTTTTGGTCATAAACGTCTGGCACCGGGGTGGAATCACGTTCATTAGCCGTAAGACCTTCCACAGGTTAGTTAATATCACTGAGGCTCAGTTTCCATCATTTGCAAAACAGGTAGATAGCCCTACCTCATAGTTTGGTGTGGGGATTAAATGAGAGAAAATAAAGGCCTTGGTACGTAGGACTAAATCAATGTCTAGAAATACCAGCTAGAGTTAGTATTGCAAAGGTGTTAGAATTCCCCCCGCCCCCACCTGACAGCTGATGCGTCCAGAAGCATGGCTGACCATGCTGCTGACCACACAGAAGGAAAACTGTCTCTTTTATCTTTTAATACGCAGAGGCAACCTGTCTGTGTTTGGCACTTCTAATAAGAAAAATAAAATCAAATAAAAATCCATTAGGAAAATATGTAGTGATGTCATTCCAACTAAATTATTAAATATCTTTTTAATGAGTATGTCAATTTAGTTACAATCTTTCAAAAATGCAGTGAAGTCAGGCTGAGCGTAGGCAAAGCCCTAAAAGGTCAGGCTCCATCTATAGGGTGGCCCACTGCAGTCTCTCCCCCACCCCTTGCTAGCCATCTCTAACCTTAATGACACAATTAAATGGCTATAAAGTTCCATAATTCTTGCTTCTTTAATTAACTGGAAAAAAGCCTCTCATCTTCTCAATGTTGAAGATTCTGCTGTTTCACTTTGCACAAGTTTCAAAAGCCTAATGTTCAAACTCCCTAACAATTGTAAAGAGTGCTATTTAAAAAAAATAAATAAATAAATAAGTGAGGATTTGGATATGCAAACTTTCAATCAACTATGCAAGTTGGTTCTCTATATCTTACTGTTTGCTGGTTTTCACCAAAAATTGTCCTAGATGACAGCCATGAAGTTCGCAGAGGCCAATATCACTGAATCAAATGAGTCCCTTGAGATTCATATTGGACTCAAGTGGTCCAGCTCTTCCTCAGAGGCTTACCGCCTTTATGAAGGAAAAGCGTGAATTTCAGACAAGATACAAAATACATATTGCCACTTTTACCAAAGTTTCTTGACACCTTCCTTTTTCCCTTTGACCTGCCATCCATTCAATAAAAATTGAATTAATTTATGTTAAATTAATTCCATTAATTCAAGCAGAAATTGAAATGATCTCAATTAGAGGCATCATGGGGGATGACCACATAAAAGGAACCCAATGGTGCCACTTAGGAAGGAAGAGGAAGAATGTATATTCTATCATTCTCATTTCTCATTTTTCTGTGGCAGGGGCATGACCCAGAAATACCTTTATGTCCAAGAGAAGATTCAGGGGGGCTGAGTTGAGCAGAGGGGGCTGAGCACAGGGACAACAAGCCTCCTCAGCAGACACTCTGGGAGGACTTTCTAGGACAGGGGCTGGTGACACTCTATGGCAGATACTCAAAACCATCAGCAAAAGCTGACATGAGTCAGCGGCATCTGGGGTTTTAGTGAGAGAACTGACCAAACAATAGGAGAGCAGGTCCCAAGTTGAACCTGCTATTGGCACTGGTGGGGCAAAGAGCAGCCAGGTAGCAGAGAGATCTTGCTACGGAGACCTGCAGGGTCAGAGACAGGACAAACCCGCAAGCACCACATTTCCTCTGCTTCCAAGGAGACAGAACAAGTCCCTCAGCAGGGATGTCCGTTAGGGTGGAGAAGGCGGGGCACAAATATCTGCTCTGAGGTGTCACCCTCTCTTGGCACATCATGTGCACTGGCCCAGGCCTTGTTGGTCTAGAGCAGCGGTTCTCAACCTGTGGGTTGAGACCCCTTTGGGGGTCGAATGGCCCTTTCACAGGGGTTGCCTAAGACCATCAGAAAACACATATATAATTACATATTGTTTTTGTGATTAATCACTATGCTTTAATTATGTTCAATTTGAAACAATGAAATTGGGGGTCACCACAACATGAGGAACTGTATTAAAGGGTCGCGGCATTAGGAAGGTTGAGAACCACTGGTCTGAAGGGTGGGAGGTTTTCTGACATTGGTCATCTCATAAGAGTGACTTTTTATAATTTTGCCTTTTTTATAATTCAGTATAAGTTGAAGTCTGTGTTAGCTCCAATCCTGTCTTTGAAGACATAGACATCATTTTGAGGAAGCAAAAAGTAGAGGTTGGAGAACGATCTGAAAGACTGAGCATTTTCCTAAAGAGACTTGTTTTTTGAAAGAAGACTCTATAAACCATCATGTTTTGAATAGAATGAATGTTAAAATGAAAGGAGACTTACACACCAGAGGTGACTGAAATATTGTTAATGGATTATAAGTTGTTGTATTTTTCCATTCAGTGAAGTGGAATTCCATGGGCCAGATCAGTGCTTTTAGAAATTAGAAGGCAACATTTATTTTCTGCATATCTGAGCAGCACATGAAGAAATTTCCAACTCCATTGTATGTGTGTGCATGTATAAGATAACACTAGAGGATTATACTCCAAATATAATCATAGTGTTTTTTTCTGCATAATGAGATTATAAATGTTTATATTTTTGATTTTCTACTTTTCATATCCTTTAATTTTTCTGTGATGAGTATATATTAGCTGTTTAAAATAAAAAATGCATAAATGCTATTTTAAATAATTTATTTATATCCTGTAGTTGTTTTTTTGTCTAAACAACTGTTTTGAAAAACATGTGGAGTATTTTGTCAGTCATATATATATACACATACCTATACACACTCATAAATCCTTTCTAACTTTAATGTTTGTTTGTTTTTCTGTTTTAATCCTCCCACTTTTTTTTCAAAGATCATGTTGTATCTCCTTTTTTCTCTTAAAGTTTCAAAATGGCCTTTGGCCAAATGCAATAAAATGTTGCCCTGACCTGACATAAAGAATGGAGTATGTATATGAAAGCACTTTGAAAACTTTAAAGGACTTTCAAAATGCATGGTGGTATTGGTGGTGGGAGGAGGGGGAGGCGGGAGGGGGGAGTGAGGGGGAAGAGACACAAGAGGAGAAACAAGATTGTATCTTTGTGTAACATAAATGTCAAAGGTCCTTCCTAAGTAAATTTGCAAACAGAAGCAAGTGGAGGCACTGTCTGGCATTCCTGAATGCTCACAATTTTGCAAAGTTAATGTAGCAACATGGCACACCCCTTCAGGTTGACATTTTTCTGTGTTGTTCGCTGCTAAGAGCAAGAACCACTCCAATAGACAGAGGGACCTTGGAGCTACTGGTCTCGGAGGTGTGAACCCCGAGGCCACCTCCTGAATCTATGTTGTTAAGGGCTGTTCTAGAGGTGAATCATTATTAGGAAAACTCTTTAAATATGGAGACTGATTCTAGAGTTTGTTTGAGAGGGAGAACCTAGAGACCCCAGAAGAAGGAGACATTCTAAGTAAGCTCTCCATATCTGGACTGCTTTAGAAGCCCTCTCCCCAGAATGAAAGTGATACAATTTATTGGCAAAGAGTCCACCTTTTCCTTCCAGGCTCCCCAGTGTGAGCCCAGGGCAGAGTAAGCATGGTGAGGAGTGCAGATTCGGACCCCAGCTCTACCACTTGGAGACACCTGGGACAAGTCGCTTGACTTTTTTTGCCTTTAATTTCTCATTGTAAACAGGGATTGTGATAGGACCTATTTCATAGGGATCTAAAAGGCATCAATATATGTGAAGAGTGTACAATAGCATCTGGCACTTACTAAGTGCCACGTAAATGCTAATTGTTAATATTAAGAAGAAGGGAATCCTCAAGTGTATCCAGGCCACCACAAGCCTCTAAGGTTCACAATCTGTCCCTTGAAGGAAGATAATCCTGAGAGGTTCTGTTCACTCTGAAAAAGGAATACTTCTCATAGCTCTTCATCGTTCAAGTGTGTGTGTGTGTGTGTGTGTGTGTGTGTGTGTGTGTGTGTGGTGGTGACCTATTTGTGCATGAACAGTTGCAAACCAAGCTTCTGGACTGGCTTCGGCAGGAACAGGGGTGGGTTTGCAGAAAAAGGGTTCGGTTTGCATTGAGTTATTCATACTTTCTGGCTTAGTTGGCTCTGGGAAGACTCCACACACCTGGGTGGGGATCTGTCACATACCCACCTGGAACAGTATTCAATGCACAGGTCTTAAGCCTTGTAGAAAGCAAGCAAAGAAGATGTCTTCACACAGAGTGAGGAGTTCATGGGCTTACTATTTCTTCACCAGCATTTTTAAAAAATATATATTTTATTGATTTTTTACAGAGAGGAAGGGAGAGGGATAGAGAGTTAGAAACATCGATGAGAGAGAAACAAGATCAGCTGCCTCCTGCACATCCCCTACTGGGGATGTGCCCACAACCAAGGTACATGCCCTTGACAGGAATCGAACTTAGGACCCTTCAGTCTGCAGGCCGATGCTCTATCCACTGAGCCATACTGGTTAGGGACCTCACCAGCATTTTTAATACTAATGGCTCTTAAAGGAGCATTGAAATGAAAGCCATGGGACCCTATAGAAAACCTAGGAAATGTGAGGAGGTATACCGGTGCTTTCACCTGGAGAGTCCTTCTCTTTCCTCCCTTTTTGGATCAAATGAGAAATTAAAACTAGGGAGGAGGGAGAAGAATCCCTGGATATACATTAAAATTTTTAAAAAAACAAGAGCATTATTTGTAAGGCACCCTCACCATATCCTGGAAGGGCAACTTTTACATGATTTCTGACTTTGTGGGTTAGCCAGATCTCTGGCATTCTTAGGTAAATTAATATTCAAAGGACATTTTTTAAATCACATGATATTTTTCTAGGTAGTATTAAAAATTCGCCCTAGCCGGTTTTGCTCAGTGGATAGAGAGTCCGCCTGTGGACTGAAGGGTCCTGGTTTGATTCCAGTCAAGGGCACATGCCTGGGTTATGGGTTTGATCCCTGGTGATGGACATGCAGGAGGCAGCCAATCAATGATTCTCTCTCATCATCGACGTTTCTCTCTTTCTCCCTTTCTCTTCCTCTCTGAAATAAAATAAATAAATAAATAAATAAATAAATGCCCTAACCAGTTTGGCTCAGTGGATAGAGCGTCAGCTTGTGGACTGAAGGGTCCCAGGTTCGATTCCGGTCAAAGGCATGTACCTTGGTTGCGGGCACATCCCCAGTAGGGGGTGTGCAGGAGGCAGCTAATCGATGTTTCTCTCTCATTGATGTTTCTAACTCTCTATCCTTCTCCCTTCTTCTCTGTAAAAACCAATAAAATATATTTTTTTAAAAAATTGATCAGTTGGCTATTACCACACCTTACACATCTCTGCCCAAAGCATTAGTCCATTTCATCATTACATACTTTGGAAAAATGTTGGAGTTAGTCCCAAGCCACCCTGATCCATTTCAATTCATTCATCAAACAAGTAGTTCTGGGTATTATTCCCCCTGTTCATTCTCTTCTCTTCCCACATCTTCCATTCCCTCCCTCATCTCCTATGATGTCAATTTATTAAACATATATACTTTAATAGGCCCGAAGAAAATACAAGTATTTCAGATTTGTTTTGCACGCAAGAGGGGATGGGCCTGAATTTCTAGAGTATGGCTCAGGCCTCCACACACACATTTCCTCCCACTCCAGGGATTGCATTTCATCTTCATTCATCCAGCTAAGGAGAACAGAGGCTAATTTGGGAGCCTCTTTATGTCTGTACATATTCAGCCAGAGGGGTCAGTGTTGATTGATGCAAGGCACTCTGTCCTCCAAGAGCTCGCCAGTCCCTGCTGGTCCAGAGAGTAGCAACCAACAGTAACTCACCCGCTAGTGCCTGTGCAGTTCTGAGCCTCCAGCTAGAAACCGTCAATAAACACCAGAGGCAACGTATGTTGCCTTAGATCACTAATAAACGCCTCACACCACCACCTCAGAGCCCTTTTACAAAAATGTATTTCTCTACAGATAGATGCCGAGCCCTAGCAGCCAATTACTACAGAAATGCCTCAAAGGCTTGGAGGAGGAGGCAGGGAGAGGGATAGGCCTCTTTCCAAAGACACGAGTTATATGCTTCCTCCTAATAAGTATTGCTCCTTTCTGTCCTATGCCTCCTCTGAGCCAGACACCCTGGATAAGGCTTCTTCTACATAATCTCATTAATTTCTCACAGTTCTGAGACTCAAAAAGCTCTAGCCCATTTCACAGATGAGGACCCAGAAGCTCACAGAGCTTAGGTAGCTTCTACTATCTGCCTCTTTACTCCCCAGGCCCCCACGCAAATAGGTGTGTGATGTGTGCTACAAAAGCACCTGGGGAATTCCCGGATGCCAGGCAATGCAGACTGTTGTCTGGACCTCAGAACACTGCCACACCTCCCCTCACAGAGGAAAAATGGTCAATGGCTCGGGTTACTCCACAGGCTGCCAGACACATGCCCCATTGTCTGCTGCCCATCCCCTAGACGTCAGCACTTCCAGGGCCTTCCACTTTAAGGGCAAGTGTCAAATATCGGGCAAGTTTGTTTTGCTACCACAAAGTGTGGGTGTTCACTCTGTATAGGGCACTGTGAGGGGTTCTGAATTGGTTTAAGGGAATGGAGTATTACCTTTTAAAAAAATGGCAAGGTCACAATCTTCCACAATTATTTTCAATCAGGCAACATTCAACAAAGCCAATCCCTGGGTTAAATGCTAGTGATAAAGAGCACAGACATGCCTGGGCCGCAGAGTTGATGATCCCTTTCATTCTTCCTCTGCTTTACCTCTGCTTCCTAAGAAGACTCTTCATGTCTTTAGACACACCGGTCCTAGGCAGACATGCAGCAGGATGAAGCACCTGCATTGACCAAAAATCCACCTGGCTAATCACCATAGAAATCTAACGTCTCCACATCCTGGAAAATCATATAGCTGGACACTGGCTATGGTCTGTTAGCCAGTTAGATTAGAGCTGTCCATTTCCCACTTCATCTACTTCTCTCTTGTAATAAATAACCAAACCGCAGACTATCACGAACTTTTGACTTTTTCTCCACCTTCCCCAGAAACTCACAACACATGAAGATAAACTATGCAAGATAATTGCTTATCTGTAATAACTCTGACATGAAGGACCCTGGGGGTGCTGCCTTCCATAGTCTCTCACCGAGTTGTTTTGCCACATTTCTGAGGTGTAGAGGGGCGGACATGAACCTTCTCCTCTTCGCAGAACAACCTCTGGATGTGGTAGGTCCAGGCTGGAATTTGGAAGTAAGGATCACCCCCCCCCTTCCTGTTGTGGAGATAAATGACCTAATATTTTGAAAATGATAACAATATCTTCTATTTCTATATCCTTCCTGTTTTTCATGCACATTGGCATCTGTGGTGTCATTAGCTCTACACACCAAACATTACATTGGCATAAATGTTTTGATATTTTTCTCAACAATACATCTCTGTACTTCATTTGATCACCACAATCAGGAAGGGAAATATTGTTTTCCTTTTTATCAATGAAGAAACTGAGGGTTAGAGAGAGAGTAATGTCCTCAGCTCATAAACTAGCATTTAAACCCAGATGACTCTTTGCAAAGTCCAATGTTCATTCGTTTCCAACCATCTTCATTTGGTGCACGGGGAAACTGAGGCCATTCCCTAAGGAATACCGGCTCTTCCACAAAATACCGACTTCTGTGCATGGGCCACGAAGTTTCAGTCGCACTGTACGTGCTCAACCGCACGTGGTATTTTGTGGAAGAGCCACACTCAAGGGGCCAAAGAGCCGCGTGTGGCTCGCGAGCCGCGGTTTGCGCCGCAGTTTGCCAACCACTGCCCTAAGGAATCATGAAAGAAATAAGCCACACGTTCCATCTCACAGAAGGAAGTTACAGTGTTAGGTATGTGGCCATGGTCAGTGAAAACTTCCCAAAGCCTTTGTATAAACTCCAAATCCAGTGCACTTCCAAAAGCTAGGCTCCTGGAGAGGGTTCCTATTGACACTTTCTCTGCTTGTTATGTTAGCCTTGCTTTTGTTGGCTGTAGAGCCAGCAGCCAGGGACAGCAGGAAGACTTTGAGCCAAGGGGCGGTCTGTTCGTCCCCTGGGGACAGGGGTGTTTCACCAAGTTAGCTGTCTCTTGAAAGGACAGCCACTGCAGCATCTTGCTCTCTCCAGGTTTTGTTATCCCTGAGATAATAAATAAAGGCTCATTCTGTTGTGTCCAAAAGACCCTTTTCAGGAGACTTGCTCTTGCTGGAAGTCTCCCGAGCTTCCTCACCTGATTGCAGTCAGAGGCTGGGCATTTCCAATTAAATTAGAACAAATAACAAAAATGAAAGGAGACTGGGAAGGAGGAGGAACACACTAGCAAAAACCGGTATTCATTTGAAGTAGCCAATGAGAAAAATGGAGCCTGAAAACCCAACTATGACTGGCAGAGATTGATGTTTGTCAGCTCATCTTAGGTTAAAAGAGCCGCGGTGAGAATTTGTGGGGATGGCAACTTCAGGGCAGTTTTGTCTAGAATACACTGATGCAGATGTGGCCAGGATACGGGGGAGAAGTTTTACATTTAGACCTGCATTTTTATGTTTCTCATACTGTAATATGATCTCTATGTGGTTATAGGATGGCATATGCAAGACAGGAGGTATAGATCTTGGAAGGTGGGGAAAATATATGTCCCATTGTGCCATTTTTCTTCTACCAAGTCCTGCCATGGATGAACTCTTCATTTGAGCTCAAAATTCTGCTGGAGCTGTGCCTAGAGATTCTCACTGAATAAGGATGGATGGGAAGGTAGGAGAGGAATTCTTGTAGTACCTGGCCTTAATACACTCCAATACCAGTAAGATAGTTTAAAATTAAATGGAAGAACTTATGGACCAAGATTACAGTGTGACCATTACCGGAGTGATTTCAAACAGAATTCTTACTGTTCCATTACAAAACAACATGAAATCAATAGCTTAACAAAGCCCCAGCATCCCTTCGGCCTCCTTGATACCATTTTTTGTTGGTTACACCTTTATCCCATCTGCCTGAAACATTGCTCTCACCTATTTCAGCTACACTAGATATCACTGGATCCTAGAATAGCATTAATATATTGGATAGGACAACCTGCCTTCACCATCCAGATGCGGAAAGGACATTTATATTTAATGTGCACTTTCAATCCTATTAGTCAAAGTAATATATTGTATAATAAAATATATCGTCTTATTCCAGTACTCTCATCCTGAAGAAACAATGAGCACACGGAAACATAACTCAGATTATATTGTCTGTCAACAAAGGCAAGCTCTCCAACAAACTCAAACCCTATTTTGATAAAATAAACTATTTGATACTAGAGAGTTAACTTAATCTTGTGCCCAAACTAGTTGCATCCACATATTAAAGGCCATTATTAACTAGGCAAAGAGATTTGAGAGAACACAATGGATGATTACTTTATAAGAGACATTCTTGCATGCAGCATTAAAAATGCAATTTGGTCCTAGGGCTGTCCCCTCCCATCACTCCCCATTTTAATTCCCACTGGCCAGGCATAAGGAAAACTTCCAAATCTGGAAAGAAGCTGGTGTGACTGGGTTATTTCCTCGGAAATGTGACAATCCCTTTATTAGAAAAAAACAATAAACATGCAGGAATGAGCAGAGAAAATGTCTCTTAAGGCCATTATTTTTAGCTGAGCGTTGTTGTGACTGTTTCCATGGCTAAACCATGAACATGTTTTCTGCACAAGCCCGGTCAGCGAGTGGCCTTAATTAACTTTCGCATGGAAAACGCGGCGGTTTACCACTTATTAAATACCCACCACACTAAGTTACAATTTTATCCTTCCGCATCTCACTTAGTCAAGACACCTCAAAAAACCCACAATGCTGAAGAGCTGGTGATTTAAAAACAGGCACCACGTATAATTATCAGGCTGAAAACACAGGCTGTGAGGGAAGTTTACTAAAACCTGGGCAGTTTTCATTTCCAGACGGAATGATATAATTTGTAAATTGAGGCAAAAGGGTAAGTCACTAAGAAAGATAGAATAAGCTGATCTTACTCAGGAAAGGAATTCAACAAATATCAAGTGCTTGCTTTGTGTTCCAGATACTGAGTATTCTTCCAACTTCCTCGTGTCTAGGAATTGCAGGAGGTGGTAAACGGAGTTCAGGATTTGCTGGCGAAGGAAGAGGCGAATCTCAGCATTTTTAAATGGTATGCCCCCTACAGAAGGAAGAAAGCGTCTGAAATTACTCATCAAACTAATTTACTCTTAATACAACATACAAGTAGACTAACCAAGCTCATTTCATCAAGCATTTTTATTCATGAGGGAGATGATGCAGTTTGAGATTCAATTGAGACAAAATTAGTTTTTGTGATTAGCTAGGTTGAGTGGTTAAGGTATAGTAATAATGACATCATTATTTCTTCTCCCCTCTCATACAATACTCAGAGAAACATTCACACACACACACACACACCCTCACCTCCATCTGTCTAAATGTGGCTTGCGAATCTTCAACTAGTGTTGTGTATGTCTCAACTTGTGTACTCTCAGAATGAAAAAAAAAAGTGAATCCACCTCTCGTTGAAATTCCACTGTGTATAAAATGGTCTTGGAATCTGAAGGGGAAAAAAAAAATCCTTCTACAAAGAGAACATGTAAAAGGGCCAAGGGAGAGCATAACTGAAAAAATATATAAAAATGCAAATTTTCCTAAACTTCAGCTTTGGATGGACTGAAGCATAAGTGAGAACTTCAACAAAGCAATAGAAAAAGATGACAGCTCAGAGTTTCAGAAATTTAAGACAGCAGCAGGATTAGACACTTTGGGTTGTCTTCGCACACATTTCTTAGGGGAGTTAATTCCATTTGACATGCAAGACCAAAGCAAGATTACAGAGGCACAGCCCCATGGCGAGGTGTACGCTATAGCTAAAAGCTGGGATTTGAATAATTGTGCAGGCTTACTCCAAGAATCAGGGGAGAACAGAATGAATGGATTATTACAAGGAACTTTGTACATTTTTAACTGCTGGACTTAATAAAATACCCTCTATGTGAGAGTTAGGTTATGGTCGTCTGCACTCACTCTAGCTGAAGTTTGTGGTAGAATCCATCAAGAATGAGGAAAAACAGAAGCTGTTAAAAAACATAGAAAGAAAAGGAAAGAATTTTGTAATGAATGACTGGGCTGGGTCATGCCCCTGTGATTTACGGAGGCACAGAAAATTTGGAAAACTTGAAATCAACACATTCGAGCCCCTGTGAAGGTACAGGGAATTCATTTCCTGAGCAAAGTTGAAGGAACGGAGAGTAGAGTTCAGGTGCAAGTGGGCCACAAAAAGGTGCGTTTTAATTTCACTATTTCAGCTCGTTAAGGAGGTCGTTTGTTACTGAGAAAAATTGCTAAACCACACATCATTATTTATGTATATGTATAAACGTGGCCTCTTTCCTTGGGATCTGTGGAAGCACTTGTCTGTAAGAGGCAGAAAGAGTAACAGTTCTAAAGACTTCTCCCTGCTTCATTATCTGTCCAGTGAGAATTACTAAAATTCTTTATGTAATTCTTACTTAGTGCCCATTAAAGTGAAAGATTCAAATGCTGGACAGTGTAAGGCTTAGAGAAGCTTTAAGAAAGGGAACATAGTCTTATAACAGCTGAGAATTATGAAAAGCTGCCTCTTGACAGTAGCCAAATAGATCTTTCATTTTAAAAGCCACTGATTCATATTTGAAACGATTTGATTTGATTTTTCTCCCTTAGAATAGTCTTCCTCTCATCTCCTCCTGAGAGCCCACTTCTGACCCTCCCATAGCCCTATCCAGCCCCACAGGGAAAAGTCAGCCCGAGAGAGGAGAAAGGGCTCTGGGGTCAGGGCATTGGGGCAGTGCGCCCTCTGCTGGATGCCAGTCTGAGGTCCAGCTGAGAAAATTCCCCAGAGCCTGCCTCCAGGAAAGCCAGAGATGCACATTGCCAGTAATGAAAACCTCTACTAGGAGTGGCATCTCTTTCTCATCCCTGCTGGTGGAGATTAGAGGAGGGACGTGAGAGGATGCGAGTGCTTCATTAAACCAGAGCTCAAGTGCCGCTCTTCTCACAAAACATGTCTGTCAGCCTCAGCCTGCCATGTAAAATGGCAACAGGAATGACGAACGCATTACAAATTTGTAGACCCTAAAATTAAACTCCACCTCATTTATTTCATATTTCAGCAGGCTGGGGATGGCTGACATTAGAGGCACACCGCTTTCCTGATAAGCTCCGTGGTTTCTTCCTTGGAGGAGGCATCTATACTCTGCTATAAGGACGCTCTCGGTCTCCCCAAAGCCCCCTCTCTGCGTGGTGCCGCGCACAGGTCTGCAGAAGAAAGTCGGGAATTGTAGCCCCGGGAGGGAAGCAAATGGAAACGTCACCACGGAAAGGCGAAGAGCTCATCTTCCCCCATTTGTCTCTGTGCATCATTTGCATCCTTGCTAAAATGTGTGGTTGCAGACCAGGAGCACCGGCATCCGCTGGGAGCTTGTTAGATACAGGAGCCCAGGCCCCACCTAGAGCTACTGAATCAGAATCTGCATTTGAACAAGATTCCCTGTGAGTCATAAGAGCTGAATCACAAGCAACACTAGAACACGGAGCTTTACAAGAGGAAGGAAGCCTAGATGCCACCTGCTCTCTTGGATAAGAAAACCAAGGCCCAAAGAAGAACACAGCTCCTTACACATCTAAGAGGGAATTGTACACACGCCTACATTTGGTTTGCTACGAACGCTGAAACACAGTGATCACAGGCTTTGGCTGTTAGCCTCCTCACGCTTATTACAAAACCAACAGAACGCATACTGCCCTCAGGTGCGAGGGACCGTGTCTTCCAATCAGCTCATACCACTGAAATGACTGGTCTAAATTGTGCGGGATTGACATAGAGATGGGATTCTGATATTCCTTCTATTCACATAGTGATTGATGAAACACATGGGAAAAATAAATTGACTTATGTTATAATCTCCTAGGGAAACATAATTAAGTTGTAAAGCATGCCCACGAAATTCTAAAAACCTTATATCATCTAGACAGTGACTTCTACTACATGATCAATAATTATATTAATTAAAGATAATTATTTTGATAGGATGGTGTGACTTTGGGGTTCCACTTATTCTTGATTTGATGTATTGATCCAACGCTGAAGACTTGGTTGGTGCAAGAGCTAGATGTAAAGAATTCTTTGGAGGACCCCAAAAGTTTTATTATATTTATGCTAACTTGTATTAATTTGTAATTCCTGACCACCAATTTGATGCTTATTCACAATCCAATGAATAATACTTGTGCAAGATCAACAGAATAGTCCATTCGCCATTCTTAATTCTGTATGAACAAGCAACAAGCTATCTTCAGCAAGTAACAGGTAATATATAAAACATAAAGTCCAATATTCCTTGAAATTTGGAAATTTCAGGAGTTCCAATACATTCTTTGTATGTATGTAGGATGCTCAAGCACATTTGTGGCAGTTCGGGGCCAGGGAACTAAAGAAGCTGACCCAAAGTTAGCAGTCGCAGAGAGTTGGTGTGAGCATTCACTATCTTCCTTTGCAAAGGTGTGAGCATTCACTATCTTCCTGGTTATGAAGATTAGCCCTGGGACACATCTGGCAGTGCACATTCTAGGCACAGTCAAAAACTGAGATTTCTGGTTGATTCTTTCTCTGCACATTCCCAAGACACCCTCAGTAAATGTGTACCTTCTGACTTTCATAAAAGCATCAATGAGCATCATCAACAGAAAGTAAAGAATGAGGCAGGGATGTAAATTAAAAGTAATAATGCAAGAAATCATATAACAAAGATTTCCGGTTGATTTTCTCTCTGCTTGTTCCCAAGACACCCTCAGCAAATGTGTACCGTCTGACTTTCATAAAAGCTTCAATGAGCATCATCAACAGAAAGTAAAGAATGAGACAGGGAGTAAATTAAAAGTAATAATGCAAGAAATCATATAACAAATATACCCAAGTTTTTTAAAGGCAATAATCAATGTGTGTTTTTAACTTCCCTGAATTATCTACATTATTCTAGATAACTTGTTAGGTTGTTGTAACATTAAGGGGTAATATATTTGAAAGAATTACAATTAAGGTATTAGGAATGAAATAATTTCAATTTCATATCATCAAAATTTCCTTAAATTATTATAAAAGATCTTGCTGACATGATATTCACTATGCAAGAGGTAATAGATTTTTCCCTCAATGAGGTAGAAAGTGCAGTATTTAACTTTCTTGGAGGTTTGATATTTACTGAAGTGGAATATTGCCTAATGAACTAGCAGCTTGTCCTCTCCACTTACTAGTATTCAGTCTGGAATGTGTGTGTGTGCATGTGTGTGTCAGGGCATTCCCTGTTCTGTGATATTAGGGTCTTAACAGTATGCAACTATTGGATGAAATGAGAAAAAAAAATATAGGAAGTGTTTAGCAAGTGTTATTTACAATAGCTAAGATTTAGAGAGAGCCCAAATACCCATCAGTAGATGAATGGATTAAAAAACTGTGGCACATTTACAAAATGGAATACTATGCAGCTGTAAAAATGAAGGATCTCTTTTACCCTTTGAGATAGCATGGAGGGACGTGGAGAATATTATACTAAGTAAAACAGGCCAGTCAGAGAAAGACAAGTATTATATGATCTCACTTATATGTGGAATCTAATGAACAAAATAAACTGATGATCAAAAAAGATCCAGAGACATTGAAGCATGGAACAGACTGATGTATTTCAGAGGGAAGGGAGGTGGGGAGCAGGAATTCACCAATGAACTTATACGTATATATGCATAGCCCATGGACAGACAATAGTTGGGGAAGGCCTGGGGAGAGAAGGGAGAAGGTAAGAGGGTAAGTGGAGGGGGGGGGGAGGATAAAGGGAACATCTGTAATACTTTCAACAATAAAAGTGAAGGCTAAGGAGCCAATGTCACCTGGTTTGAATCTTGGATCTGACACTTACCAACTATGGCTACAACAAGTAACATAACCTCTCCCTATGCCTCAGTTTCTACAGCTGTAAAATAAGGATAAAACCTAATGGGGTTGTTGTAAGGATTTAGTTAATTAATGAGCAAAAGGCAACTAGAACATGCATGACATGTACTAAGTACTTGATTTATAATGTCTATTATTAGTATTACCCTCATAATTTATTTAGGTTGACTTATTTGTGGTCATATTACAATATATTAAAGAATAGTCTTCTTTAAACTCACCTGTCAAAGGATCAGAAAGTCGAGTTTTAGTCCCCAGATTAACATCTACTTTCTTTTTTTTCTTTCTTTTTTTCTAATCCTCAGCTGAGGATATTTTTCTATTGATTTTCAGAGAGTGGAAGAGAGAGGGAAAGACAGAGAGAAACATCGATTGATTGGTTGCCTCCTGCATGTGCCCTGACCAGGGCCTAGGGCGGGGAGGAGCCTGCAACCAAGGTACATGCCCTTGACCATAATCAAACCCAGGACCTTTTGGCCCACAGGCTGATGCTCTATCCACTGAGCCAAAACAGCTAGGGCAAAATCTACTTTCTTACTAAAAAGGTTTAGAAAAAGAAGAAGGTACTCATGAGAACTTGAAAACACAAAGTTACCCATGTTATAATTGGGCAACACACACAGAGGGGCACAGAACAGCAACAGCCCAATGCCATAAAGGAAGCTAAATATGACCCAATATTTCAGTGAGAGATCTTAGCATTCAAGAGCAGAATAACCTGAGAACCAAATAATGCAGAAAGCAGCCCTGAGGTCCCTTTGTCTTTCCTCAGGTAAAATCAATTCTGTTATTATCCACCATTGGGTACAGAATGGCATAGAAACAGCATGGTTTCAGCCAGCAATGCCTCTCAGAGAGCCGGTTGCATGGGTAATATTCCACACCCTGATTTACTCAGCATTGTCAAGAGAGAAAAGGAGAGATCCATCTTAGGTAAGAAAATTTACTCTAAGAAACGACACACTAGAAAAGACAAGAGGGAAGAAAAATCAGGGCAAATTCATCAAGAGTTAAGTATGCTTGGCTGCTTCCATCACAGATATAGAGTCCAAAGACTAAAACCAACCACAGAAATATTGCCAGGCCTAATGTCTTCCTCTCTGTTCTTTCACAGGGGGACTGAGTAGCCGTATTTCCTATGCATGGGAGGGAAATGCACTACATCTATGATGCGGCACATCAGAGTGAAACAGAAAGATATTCTAAAGAAACTAAGCAGACTTGTGAATGTGGCATTGTGGAACCCATAAAATAGACCAACAATGATCGAAAGTAAGAAAATGACTTGGTCTTTCTTAAAACTACAACAACTAGGCAATTGAGTTAACTAATAGGACTTGAGAAGATATAAGTGAGTGTTGTTGTTTTTATTAACAAAGGGAGTGAGGAGACAAATTTTAGCCAGAATGAAAGAAGGTAAATGATCTCTCCCCATAGGCAGAACCAAGACTTCTCAAATGAGTTTCCTCCTGAAAAAGGTGGAAGTGAAATATATGAAGCAAAATGATAGGTGCTGTTGTCTAAATGTAGGCAGTGATGGTATCCTATTCTACAGACCAAGCTGTGAGTAACTGAATGCAAGATAAAGCAAAAATATAGACAAAATCCATTCAGTAATAGAAACATACAAATGCAGTGTGTATAGCAGTACTGAGCAGGGTACTGCTCTGTAGAACTGATTAGTAAGGGGAGAGGTGAAGAGAACCAAGTGGATTTGCAGAGATTAAGATGTAGCAAGCTTTGTCCAAAGATTCTATAAAGTTCTTTTTGGCCTTGAATCTGAAATAAGCTAAAACTAAAACCAACAACATAAAAACATACCTCCCATCCTAAAAGACCCTCTGATCTTTTGGTATATCTTAGTCAAGCAACTTACCTTTTCCCATGAACCATTTAAAAATAGAATTTACAATAATCTTTGTATTCTCCTACGCAAAATCATTCTGAATGGCACCTCTCTGTCTTTTGGGATGGAGTAAAGTGAGGGAACACATGTACTATATATTTTTGATGTTAAAGCAGGACTGAGAAAGACCTGAACAACAATAACAACAATTTCATCCACAACAGCTGAGCTCTGAGAAAACACAGAGCTTGACAAAGCCTGAAGGCCAGGGTCCAAGGTGAGCAAGAACAAGAGTCCAAAATGTGAGATTGTCAGATGGGTATCAGGAACATGGGCACTCTAAGGACTTTGCTCCAGAGAGTGTTCCATTGTGAAGGACATTGTCACTTCCTCTAAGTAACCAGCAACAAAAGATAATATTTTGAAGGAATAAAGGAAAAAAATAATCCAGCCTACATGTACTAAGGAATCTCAAACCAAAGATAATCTTTAAGAAACACAGAAGTACAGGCAGTAGTTGACAATTGCTGTGACTTGGGTGGACAGAAAGCACCTCTGTCTTCGGGCTTCTCTCTGATAATCACTGTTAAGACTAGAGGCCATCATTAAAGAGGCAATTAAGGGTGTAGCCCTCCGGGGCTATGAGAGCTACTCAGCCAAATGGGCGTGGTCCCCTCCTTTGTTTTAATTGGAGAGTCCTGAAACCACTTCTGTTGGAGGTGATCTAACTTGTTCTGTGGGAACTTTGAAGATCTTGATGCCAGATGAGATGTTTGTGTCTCCAGTGATGAACAGGATGAGAAAAAGTAGCTCTTGACCTTGGCCAAGGTAGACATCTATGCCACGGATTCAGAAACAGAAGGCTCAAGGGCAGAAAGAAGCCAAAGGACTCCTGCAGCTGTGTTTAAAGATCACTCCCACTGGGCGCTCCTGGGAGCAAATGATGACTAATTAGGCAGGCAAGAGAGAAAAATAAATAGAACGAGAAACAGGTATTTTTAGGAATGCAAATGCAACTCAAAATCAGGAAACCTTAGCCAACAACAGTTCTCAAACCTCTCACCTGGTGCAAGAGTGGAGAAGGGATGATTTCTGTGCAATAGCCAATCCAGGATTGGCCAAGAAGCAAGGGGTGCTGTGGTAGCTATAGGGGCAAACACAACATACCACAGAGCCTCAGGCCCATCTTCTACTTTCTTTCATTTTGACTTCCTTGGTGACCTGTGGTTTTGAGGGAAAGAAGAAGAAGAAAAAGAAGAAGAAGAAGAAGAAGAAGAAGAAGAAGAAGAAGGAGAAGAGGAAGAACTAAACAGATATAGATAGTCATCAATGTATTCACATGCTTATTATATTCTTTTTTATAAATGGCAATAAAGGCAAAAATGAGAAGAATCTAATTTGCAGTTCAGTTTTCCAGCCTCAGTTCTGGCTCACCAATGAATCCTCTTATATATGGAGCTGACTGGAGGGAGGGGTGGGATTGAATAACAAATTTATGTGATACAATCACATCATTTACAATCACATAATGGACCATATCCCAATTTTCAAAAGGCATAAAGTATCCTCATTAATACGATAAGTGCAGCAGTCAAATCAGCAGTGTGATTTTATCAGGGTTTTGACTGTACATGAATTAGAATGTAGCATGCACACAGAATTTCTAATGGGAAGGCTTTAACATTCACTGAATGTATTTCCTACTGTCATTTGCATCACATTAAAGCGGAATTCTACATAAAAGGATAAAGAGAATATGTCCTAAATTACAGTTTTCCATAGTTGTCATGTCCACACATAGAAAAATCTGATTCATAAGCTTGAACATGATCCTAAATCTGAAAAGACCCCACCGGTTCCCTATTTGTTAGTGGGTTTTATGTGGTTGTCAGAACTGGGCATAGTTCGGCTCAGTAAGGTCAAATTGTCAGGACAAAGCTAATGAAGATCACTGTGGGGTATGGGGGGAAGCTGGGTGCAGGCAGTGGGTGGTGGAGGATGGTTGTAGCCACTGTCTCTTACTCTAGTATCTTATTAATACTGTGACCGCATTTTTCATCCTATACCATATTACTAAGAAGTCTCTCATGTTTCTGAGAAGTAGATGTTGTTCTGAAAGCTTCTACCTTCAATTTGTTCACTTTAATAGAATGTATGGGCCTAGACAAATGTTGTAAAACTTCAATTCTGTTTATTTCACCCTGAGTGAGTATGTGTGCATTGCTGTACACATAGGATATGTATTAAATCCCTGCTTCATATCAAGCTTGTGTATGTCTACTTGTATGTTGAAATATGTCAGAAGTTAATCTCCTGATAATAGAAAGTGTGCTTAGTGGTTTCTATACACTGAGGCAAAAAAAAGCAACTTGTCATTTCTCATTAACTTCACAGAGAAGTCAGCAATTGGTATGTAGTAGCAAATGCCGAATCCTGGGACTCTCAGAGTGTTTTGCATCCTAGAAGAGGCCAGGTTTCTCCTGCTAAGCTGATACCATGACTAGGAGTGGTGAATGCCTACCTGCACACATACTGACTACCTGTCCACTGGCTAGAGTGACTGGTCTATGCCTGGGAATTTCTACTCCAGATGGCTTAACTCTGTTAACATTTTAGAGGCTAAACAGAAAGACATGTATGGAACTTGGGGTAAAATAGTTCAAATCCACAACAAATCCTACAAGTGCATTTTGCACCTAGAAAAACCATTTTATATATGCACATGGCATGGGCCCATGTGGAATGAATGGCTTTCAAAATGGCCAGCCCCTTCATTTGAATAATTTTATCTTTAATAATTTGTCTAATCACATCATCTTTGATAAAGATCAAAGATTGCATAGATTAGTGTTTGGCATTGATGGCTACATACTGCAGTCAATTATGATTCATTTCCCTTAAATATGCACACATTGCATATATCTTACACCATTGTTAGGAAATGCCATGTCTTTTGATATCTAGAAACAGTTTTTAAAAAACATTTATAATGGCCACAGATTTTACCCTAAGAGTTCTCTCTCTCTCTCTCTCTCTCTCTCTCGCTCTCCCTCCCCCCTCCCTTTCTCCCTCCTCTCCTTTCTTTCTTCTCCTTCTTTCCTTTATATTTTTGGTATTTAACATAAGAACTGAAATTTGGACCAAAAATGATAAATATTAATGTCCATTTTTCAGCCATGATAAAATTGTTCTCTTTAATACCTAAAATACTTCAAATGACAAGAACTCTGTGGAGGAGCCATTTATGAATGATGGATCTTAAAATTATTACAACTATATTAGTGCAATGATTTCTGTCCCAACATGAATACATAGTACCACTGTAGACTTCACAGTGGGCAGTCCACCTATTGGAATCCTGGCCTCGCTGTTCACTGCTGTTCACTGGCTGGGAGAGCACTAATTAGCCCCCTCTCCTCTCTAAGGAACAGTTTACTTATTTATAAATAACATTGAAATTATAATATTTCAATAATATTATTTTAATAATAATATTGAAATTATTGACTTATTGTTTCTATGAAACAGGATGATGCACATCAAGTATCTAGAGTAATTCCTGACACAATGAAAAGAATTCATACAAGTTTGATCCACCATACAAGAGGTTTTGCTTTGTTCTTGCCAAAAGCTAAGAGCATATACACCTTTTTGAAGACTCAGATGCTATGAAACCTAATTTCAATCTGTTTTTCCATCCATTATAACTGTATAAATTCAGGTAAGCAAACCATCTTATCTCCTCCAATAAAATTAGGATAAGTTTAACTTCCCTTCTTATCCCTACTGAGTCTCTATGGATGTTACTAAATTTCAGAAATTAAGAGAAGTATATTAGAGCCAAGAGAGACCATTGTCTCTTTTATTATTTGACTAGAGGCCCAGTGCACAAGATTAGTGCGCTGGGTGGGGCGGGGGGGGGGGGGTCCATCAGCCTGGCCTATGCCCTCTGGCAGTCAGGGACTCCTCAGGGAATGTCCACCTGCCGGGGATCAGGCCTAAGCTGGCAGTCAGACATCCCTCTCACAGTCTAGGACCCCTTGCTCCTTACTGTCCACCTGCAGTGGAGGTGGGAGAGGCTTCTGCCACCACTGCTACGCTCTGTGCTCGCCAGCTGTGAGCCCAGCTGGCTGCTCCTCAGGACTGCCTTGGAGGCAGGAGAGGCTCCCGCCAGCGCTGCTAAGCTCACCAGTCATAAGCCCGGCTTCTGGCTGAGTGGCGCTTCCCCTGTGGGAGCGCACTGGCCACCAGAGGGCAGCTTCAGCATTGAGTGTCTGCCCCCTGGTGGTCAGTGCATGTCATAGTGACCGGTGGTTCCACCGTTCGGTCGATTTGCATATTACTCTTTTATTATATAGGATTTTGTTTAATAAAATGCATATATTTAGGGTTAAAAACATGATGACTTGATATGCATATATATATATATATAGTGAAATGATGACTATGGTTAAGCTAATTAGCATATCTTCTCCTCACATAGCTATCATTTTTTATGTGTGATGAGAGCACCTGAAAGCTACTCAGAGTATTGCCAGTATTCAATTTCTTATTTTTATTATAGTCATCATGCTGTACATTAGATGCTATGTTTTTTAGTGCTTATCGGGGATCAGAAAACAAAATTTATTTCAAACCTTTTCTCATACCTTTTGTCATTTTAATAATTTTATCAGGAACATGGTTACAAGTTGATCACTTGAGCTGGTATTTCTTTGACTTAAAAGAGGAGGGCGTAAAGTTTTCTAATTCTAGCTTGCCTCCTACTTCACGTTTAGCATAACACATATACAGTTTTACCTAATTTATACAGAGAAAAAAAATTATTTTTATTGTGGTAATATGTCTGTGTAAATTATAGCCAACTAGATTAATATTTCCTTGAACTGCACATTTGTTGCATAATATTAGGTATATCTAAGGCACTGCCTTCCACCTATAGATGAAACCAGTAACCTATCTCAATGAAGTCAAATTTAGGCCTCTATCTTCCTTCCTTTTAAATGCATGTTGTTTGTTTTCCAGAGTCTGTCACCCATACTTCCTTGTGTGTTCACATTTTCTGCTCATAAGAATGATTCTAGTATTTTACAGTATATGGATGTGTTAAACTTTTTGGCAAATAATTTATAAAACTGCTTGACCTTTTCATTTTGCATTCTCTTGTCTTCCTTCCTGCCAACCCATGTGTAGGTGTAACATTAGTCATCAATTAAACATACAGATCAGATGCTTTAATACCTCAAAGATTGTGTGTATGAAAAAAGTCTGATTCCATTTAAATCACTGAGGCATGATACTCCAATATGCTATTCATGATCATTGTTTCATCTCTTGTTTTATTGGAAATAAATTGCTAATATGTAATATTTGTAATATTTCTATCTAAATCTGCTAAATAAGATGTCATTAATATTGCTTTCACATTTTCTGTGGCTTTGTCCACAAAAGGATAGGGCAGGGAGACCAATATAAGTCAGCTATACAACTAATTTAACTAAATTTAGATTTGTATTAACTCCTTAAAATTTGATGGTTCAAGTTCAAATTTTCTCAAAATTTATTTATATAGGTAAACAAAGTCATAGGTTTGATCCTGGCAGACATGAGAACTTATGGATTTCTGTTAAACAATTTCAAAAAGTAACAGAAAGGATAAAAACAAAAACTATACAACCACTTCATTCTTATGCAGCAGCAATTTTCAAAGGGGGGGCTGCAAGAATTTTTAAAACCTGCCTTTTTAGTCAGGAGCACTGACCTCTTTCCCTTAAATGGTCCAGTAAAAAATTGACAATAGCCAACACAACAACAGCTGTTCAGTGTGAATGAATCAAAATTATACTTTTTTTCTGTCAGATAGGCCAAAAATATTAGTTTTTCATGTGCCATAAAATTTTAGTGGTTAGTTTATGTGTGCCATGAGATGAAAAGGGTTAAAAATCACTGATGTATAGCTTTATTTCAATCTCATTGTTTATATAACATTATTTGTATATTGATAAATAATTTTGGGTCCTCTGGGCTTCAACAAAACTTTGGTTTCTCAAAACTTTGATTTCTCTGATTATGCTTTTTAAAAATCTTCTGAGGATACTCTAGAAAAGACTATCGATAGTATCCACCTTTCCTTTCCATATTTTTTAAATTCATTCTCTCAATCTACCAATCTATTAATCTTGCTCAATTTCCAGTGATTTACTCTAATGCTTCAGTTGCCCTTTGAGAAACTATTATTCAAAAGAAGACTTTTTATCCCCTACATTGTATTGTCATTGTCTTCCTTCATTTACACGTCTCGTCTACTTTCCTCCTCCATCATTTGATTTTTGACAGACTATGCATATGACAGTAATCAGGCCTATCTATGATAGGTCCATCTATGATCAGGGAGCTAATACACCCAGGGATGTCCTCCAAAGATTTATGTGAAAACGTAGATTGTGACTCTCCCCCTGTCAGAACACTGGACACAGATCTTTCCCTTACCTAGTTTTGGGATGCCCCAGGGAGCAGGAAGCAGGGCATCAGGCTATAGTCATCACATTCATGCAATCCCATTCTTTCAAACAGCTCACATCATGTTTGCAGATGTGCTCATTGGAAAGAATTTCCAGAAACTTTTGCTGATTTCACATTCCCTCCAAGCCCCACACCCGCTTCTACACATGTGGAGTTTCCCCAAAAGCATCAAAATGCTGAAGAATGTAAGCAAAACCTAGTTTTCCTATTGCCCCACAACTTCTGTCTTTCTAGACGATGCTAAAACCCTGCAGCAATAAAATTCTACAGCCTGCTTATCCTGTCAATCAGTCCTCACTTACAAATGTAAAAAAGTCCAGGGAAGTTTGTCCGCTGTTGAATTCTCAGTTTCCCAGGTCATGAAACTGTCCTTCCCCCTGTTGTAAGTAGATTTGTGTTTTACTCAATTCCATAGCCAACAATCTATTTCATAGTTAGGTACACCATGAGGTATAATACCTTGAATGTATTTATTGTGGTGTTTTCTTTCTTACCCTCCCACAAGAGGATATATAGAAGAGAACTGTTGTCATTACTTATTTTTATTCCTCCTGACTACATCCAAAGAATTTCTCAGCTAGTCAAGTTGAAGCACATACCTTCTCACAGAATTGCTACACATTCCCTTCTTCATCCAGTCAATTCCTCTTTTATTCAAGAGCATTGACACTGACACATTGATGTTCTCCTTGTGAGAATTAGCCTATCACATTCATTTACATCCACTTAATTGCTGCTGCTATTGTTTAGTCCGTTAACCTCCAGCTAGGGTGCAATTCACATGAACGCTGGGGAAGCACAACCATTTGATTAGTTCTGCAAAGTAGATTAAAATCTTCTGGCTAATTGAAGACTGGCCATACTACTGCCTTCCTTCCTGCTCTAGGTTGAGCAAATGTCCTGTCCTCAAGGGAGGCTCCTCGTTGGAATATGGAAGGCTTGACCGGACTCAGTAGCATTTTCTGAGCATGTCAGTGTACAGGACACTGTGCTGGCCACTAGGCCAGTAAAGATCACCAATCTGATCTCAGCCCACAACCTGTAACTAGTCTTTTGATTGGCAGTTTGCTTTCCTCCTTTTCAGGAGGGAGCACATGCACTCTGGAGAAACCAAACATGGTATGTGGCTAAAACATTAGTATCCCAAATCTGTAGGAATTTCACTATGAAACATAAGCATTTAAAAAATCCCTTATGAAACAGTTTGTCTAATTTGAGGGAAAATGAGAATTAGGAATGTGACAGTCTCATTTGACTCAAAGCGTAATGCCATGTTTGGCATAGCTAATTTACTCAGTACCTATCCTGGATGTGGATGGCAAGCATGCTTTGGCAATGATGTTCCAGAGCTTTCCTGGGCAACATGTCATCACCATGTATATGTTCAGCTGAGGTGTTTAAGATGTTAAATTATGTTTTATCTAAAGAATATGGGAAGCTTCCATAACCACTCCAGGAATTCTAAGAAATCATAGTAGGTGAAATTTCTTTATTGAATCTAAAATGCCTGTCCCAATGTGGTTTCGGTCAACCTCTCCAACACATTTTCTGAAAGTATCCTAAAGTTCATCCACTAAAAATTGGTAACCCTTCCTCAAATGCATTATACTTTTTTATGACTTGGTGTCTTTTAAATTGCTGTTCTGGCTACCTGGGGTTTGTTACAAGAATTATGGACATGTGCAGGAAGAAGTGCTTATGTTGACTTGAGGAGTCTACATAAGAAATGATCTAAAAAACATACTAGGTGCTTTACATCAATTAAGTCACCTAATCATTCCAACAGACATGTCAGGACGGTCCCCTCGTACTTGTTTTCTGATGGACTGAGGCTCTAAAAGGTTGAGTGACCTGTGTGCGGTGATATAGTAAGTAACAAAACAGTGACTTGAAATCCAGTTCTTTATCACTCCAAACCTACTTCTTTCCTTCTATGTCAGGAAGGTGTTCCCTAAGAAGGGAGAAATCTTGAGCTGCGACTTGAAGAAGGTGTAAGTGCTCACAAGGTAGAAAATAAGGAAGACAACATTTCTCACCAGATGTGCGTAGTTGGTATAACATCAAAGGTTATACCCAAAGATGGGTGTAACAGCAGCACAGAGAGGTTGGTAGAGGATGAGGAAAAGGGTGACAGAAGCTGTTAAGACCATGTGATACCGTAAATTGGCACCCATGCTCCACCTGGAGAATTCCAGACAGCTGATGAGATGAGGGAAACACTGAGACTGACTAGAGATCTAGGAATTCTGAAACTCCAAGAACCCTGCCACAGTGATAAGACTCTACACCTCACTTCCAAGATGTCCCAGTTTATTAAATTCCCTCCCCCTGAGAAATTATGATGAGCAATCAGATTTTGGAGTCACTGACCTATAGGGTTTACACAGATTGGAGTAAAGACATCCGTAATAACAGGTTGGGACCAAACCATAGAGGACTTGGAATATGTGTCAATTGATCTGCAATAGAATCTGATGATTAAACTTTACCTGGATTAATTTATCACAGCACAGCCCTTTCCAGCTAAACCCTGCACCAGGGTGACAAATCAGATTACAAATAAGTAAATGATAAATGATAAACAATAGTAGCATTAGACAAGCCCATAGTATAACTTTAAATTATAATGTTTTAAACACGGGATTTTAAAGTCAGGAAAAAGCTTAGCACTCTTTAAGTCATTTACCTATGGTAACAGACCCATGTATTTCTTCCCTAAAAATATGTATGACATTAATGGGAGACACCTCATAGTCTATGTGGAGGAGACTATGAGAGCTGGTTTCACAGGGATGGTTTTATTGGAGAAACATTTTGTGATTTGGGATGAAAGGTACAGTATAAACATAAGATGATCTACCTATCATGTTGCTGTCATATTATTTATAAAGCAATGGTTCTTTGTATTACTTTTATGCACTAGTTGATTTGGATAGTTCTATGGTTTTATTTGGTGCATGATTTATTGTGTTAACTAATCCTGAAAAAAATCCACAGTAAAGAAGTACACAGATTGACCTCTGTCCAGCCAGACAGAGAAAATATATGTGCTATAGAAAATATATGTTCATTTGCAGAAAGCAAGAGCTGTATGAGAAACGCAATCACTGTTTGCCAGTTGTGCATAGCTAAGTATGTTCTTTGCCCAAGTTTTTAATTTCTAATTAGGATTGTAGGTAATATTTTCTCTCTCTCTCTCTACTCCCACTTCCCTCTCTCTCTCAATGGCATTTGTGTCTCTTTTTTATATATATAATGAATACACCAAGGGAACTCAGAGTTAAGTCCTGGCCTCAGAACTAGAAACATTCCCATCAAAGATGGTTTGTTAAATAATAAAGTAAGAAGGAAAAAAAGCTATTTGCTTCTTTTGTGGCTCTGACCCTCCCTTGGTCCTGCCAGGCCTGCCTGAGCATCAGCGGAGTTCAGTGGTAATTAAAGCAACAGTGTTGTGAAAAAAGTGTGAATTACTTTTACAGGCAGACTTGGATGTTGCTAGTGACTGACAAAGCACAGCGGGGGGCTCTGCTGGATATTAAAGAGTGATGGTAGTCCCTGTGTTGTAAGGTGGCTTTTCAGCACAATACAAAATTATGATTTTTCACAAGTTGATATCTCTGGAACCATTCGAGTTATCGGCTTAAATTTAGATTTTTTTTCCCCCTTTGGCAAGGTTATGGAGCAAAACTATGTCACATTTCATGAGATGTGCCATGGTAGCCGTAATGATGAAGAACTAAAGTCTATTTTCTTTCTCTTCTTCCCTTGGATTTTTAACTCTATTATGGAATTATTTCAACCTTGAAGATGGTTGAAAATAGCGAGGAAAAAGCTAGAACGGATCATATGTTCAACCTTCTCTTGGCAAGTTATTTCAATGTCAACTACCTAGGTTTCCTGTTTCTGTCATTTTTTAAAAAAGAAAGAAGCACAGCCCAGCACTCTGTTGACAATGCCAAGGAATGCCAACTCTGCACTCTCAGCGAGGGGTATAAATATCACAGGCATGGTGAGCTCCTCCAGACCCAGCCAGGAAAAGTTCCCATCTTGTTCTTTATCGCTGCAAATCTTGTTAAGCCAACTCCCACACAGGTATGATATAATGTTGATGCTGCTCCTTATCCAGTGAGGAGGAAAAAAATGTCTTTAGCCAAATCCAATAAACCACTTTCTGCAGATGTGAAGCAGGAGAGTAAAATAGCTCAATAGGCTATTCATCACTTTTCACTATATAAACTAAAGACCCTCAGTATTCCTGAATCAGGCTCCTGACCTAGAGCACATGTGGAATTCTAGGTAATGGCATCACTGAGAGACCGGGCAGCCTGTCTTGGTATGAGATAGGATACACCACCACTGAAAGGCAGTGGGAAACATGTATGTAATGGGAGCCTGTGTCTATGATCTATGTCTCATGTAAATAAGAAAAAAAATACAGTGGGTCAGATGCATATGCTCTCTATTGTTTTTGCTTTTTTCCTTAAGTAAATAGATTGAGTTGATAAGTGCAATTCTTGCTCTTGGTGTTTTTGCAGTCACCGTGGCTACATCAGACAGCAGTGGGATACGTTGTGGATCAGTGACACCCCAGAGCGGGAAGCAGTATGTTAGGGCAGATAACAGCACAGATATTGGGGTCTGACGTCCTCACTTACAGACAGTGTGACCCCAATTCCTTCATGTGTAAAAAGGGTGTAATATCCATTCCCATCCTTACTTTGAAGATTAAGTGAATTAAGGTACAAAAATTGTTTAACAAAATGCCATAGGCATGGCCTATAGAAAGCAATTGATAAAAGCTGTTACTATCTTCAGCTTCATCGACAGCAAACTCTTTGATTTGCCAAGTAGTGGAGTAATATGGTGAAAGTCATGTAAGACAAAATGATATTTAGGGGATGAAGCTGTGACACGTCAAACAATGGACTGTTTAAATACACAACAATGCTATAAACAGAACAACTGGGGTGCTCCAAAGGACTCGCTTTCACCCCACTAGTGCAAAGTTTAATTAGTATGTAAATAGCATACTCATTTACAATTGACATAATGCCACCACTTTTCATGCCAAGCTGTCAAGGCCTGAAACTGCAAAATTCCCGACACTAAACATTTGTTGTAAACTGATCCTTCCAAAAGTAACGGAACTAAAGGATTGAGAAGGTGGGAAAGGTGGTAATTGCTTTTTTTCTTTAAAAAGCTACTTCTCCATCCTTTCTTTCAGAGAAAAGGGTCCAAAATGCTTTTGGGGAGAGATACCCCGTTATATTGGGCTGAGGGTAAATTCTGTAAAAGAAAAAAAAATACACATATGAACCACCAACCCCAGAGTGATGAAAAGCAAAACGGGGAAGGAAAAAAATACCCTCAATTGACACAGCTATTTTCATCACATCAAATCAGCCATCTGTTCTTGACATAGTTTATTATCATTAGGAAGATTTTCTCAATTCAGACACGGTGATGAGGAACGATGAAGAATTAACCAGATAAATAGCCAATTTGGAAAATTCAGGCTGAGACCCTTTTCCTCAATTTCCATTCCCTCTTTCTCCCTACTCCATCATCACACTCCAATTATTCCAAGAAAAGCTTCAATGACATGATTAGACATGTTTATGGTGTGGCTGTTTTTCGCCCACCTGTACAGGCATAACAACTAACCACATGAGGTATCGAATGACACAAAGGTGATCGACATTGCACAAAAAATAATAATTTCCCATTGTTAAAAATCACGGTGTGAACTTAGGATGACAGGTGGCTATAGTTAAGGGCGAAGGAATTTAAATAATTTGAATTGAAGTATAAGAATGCTGATGTTTTCCTTCTGGAATTTATTCATTAGAAATCCATCAATTTACCTTGGGATAAGCGGGTTTAGAAAAGAAAATTTTCTATGAAATGCTCATGGAGAAATTCCGACAGCTCTGTGTGGGATAATGTGGAAGGAATAAGTAAATGTTGGAAAATACTAATACAAAGAAAATATTTAAGTCATATGTTTAATATTGACTTCATAAAGTGAAGTTGGAAATTCACAAAAGTTAAGCTCATAAATTTAGACAAAATAGTTCAGAAATGCTTGACAAATATCAACACAACTACTTTAAAAAAATTAGTCAAGCTGCTTATTTTATCTACAGAATGTCAAAAAAACAAGTTTGACTGATTCTCCTTCAAATAGTTCACAAAATCATGATGTTAGATTTTTAAGAATACAATCCACACATTTTTCATTATAATTAATATCATATCTTTTTGACTGAAATTTTAAATATATTAAGGACAGTAACTATTGAAATGAAACCATACAAATGCCTTCACAAAGTTACTTCCATCCTGACACCCAGATTATTTTGTGTGGATATGTCCTTTCTTTTATAACATTCCGGTGATCTTATTATTATCTTGTGCACCTCAATACCTGACTTGTTACGGATTGCCAAAAAAGTTACAACTCCTCATTACTCATAATCTATCAGAGTCATCATTGTTGCTAGACTTTTCTTTGTTGACACACTCTTTTCTTGATTTTGTCTATGCCATACAATCTTGATTGTTCTCATAACTCTTACATTGCTCCTGGTCTTCTTTGCTCCTCAAAGCTAAATGTAGATATGATCACACCAACTCATAATTCATCAATTAAACAAATGGCTGTTAAGAACCTGCTGTGTTAAGTGCTGAAGGTACAGTAGTGAGCCAAGAAGACATGGTCCTTGCCCTCATGGAACTTAGGTGTCTAGATCAGAGGTCAGCAAACTTAAAGTCCTTGGGCCAAATGTAGCCAGTCACCTGTTTTTGGTAATATGTTTTTTAATGAAACACAGTCAGGCAAATGCATTTACATATTATCTCTGGCTGCTTTTTCTCTACAATGGATTAGTTAAGTAGTTGCAACAGAGACCTTTGGCCCACAAAGCTTAAAATATTTACTCTCTGGCCCTTTACAGAAAAAGTTGGCTGACCCTGGTGGACTCCGGATCCATCTTCAACTGTTCCAGCTCTGTATTCTTTCTCTTAGAGAGAGCAGTTTTGTTCTCTTGTGATTTTAATTACTTCTCCTACATAAACGACTCCATAACCTTTATCTATAGTCATGCTCTCTCTTTTGAACTTCATTCACCTGCTTCTAACTGCTTAGTGTCCCCACCCACCCAGCCAGCAAATAAGCCACCATTATTTCAAAACAACTAAGACTGACTTCATCTTTCCCCCAAGCCAACTGTTTACTACCATCAACCTCCTAACAGCTAAGACTTGAAAACGTGGAGTCTCTCATTTGCTTCCAACATCCAAGCAGCAAAAAATAATTTTAAAAATTTTGCATATTCTTCATATTATCAACTAGTTATTTCTATCGCCACCACCTAGGCAGTAAATCCCAAAACTCCATACTTAGAATAATGAAATCATCAAACAATCTGCCTGTAGTCAGTCTCTTATGGCTCCAGTGATCTGTTTATGGTCAGTTTCCTTAACATGTCATTTTACATACGTCATCACAATCCTCCGTAGCTCTGTATTTATAAAAGCAGGGATTGCCACCTGTGGCTGAGGCTCTCCCTGTGGTGATGCTGCAAAATGACTTCAAATAGTCCACATAAACCACCGAACACTCTAAGAATGGTCTGATACTGAGTTTCCCACGTAGAGGCACCACTATTTTTCAAATGTACATAGATGTTCTTCTAATAACTAAAATACAAATTTGCTTATTAAAATTACAATTTCATCTTAAGTTTTTCTCATTTTCTATTTTCCCAAGCAATTGATCTGAAAAGTGCACCAATCTTTTCTTCTGTATTTTGTAATAGAAATGTCCTCACTGGCCATTAAATGCTTACTCTATTCTCAGGAAGCATCTATTATGGGTTCACAATGGCACTATGGAAGCCTAGGACCTCAGCTTTTGGAGAGGAAAATGAAAGGGTCAAAATGTGTAAATGCATCTCTCTCCTTGCGTTGCCTTCTCTCCCTTCTTGGATGAAAACTGTGGACTTGGGGGACTTTGTGGGGATATAGAAAGGCCTTGGAAAAGGGAAGGCTGCTCATGCCTAACTCAGTCTAGACTCAAAAGGAAAGGCACGCAAGGTTCCTGGATGTTACTACACTGGCTCTGCTGAGCAGAAAGGGTGAGCAGGTCAGGATCTGAACAGAAGCTTTCACAAATGATGTGCATTTGGCAGCTTTGTCTTCTCCATCATATTTCCTAGAAACCTAAGAAAGGTGGTAGAAAAGTCAACATGAGTACAGATGCAAGACAGGGGCAGGGACCCACTAAGAACAAGTCCCCATTCTTTGCCTGCACTGTCAGGTGCTTTCAGCTTAGCCCTTGTGCCCAGTTCCAGCTTAGTCTCCCACCATCTCCCCATGGACCATCTGATAAGGGGTGGTGGTTCTCCTCCCTGGCCTGCATATTACATCACCAGATCTCTGCATGCAGGGCAGTGCTTCCAACCAGCAAGCCAAGAGAAGCACGGCATTACTTGTGTTGCCAACATCCCCTGGCTGCGGAGTAATGCTAATGCTCTACTTTTTTTTCATGTGTTGGTTAGTTTGTCAAGGTAAACACTGGGCTGATTTATGGAAACCATACCTCTGAAACCTCTCTGATATCACAGAACAGGGAGGGAGGTAGAAAGGTAAAGTAGGACAGGATACGGAGACAGAATTATCATCTATTAGCTATGAAACTTTGAGTTAGTTAAGTTCCCAGAAATTCAGTCCCCTTTGTGGTAACTTGGAATCACAAGGACTATCTCATTTCAATCACAATGACTAAGGGAGATGAAGTATGTTAAGGGTCCAACATGGTACCTGAAACATAGCTGGCACCCAACAGGAGTTCCTAGAAGAGTAAAGGACAGGTGAGAATTTGGGACAAAAGCAAGGCCTATACCTATTCTATCTGATTTAGTGTAGATTTGAATTATGGTTAGCCTGGGATTATATTTCAAGGATATCAATAGTAGGGCAGGTTGCTCTGACCCAGTCAAAGAGACTTCTCTGATCTGAGAGTGATTACCCAGGAGTGAATTAACATTTATTGAGCTCCTATGGCACATCAGCCAGGTTAGCAAGCCTTTTATATGTGTTTAATTTCACATTCACAACTACTGTCTGATGTAGATAGTAGTATTTCTCATGTTTATAACCTTAAATAAATATGGCTAGAGAGGCTCAGTAAATTGCTTGTCTCCACACAGTTATTAAACATTAGAGGGAGGACTTGCTACCAGGTCTAGGTGATTCTAGAGCATTTCCACTCTTTCTAAATCACCCAGACATCTCTCCTAAAGACTTTTCATGAAGCCACTCATCCATTTTCATGAAGACTACTGTCTAGTTGTCTTTGGAAATCATTATTTCTTTTTATATCTCAATAGATGATTTCATTTCATCACTAGAGAAGGCAGCAAATGTTTACAAACTCAAGTATATGTTTGTAATGATAATTTTTAAAATGTCTGAAAAAGTCAGGACCACCCTGGGAATAAGTGCAATGACCCCCTGTAGAGACACTTTAGTAGTCACCTAACTACCTAAAATTAATACAGCTCAGCTCACGACAGGAGCCAGGACTGTATCTGACTGGCTTGGTGCCTTTGGTCTGGTTCGCTGAGTCTGTCTGAAAGGTAACTCTGACTCTGGAAGCCGAATCTCCTCTCCTCACTTGCTGCAGCAGGGAGTTGGTAGATCCTGTTTACAGCAAGAACTGGCAGGGTGCAGCTCTCAAAAACTGGCTCATCTATAAGTAAATGGTGAGTAAAATAAGGATAAAATGCTGACATTCTTCAAGAAACAGCTTTAGGTCCTTGGAAATTATTATTTCTGTTTGCCTGCAACTGTAAAAAGTGAGTTTCAGGTCATAGCTTTTCTTTTATATGGTGAATGATAAATGACCATTTAAACATTGACTCATCCACCAACCAAGGTATAAAAAAACATAAAAACTTACTGTGCTAAAAGGGAATTTGAAGACTAAAGTCACCTGATTCTTCAACCTGGTGACTACACCATGGGGATATTCATTTGTCTTTACTTCAACTCTGCAATTGCGTAAAATATATTTTGCCAGCCAAGAAAATCAAGACCTTTAGCTCCTACAGATTATATTTTTTTCCGAACTTATTGGATGAATAAGTGTTTCTCAACCAAGTTAGTATATCCTCTTAGATTTTGAAAACTGTGATGTCAAACTACCCATTAAAGCACCCCCCCCCAAAAAAAGTGGGAATACCCTTCTTTGCATACTTATTTGCCAAAAGAATATAAAAAAATTGATTCACTTGTAAGGGTTAGGTCTGTCATAGTCTGGGCTGGCAGATTACAGTTAATACAGAGATCAATTCAGCACCAAAGCGAAGAAAAAAGAGACACAAGTTCAGCAGGGCAAAATATTTTTGTAAGCACTTATTTTCAACTGTTTTCAAAAGTAATATCACAAAAGTAAATATGTTAAGAACAATGAATATCCCAGTTTCCATATAACCTCAACACTGGCAATATAATGTCTTACAATTAAATTGGCTAAAACAGAGAAAAGAAAAGAGTGGAAATGGGGTAAAGAGAGCATGTAAATATTTTTTCTGCATCCAGGGAAAAGGAGAATCTTACTGAAATTTTCAACAAGTACTTATCAGGCAGATTACACAATGCTTAACATTCAACCAGTTCAGTGTCTTCCTTTCTTAGGTGCAAGTGCTATGGGATAATTATTTTGACTTTAGATAAGTGTTACAATCTCCCTCCCCCAGCCAGAACAGGAGACATTCTTTGTCAAATCTTTTCTCCTCCCCCATTAGTATATGGATTTTAAATGGATTTCCAAAGCGTGAAATAGTGGTATTCTGGAATTAATGCCAACTTTCACTCCCTGCCGATTCCATTTCTTAAATAAGAATGCAAGTATATACCTCTATCTGGGTGTTAAAAGATGGTGGAACTAACCACCCAACCCCACTCCCAAAGATAAACTACTTATCTCCACTTTGAGATACATCTTTAACTTTAACTGAACATCATTTTTATAAATCTATTTGCATGTGAACAGGACATGTTAGTTTCAATTTGCTGCTGTAACAAATTACCACAAACTTACTTGCTTAAAGCAACACTTTCTTATCCAGTGGTTCTATGGAAGTCTTATGGGGCTAAAATCAAGAGGTCGGCCTTTTTCCTGGAGGCTCCAGAGAAGAATCTGTTTCCCTTACCCTTTCCAGCTTCCGTGGATAGCCTTTTTCCTGGAGGCTCCAGAATCTGTTTCCCTTACCCTTTCCAGCTTCCGTGGATTGTGGCCCCCTTGTTCCATCTTCAAAGCCAGTAAGGACTAGTTGAGAGAGCTTCTCAGATTGTATCGCTAACCTTCTGCCTCCCTTTTTCATTTTCAAGGACCTTTGTGGCTATATTGGGCTTGATCAGATGATCCAGGATAATCTCTTTAATTTCAACTCATTAGCAGCAACCTTAATTCCTTTCATAACGTTAATTTCTTCTTTGCAATGTACGGTAACATATATACAGGTTCTGGGGATAAGGATGTGGACATCTTTGGGGGTTCATTATTCTGCTTACTATATACATAGATAATGTCCCACAGTTGTATAAACACATTTTGAATAATTATAAAGGTAGTGTTTATGAAAATACATTTCATTTTCAAAACTGAGCTATTAGCTGTTAAAGTGTATATTCAATTTGGGGGGACAGCCTGTATATATCAAATATATAATAGAAATACTAAACACTAAATAAATGCTTTTTATGTTATGATATTTTTAAAAATATATACTTCTAAATTTTAAAAATGTTATAAAGATACTAGGTATTTGTAGTTGTTTTTAGAACAAGAAGCTTCATATTTAGAAAGGTTTGAATTTCTTTTAGAAATATGCAAACAAACTTTGCCCTTCTCCTTTTGTCTGTCTCTTGGTGGTTTCCTTTTATGGTATTATTTTTGTGTCATCAAGGTATATAACATTTAAACTCAGTCCCCAAAATTGAATTTCCACAATTGGTTATCAAGTTTATATTTAAATACAGTCACTATCAATCACTTCCCCATTCTTGAGTTATTTATTTTAATTCTTCTTTTGGTTGCCTTGTTTTCACCTTCCTATATTTCTTTATTTCAAGACTAGAGGCCTGGTGCATGTAAATTCGTGCACTGGGACGCCACCCCCCCCACCATCACCCCTCCGCTGCCGCCCAGCCTCCCTCTGCTGGAGGTGACTGGGTGGGCTGTTCAGGGGATGATACCAACCCCCCATCGCCCCTCTGCTGACACTGGTCACTGCACCCCCTCCCCATCACCATTCCCTCCCTCTGCCTGTTGGCATGTGCCTTGGCTGGCCTGGTGCTGCCTGCTCACCAGTCCTGCTCCCCACCCACTGGTCGTTTCACTGTTTGGACAATTTGTATATTAGACTTTTATTATATAGGACTAGAGGCCCGGTGCATAAAATTCATGCACAGGAGGGGTGGGGGGGTCCCTCAGCCCGGCCTGCACGCTCTCCAATCCAGGACCCTTCGGGGGATGTCCAACTGCCTCTCGCAATCCGGGACTGCTGGCTCCTAACCGCTCACCTGACTGCCTGCCTGCCTGATGGCCCCTAACTGCTCCCCTACCAGCCTAATCACCCCTAACTGCTCCCCTGCTGGCCTGATTGCCTGTAACCACCTCTGCCTTGCCCCGCACCCGGGACCCAGGCTTACTCCCTCGGGCTGGCCACAGGCACCCAGGACCCAGGCTGGCTTCACCCAGGCCGGCTTCAGCTGCAGGCACCCAGGACCTCGGGGTGGGCGGCTTGTCCCTCTCCTGGGCCACAACTGCAGGCGCTGGCGTCCGGGACTGTGGGGTGGGTGGCTTGGCCCTCTCCCGGGCCACAGCCTGGCTGGTCCCCATTTCTATCTTGTGAGCTCATTTTTGCCTGGCTGGTCCCCATTATTCCTCTCTCCCCAGCTCATTTGTGCCTGGCTGGTCCCCATTCCTCTCTCCCCAGTGTTGAGTGTCTGAGCAGTTCCAGCGCAAGGGTGCAAGGGCGTGATGACCATTTGCATATTAGCTCTTTAGTATATAGGATGGGCTCACAGGTGTTGTACTTCCCTAGTCATCATGTGCTTAAGAATATCTGGCTTTGGCCCTAGCCGCTTTGGCTCAGTGGATACAGCATTGGCCTGTGGACTAAAGGGTCCTGGGTTTGATTCAGGTCAAGGGCACATGCCTGGGTTGCAGGCTCGATCCCCAGTAGGGGGCACGCAGGAGGCAACTGATCAATGATTCTCTCTGATCATTGATGTTTCTATAGCGCTATCCCTCTCCCTTCCTTTCTAAAATCAATAAATTTATAAAAAAGAATATCTGGCTTTGGTCCTTATGCTTGGATGTTGAGCATCTTGGGTCACACTTTCTTAACAGTGGGACTTTGCAGACTTTTTTCTATAGTCTCCTGGAACTCAATGTTGCTTGGAGAAATCTGAGGTTAGCATGATTTTTCTATGTGATAGTTTACTTGCTTTTCTGCCTAGATGACAGAAATCTTTTCAAATATATATTTTCAATTACTTAAAGTTTAACATTTTAACCTGGCTAAATTTTTACCTTTTTTTCCCCCTGAAACATAATATCTTTATATGCACTTCATCAGTTTTTCCCTTAATTTCAGGGGAAATTTCTACCTTTACAGTGTGGAATTCTGTGTTTCTTTTATAGAGTTTCTATTCTAGGATACTTATTATAAATTACATAAAAATCATCGTTACCTTCACTTTTTTATAACACCTTCTTCTAATTGCTTTTATTTCTTTGCCTTTCCCCCTCTGCACTTACTGTGAGTATCTTAAGACTTCTATATTTCAGGAGGTATAGTATGACTGTGTTTACAGGTCTGAGGATGGGTTTCCGGAAATGGGGAGGCTAAATTGTGATTGAGGTGACCAACATAAGGGAGTGATGGAATAGTACCTTTGAAGCTGTGTTCCCAGGTCAACATTGACAATTTAGACTATGTTTAGTTCTTTATAGCTTATAGAGCAATTCCATATATATCATATCATTTAATGTTGACACAATTTTAAGTAGACAGGGAAATACTATCCCAACTTTTCAGATTTGTAGTCAAATGAATCACTCTCCTATAATTAGAATATTAATGTCAATACAAACAACATTATGGTTTAGTTCACTCAGTAATTTTCTCCCTTGCCCATCCCCACTATAAAGCATTCATTTCCTCAGCCATCCTTGCTGAGGTAGCCATGTGACATATTTCAGACTGATCAAGAAGTTCTGCTGTAGGTGTGGATTTCTGATAAAGCAATGGACAGTGCTGCTATTTCTGTCCCCCCATTCTTACCCTCACATAAATGCAATGCCAAGAGATGTGGCTTTCATGGTGGACCCATGAGAAAAAGGCCAGGAACAATTCAGTTGATATAAATCCTAAGATGGTTGGTCATAGAATCAATGTCGTCAGCTGCCTGCCTATCTGCACCCTTATTACTTGAGAAAAACAAGTCTTTCTCTAACCAGTGTTAGGAATATTTTATATTATTTGTGGCCAAAGCATTCCTAATTCTATCAACTAATAATAATGGAAATTCAAGGAGATGATTTAAGGTCAGTATTATTTATAAATGTATTTTAAATTAAATAACAAAGAAATAGTTTAAATGTTATAAATACCTTTTATTTATCCTGATAATTACCAAGATTAAGTTATCTCCCACAAGGAACTGGGACCTCACCTGGGAATAAACATTTTAGCTTTTTAACTCACTGGGCAAGTATTACAAATAAATAGTTCCAAGAGCAGAAGTAATTTATGCCAGTTGAACAGGGAATAATATTAGTTTAATTCATTATGTTTCCAAGTAAACCAGAAGAATAAGAATGACTAAAAATTCTTTGTGTATAAATCTAAATATTTTTCCTGATTTGCAAGTCTGTGCTAGACACTGAATGATTATTTTCATTTACATAGTATAAGCAATTCACTTTCTCATACATTTTCCAAGTCTACCTACACAAGAGATAAGAATTATGTTGTTTTATATTAAAATTGATACAATTTCATGAATCATTTTCATTGACTGATGATTTATAAACTATTCCCCTTCTGGAAAACCTCATTATTTTTGAAGTCTCAACTACACTCCAAAAAAAAAAAAATCCCAACTTAATAAGTATCCTACTACGTTGTACCAATTTACAAGTTATGGGTGATCTGGGCAAATCTTTTAATTGGTTTTGAATTGTGCAGTTTGTCTCAGAACTACATAAACATTAAATAATTCTGAGACTAAATGAAACCTTATAATGCAGCACACCAAAGTTGTTTAAGCAAGTTGTTTTTTCTTCTTCTGGATAATCAGATAATTATACATAACTAGTCATCATTACTTCAAACAAATTATGTTCTGTTGAAGCATGAAAGAGGTTTCCTGGCACTATTTTGAGTTCAACTAATCTGATTGACACAATAGGTGTCTGTCGGCAAAACCTGTTTATTGGTGTTGTGGTTTAGTTTATGCACCATGTGTAGTTGCTGCTCTGTAGTAAGCCCTTCTTAATTATATCATTTTTCAAATAAATATTTGTATCTTTTATTTTGAAAAATCACAGGTTCAGTAAACTTGGCAAATGTGTGTATATTTTGAATACAGAATGCTTTGTGTTTTATTCATTGCAGATTATCTGTAATAATACACTGCTTCGTGAGACAACACTAGTGAAGAAAAAAGGCGAGCAGTTGTTTGCTGTGCATTTAAGTACTTAAACAGAGGAGTCAGTCTGCTTTCAGACATTCTTGCTTGACTGACTCACTGGACTCAAATAGTTGCTGTGTCATGCCAATCAAGAGCATTAGCATGGTTTGCACGGTGGGAGAGATTGTGTTTAGAGGAGGAGGACTTCTTTGGCTCTGTCTACAAAGATTAAATAAAATGGAAAACTAAGGCATTTACCCAACTAACTCTGGCTAAAAGAAAAAAAAAGTGGGGTCAATTATTCAAATAGTTATAGATAGTAATGGTGTTCAGTGGATAAGTACTGCACTTTGTCTTCCCATTTTCTACAACTGGAGTTGTTTTTTTGTGTTTCTGTAGAATGAGGGGCACACCAGGAATAACCTTATGGAGCATCACTTATGGGGCTGTCAGAGATAAAAGGACAGCAGGTCTTTGATCTCTCATTGCTTAGAGGACTTAGCACGTCTAGGTAGGATAAGATAACCTACATCTACATAATGGAATATATGCCTAAAACATCAGCATCCTTTGGCCACTTAACTTTTTAAGAATAATACTCTAAACTTATAAGCCAATTATTGTGACTTTGGGCATGCTTAGTTACTAGACAATGCCAAATTTTTGTATTTTTATTATAATAAAATGAGGTACACACTATTCAAATTTCAGGGACAGATTATGCTCACCTTTTTTGTGTGTTAGAAAGTTCCTACTCCCAGGACTTAAATCTTGCAATAATTATATACACACTTCCAAAAGTGAAATAAAATTATGCCACCAGGAAAAAAAACAGGGCAGTTAAAATATAACACATTGAAGAAAACATCATAAGGGAATTACAGACTAATGTGGATCATTCAACAAACATTTATTGGACAATGCTGGGTTAACATTTTTTTTAATATTATCTTCTAAATTTTATAAAGCACAATTACTGGATAACTGCTTTTATTGCCAGAGTCAGTTATTAAAGTCTGTCCTTTCCCTGCTAATTTCAATGCCATTTCTGTTATAAATGAACTTCTCTTGCAAACATGGGCTTTATTTGTGTGGGTTTCTTATATATGTACGTTTTTTTTTCTTCTGTTCCATCAATCTATTTGTTTAGCCCTGTGGCAATATCACCTACTTTAATTTATGTACCTTTCTAATTTTTGATATCTGAAAAACAAAGCCCCCTCACTTTGTTTTTCGGCAGCAGTATCTATCATTTTAGAATTAGATTACAGCTTAAAAAACATTGTAGGAATTTCATTTTATTTTATATTTTTTATATAACTATAGGTTGGTATACAAATTATATTAGCTATATTAGTTTCAGGTGTACAATATAGTGATTCTACAGTATTTTTATACCTTACAAGTGTAGGAGATATCTTAAGTCATATCCTTTATGACAAATTGTTTTCCTGTGCTCAAAGTTGAGGTAACTTTTCCTATGGCTGTTGTCCTAGCACATTCTGTTAGCCCATGATCGGCTACATTGTGGAGCTGATGCAGCTGAAGTTTGAGGATCCCTGACTTGCACATGCCTCTTCCAAAGACCTTTTTCCTCTCACGTCGAAAACTCATACTTAAATAAAATAATTCCTCTATGAACTAAAACTCACTTTTGTACCTAATTTTTATTTATCATTTTACATATTTTTCAAAGTGGGTTCCTCAAATTGTATACATTTCGGGCCCACAAACCTGAATCTGCCCTTTGTCTCACTTTATTGAATAAAGAATACAGATCTCCTCCTCATTTCTTTGACTTATCACATCCCCCAACTTTCATTAACAAAAGAAAGAAACAAACAAAAAATCAACTTTTGAGCAGTTGTATTTGTAGAAAAACATCTTTCAAAAATGGCTCTGACTTGTTAAAACCAGAGGACACTGTTATCATTATACAAAACTCTTTGATGCTTTATCAACCTCTAAAGTTAAAACTTTCTCTCTCTTTTAAACCCCTGTCCTTAGAAGAATTAACTGGTCACTATTATGGCTGCAATGTTACAAGGTGTGATAGCACTAGTGAGGAAAAAATATATGTAATATTTAAATTCATTTTCCAATGCTGAGTGAACAATCCTACCACCATCACATAGTACCTTACAGTTCCAAAAGCATTTATGTACAGTTGAATTTGGAAACAGATTTATTCAAGTGCTTCATGTAGTTTGAAAACTATGAAAACACGAGTAACTGTTACCTTTAAAATAGTCTACGTATTTTGTATTGTTTTTACATTAAAATTATACTGTTACATATTGACTATGGCTGGCCATTTCTAGGAATTTGGGTATTTTTGTCAAAGAAAAGCAGCCTATTTTAAGATTTTATTTTACATATTTTATTTTTATTTTGAGGGGAATCCAAATATCTACACCATGAACTTAAATTCCCATAGCTGCCAGAACTGACAGAGAATTAGCTAGGCAGCGCCAAGTTCACGCAAGACTGTCTACGGAGCTCTTATAGCTAAAGACAAACCAAAATATTGACTAGTTCTTCTCAAAACAGCATGTATAAGTTGTGGCTGAAATAAGCCTGATGTAAGAAAGAATACAGATGGCAGTATAATCATAGGCTGGGTCTACACGATGCCAAACAACCCATTCGAAAGCGAAAAACTCAGTCGATCAGTTGGTGGTTTTGTCTACATGCCACCAAGCAACAGGCTTGACTGATTTCTTCACAAAATTGACTGAGCTATTGACTAGACTTGAGCAGATGTTTTATCACTATGTAGATTCAGTCTTTGTTGTCAAATCTATAACTTAAATAATTCCCTCTGTGAATGATGAGTGTGTTTCCTACATCAAAACAACCTGAAAGTGTTACACAAAGACCAATGACATTTTTAAATTCATCGTAGAGCTTAGTTTAATGTGTGTGCTTGGCAAAGATTCGTGTAAGAATGACAAGAAATGGAGTCTTCCTACTTACATGCCTATTTTTAGTATTTCATTAATTCCTTTGGTATCTTTATAACTCAAATACCCACTGGAAAGTAACCAAAATTCATTTTACTTTCTTTCCTTCTTTATCCAACAATTTCTCTGGTATATACAACCTGTTTGCTATGAATATACTAAATCATTACCAAAATTTACAATGACTGCTTTTGACATATTTTCCAATTCTTAAAAAAAAGCTGGTGTGGCTCAGTGGTTGAGCATTGGCCTATGAACCAGGAGGTCATGGTTCGATTCCCAGTCAGGGCACATGCCTGGGTTGCAGGCTTGATCCCCAGTGTGGGGTGTACAGGAGACAGCCAATCAATGGTTCTCTCTCATCATTGATGCTTCTTTCTCTTTCTCCCTCTCACTTCCTCTCTGAAATCAATAAAAATATATTTTTTTAAAAAGGCCTCTTTCACTAAAAGATAGATCACAAAATGTGTCAAATATTTCATGATTAAAAATAAAAACAATAAAAAAGACACTTTTAAAATAAATTCTGTATGAGCAGAAATCTCATGTCTTTGGTCTCTGTTGAGCCCCAGCACCTATAACAGTTTGGGCTTCAATAAATATTTATTAAACAAATAATTAGGTGTATTATAGCATACCATTTTTGTAGCCATTGATCATGTCTAGCTTAGTAAGAAGGGCTTGGTGGAATAAGTACTTCAACTCACTCCCCTCCTGTTCTGTGTAGTACTTCCCAAGCTTCTATTGCCTAAAGCCAACTGGAAACTAGAAGTCAAGGGAATCTGTTAAGAACGGAGCTGGGTGGAGAAGGGTAGGGAGTGGACCTAGAGGGAGGCATATATAATATCTACTACCATTGGGGATAAAAAGCTTGGCATAGTTCTTACAATTTTCTTTATAGTTCTTACGATTTTCACAAATACAAGCATAAAAATTGCAAATTCATGTATGTAGATGTGTATAGTTTGATAGGTGATGATAGATGATACAGACAGATAGATGATAGATATATAGATAGATAGATAGATAGATAGATAGATAGATAATAGATGAAAATGCTCAAAACCTAGAATGAGGATAGTTGGTTTATTCCCACATCTATTGAAGATGTGCCAAATAATCTTTAAGTTTCTTTCCAGCCATATTATTCATCAACATGGACTAATGTGAATGCCTTGGAAGACCATTTACTGTTAAAAAACTAAAACTTCTGCAATTTAATTAAAAACATAAAACATATTTTTGGAGAATTTAGAAAATACAGAGAACTGTAAATGAGAAGCACACATTTCATAAATGAGGCTTCTGGGAATTATACTTTTCTCAGCCTCACAGGCAGTTGTCAGGAAGGAGGATGGTTTTCTGGGTCCATCTCTAATCACTTCCCTTCTTTCTGATTTCTGTCCATCTTCTTTCCACTATTTTTGTATGCTGCCAGTTGTCTTTTTTCATGCACAAAGAACACACAGAAGAATAAATGAGGGAAAAGCAAAGGACTTCACTCTGGGAAATGTGTACCACATCAGCATCAATATCTTCCAAAGAAAAGAGCACTTGCCCATCTTCTGAGACCACAGAAACAGCTGCCTTATTCCATGTTACCTGTGATTTGCTCTAGAGTACAGTCTCTATGTGCTCAATGCACAGGTCCTTTGCAATGTTAACAGAGGGCTGATGGAGAGATTGTACTTTTATCTTTATAAATTATCTGTATTTCATTATGTGTTCAGCTAAGCACTAGATGGAGATTGACTTAGCCCAGAGATCTCCTTCCTGTTTGTGGGGATTTCTTTACCTTCACGTTAAAACCAGAAAAAGAGAAACTTTCTAAACTTACGCAAGGGATGTGGAAACTGTTTCTGCAAAGCTCTGAATTTCCAGACCTTGATTTTTGAATAAAACCCACCCAAATAGGAGAATTAAAAGGGTTAGAAAAATAAATTATAAAGCATTCATTTTCAGGTTGGCTAAAATATTCTGTTTGGTTAAACAGAAGCAAACATCCCATAGCCATTCCCCACCACACAAACCCATAGCCCTCTCCTCTGGAAACACCAATGTTTTCCCTGACTATTAAAGAAGATAGACACAAACACTTTTTCTATAAGAGGTACGTCTTTCTTTTATATATTACTAGAGGTCCGGTGCATGAATTCATGCACCGGTGGGGTCCCTTGGCCTGGCTGGAGATCGGGGCAATTGGGAGGGACCGCTGGCTGGGGGGAGGGACCGCGGGAGGTTGGCTGGCCATGGGAGGTTGGCCGTGGGAGCACACTGACCACCAGGGGGAAGCTCCTGCATTGAGTGTCTGCCCCCGGTAGTCAGTGCACGTCATAGCAACTGGTTGACCAGTCATTCGGTCATTTGGTTGTTTGGTTGCTTAGGCTTTTATATATATAGATGTTATTGATATTCACATATCAGGGCTATAAATACAGAACAAACTCTCATGACTATCCTGAAATCATTTATCTGAATATCCTGCTAAAACAATATTGCAGAAATAAAGAAAGAAAACATTCCATTCCATTACAACTATCTTATTTATCCCCAAACTTACCGCATTGAAAAAAAGAAACTTTAAAAGGCATTTAAAGCAGGGACCCTGCCACATATATTCTTTGCTCAATGTGAAAAGAACCAAATAGAGCTTTTTAAAAATCAAATGGGGGCAATTCTTGCTTTTACTTTTCCCAGGAATTTTATCCACCAGAGAAAATAGTTAATAGATATAGAATGTCTCTATTGATTAATTCAGTGTGCCAGCTACGATCAGACTCACAGAAGACAAAAGAAGTGCCAATGCTTTCAGGACACAAGGATACATTATTGAGATGACCGTCTATGGCTTTCTCACAACTGATGGGCAATTTCTACAGAAAACATGAAAAGCCTTTCCACCTGATGTGGAGCTAATGGATAACATAAGAGAACTGTAATTGACATCATAACTCTTTTTCCTCTTAATGTTAGGCTAGATCTTGTTTAGTAATCCTCTACCATTTGAGAAACAGGGTGAAGATTTTGTTTCCACAAAAGAATGAACTGAATTACAATGTGGTTTTACATTAGGACAAGGGAATTTCTTAAGTTGTAGCATGAATATTTTGGCCAACTTGATACAGATAAATGAATGGAAAAGTGAAGCAATTAGCCTTAAAAGTCAAGAAAATAAAAAGTTAAATGTCTTAACATCCATTATAGGATGCTATCATAAACCTCTGATGGTTTGCATTATTTTGTTGGTACAGTTATTTTGCATTTTGGGGACTCCTTCATTTAAATAATTGTCTTTATTTACCACGTTACCTGCCTAAGTAGATAATTTGTTAACAAGCTTATATTAAGCACTTACTCTGTGCCATATCTGAAATTTTATAAGTAAAGACTCTATTTTAAGATCTTCCAAGGTGCCAAACAACTAGATCTTAACAGAAAAAGAGCAAGTATTTTGCACTAGCTCATTTGGCTCAATGATAGAGCATAGGCCTACTCACTGAAGGGTCCTGGGTTTGATTCTGGTCAAGGGCACGTACCTCGGTTGCAGGCTCAATCCCCGGGCCCTGGGTTCCTGTGGGAGGCAATCAATCGATGTGTCTCTCTCACATCAATGCTTCTCTCTGTCTCTACCTCTCCCTTCCACTCTCTCTAAAATCAGTGGAAAAATATCTTCTGATGAGGATTAACAAAACAAAACAAACAAACAAACAAAAAAGCAAGTATTTCTAAAAAGATTTCATAGTCACAACACTTGTTCATTTTTTGTTTGTTTTTTTTTTTTTAGTTAAAAATAAAACTCTTATCTCATGGCACAATCATCTTTGTTCCAAACTCAAAATGCACTGAAGAGAGTGGAGTGATTGGGTCAGGGTTTTGTTCACCTAAACCCTTTGGGGATCATTTTAAAACTGTGGGTATGCTCTTTGATAGCTGCTTTGCAGATCTGTGCCTACAGACTTCAGATGTGGACTCTGATGAACACCCAGACACCTTCTCCTCATTGGGTAACCAGGACGTGGCACAGGGAGTCACATGGAACTTCCTCATTTCCTGAGACCCTGGGGGACACCTCATTGGCTTCTTCCAAATTGTCATGTTGTCCTTAGCAACAGAGAAGACTGAGCATCATAGAAAGAAACAGAAGATACAGATTATGGCTGGCCCAGGGTATTGTTTCCTGCCTGTAAAAGAAATGCTGTGTGACAAATACTGAAAGGATGCCAACCTCTGTTCCCTAATAACAGAAACAGTATCACATAATCAGAGGTAGCCTTTAAAGCTCACAGTTTCTCCCATACCAGCTCATATTTTTCTCAATTTTCACTACTTTGGATACCATCTATATCAAAGTATAATAAGACAGCAATGCAAGGGGACTATCCATTTAAAAAGAAAAAAACAGGCCTGGGGAGGGGGCACCGCTCGGCATCAGGTCACTGAGCGTATTCATTATTTGTTCCCATTACCATGTTATGTCTTAATTACTCTGGTTTGGCTTCCCACCCGGGGTCACAGTGTCACAGCTGGTTTTCTGCCCATCCCTAATTAATAAAGCCTCATTTAGTATCCAAGTTTATTGGAATAAAACCTCTGTTGAGGGATACAGCGGAAATAAAGACAAAAGACACACCAGAATTTATCAGAGTTGCTCTCACAGTAACCTTGCACCACAGAGGCCTTGGTTCAGGCCTTCTCTGGGTTACTTTTAACCTGGAAAGGATGTCTGTTTGATTTCACTTGGAATTTCTGGCATAACTGGCCAGTGGTCAGATTCCACTCATAGGAAGGGAAGTGGCAGAAGTTCCTAAACACTCTACAACATTTCAGACTTTAAGAGAGGGTTATTCATTCATGCTTCTAGCATTTAAATTACTAGTATTTCAACAAAACCAGAAGAACGCGATGCTTTCAAATGACAACGCAAAAAAGCAACAGGCAGTCATCAGATGGTATTACTTTGTTTCTGTGGCACTGTTCCTTTTGGTATTTCAACAGATCAAATAAAGACAAATTAGGTGACAGCCTTTTCTAACTTGTTAAATATAATTTGTCAATAAAATTTTACAAATTAAAAAGCTCACTTCAAAATTCTCAGCACTATTATGTCTGTCTGTCTGTCTGTCTCTCTCTCTCCCTCTCTCTCTCTCTTACACACACACACACACACACACACACACACACATACACAACCAATTCTATTTATTAAAATCCACATAGTTTTTGAGCACATGTGCATTTTATCAGGTGCCTCTATAATTAAAGCTTATTGTAAAGTGAGATATTATTGGTATACTTTATTACTGTCTATGAGAGGCTGAACAAAGTAAGAGGCAAAATGAATTCAGTTTTACAGTAGTTTATTTTAAACAAATGTCACTACTTACACACACATAGCTAATTATCACTTCTTACACTTTCTGCCAAATACCAAACCTATAGTTCATAAGCCGCAGACATGACAGGCAGTAAATATATTCCCCCTAATTTAAAATTTTATTGCAAAATACCCTTTGCACTATGTGGACCTATACTAAATCACACTCTACACCCTCAGCGTTAGTAGTGTTTACCTACTTCTGATTCAAAAAGGGAAACAGTACCAACTCCTATTTATAGAGACCTACTGTAAGAAAAAATTAAAAAAAAGGAAATGACTATATGCAAGGAAGGTATTCAAAAGAATGACACCGAGGGTTGACTGCAGCCGCAACAAGGAGGAACAGATTAAGCTAGGGCACTTTGGTTTTTGGTGCTGTTTCCAAAGATTCTGTATCCTGAACATCGGGGATGCTGTGCACATTTCTGAACATTTCAGAGGCTCCCACAGCAGCCACACAAACATTAACATAAAGATGAAGGCTCTCGCAGATGAACCGGGCAGTTGGTTTGATTGCATTTAGGCTATTGAGGCTTTTTGTACAATTTTTCTATTCAAGTACATGTAGGTTGTAGGTGAAGGCCAGCCCCTCCTTCACAATGGAGAAATTCACTCCGGGGAGGCCTCCTATATGGAGAGGTCTTAGTGGGGCTTCCTCCCAGCTATAGGCAACGGTTCTACCATCAACCTAAAGGCACAACTTCTCAGAGCTCAGCCCCAACAGCGGCTCCATCCCACTTAACCCACGATTCTTCACAGGTGCTTTACATCTTCCTGCAGACATCCTTCATTTGCATGGCGGACAATGGGACGTGGCTAAGATGGACGCAGCGGTCATGTTCCATTTGCCAGCGTGAATCATCCCCAGATCCTGTCCTCTCATCCTGGGGGGCTCTGAGTGCCCCATTTTGAAAAAGAGTCTGAAGCCATTAGAACAAAAAGCACTGGAAGGGCTTGGGCTGTTAAAGGCTACATCTGGGCTCAGCAACATGCATACTAATAACATCATTACAGCCGAGTGGTTTGGAGAGCGTGTTTACTTTGTTGTGGTTGCTGTCACCTTCTAGAGCTGAATTGTTAATATGTGGTTTTAAATTCAAATAGCACACAGGGCTAATTTTCTTGTATTTGCCCAAAAAATTAGGTTACATAGTTCATCTAATTCTCCCTCCACTTTTTCATGTGTGGGTGGTACTCCTTGTAGAGAGTACTTCTTTTCCATGACATTGAACTTGAACCTGACTGACCTTTCTATAATGAGTGAATTGAAAACATCTCCCTTTGGAATGTGGCTTGTAGATACTGGCTATGCCAGTTTTTCTGCATTTGATGAATTAAAGGGGCAGAGTCCTTTTCACAGACCTACACCAGAGGGGTTATTAATAGGAAATAAAGAGAAAAGAAAGCAAAAGAGATAGAGAAGAAGGAAAGAAGGAAGGAAGGAACTTTTAAAATCCCTTTGCAGAGGCATTCTTCTTAATTAAAAAAAACCTCCATTAATTTTAGCAAAAAATGATTACGTGAAGGTTTCAGTTGTTTTGAGTCTGTTGGCTTCTTTTCTTTTCTTCATTTAAATATTTAAGGAAGTCCCTGCCACTTTAAAGTTCTATGTATTTTAACAAATACTTAAATAACAGATATTTGTCTCTCTCAACTCAACTCAGATATTCTGCCCTTCTTACTCGTTGTTCTTTTTCAGGTCAACGCCCCCCCCCAGCCCCCCTATCAAAGTTAAATGGACAGACACTTGAGAGCAGACCTACTGAATAATCAGTTCGTAGATTTCTTCTCTTATGTGTTCATAACCCATGGATTCATGCTTCTTCATTTTTTTTAAAGGGAGAAAGTACAGAATTGATGGGAGACAGCTGAAAACAGTCAGCAGCGGAAAGTCCAGCACTACCAGCATCTGATCTTAATCATAATATATCCTCTGTCTGGTTTGTCAAAATCTATCACTCAAGAACACCTTCAATGGACAGTAATTTGAGGTGTGGCTTATTAGATCACACGATCTTATGAATAATAAAAAGTTATGGAAAATTGCATCCAGGCCTGCTATCCAATTTTCAGTGGTGTCACCCACTTTATAGTAAGGCAGCATGTTTATGCATGATTTCTGTTTCATATGTATTGACTAGATCATTTTCTCTGTTGTCCCGAGAATTGATGACACACACTGTATTAAGAATGATGACCTCCACAAGGGGGATAACACTTCCTCTAGATTACACTATTGTCAAAACATATTGAAATTTTCTTTACACATGTTACTGCTGTATTTTTCTGCCTGAAAGACCCTGTTAAAGTGAAATCTCGTTGTATTTATTTATTTATTTATTTTTGCTAAATACGATCCGAGGGACAGGTGTTGAATTTTTCTTTCCTCTTAATACTTTTGTGGAATGACCAATGAAAAATAATAACATCATCCCTCAAAACAATCCCTGTCAGGACTGTGTCAACCCTTCAGGGCAATTTTGATAACCTTTTTGGAGGAATTTGCAAGATATAACTTCCTTTTGCGTGCTTAAAGGTATTGCGGTTTAGGAGCCAAGGAGCTCCATTATGTATGGATTCTGATATTTGGATGGGTAATAGGCAGCTGAAGGAAATTCAAATAGCAAAAAGCTTCCGTGAAGATTGTGTTCTCTCCCAGTTTCCCTGACAGAGTCTCACGGAGGGGGATGTGATTATTCCTCACAGCCTCAGCCCCCACAGACACGTCTCCTTTTTAGGGCTCTACACAGAACTCAACTTGCAGTGATGCAACACCACCGCCGCTATGGCGGGCATGTGAGAATAGTGTGCAATATTGCTTTCTCCCTCGCACCGGATCCACATGGGAACCCAGCTTCTGTCTTCGTGGCCAATGACACCACACAACACGCACTGGGATGTCTTCGGGGGGAGGAAAAATTGTGGGCCCAAAGAAAACGAGGTGATTGATCCTAGAAAATTTTTCTAATTATTTTTTTTTTAAATACCCAAAGACAGTAATCAAAAACGACTACAATAAGGAGCAAGTCAATTTTGAAATCAAACTGTGAATAAACATCGGGTGAAACCTTTCCTGTTTAAATGCATTTCTATTCCCTCCCTGATCTTGATGCATTAATTATCCCAAGATGGTGAATGAGGCAACATAAACGGGAAAACACTGAATTGGAAATCAACATTTAAAGTGCTATGTGTGTTGTGCAGAAAAGAGAAAAAAAAAGTATCCATATCAAAGACAAAAATGTCACAAGGCATTAAGAATAGAAAACAGAGATGTGTGAGAGGGAATTTTACGTTTTAATTTAATTTACACGACTTTTGTATTGGAGCCTATTGAACTGACAGGAAATGAAGATAGTGCCTATCTGGCCTGAGATATGTGAGACTTGTAATTGAAATTAATTATATGTTCTTTACATTTTCCATTTCCCTTTTAAGGTTGGACAGGTGGGAATGCTTTAGCTCTTAAGTTACGGAGTCGGGTTCAAGCTCCGTAAATCCTTTACAGTCAACCCTCCGGCTCCCAGAGAGCCCCTCCGACTCCACCAGCCCGCTCTGGCCTGAAACATTCTTTCCCCACCTCATCCTGCTTAAAATCAACTGGGCCTACCCCCCAGGTCACCCTGGCTGGCTGCCCATCCGCACATTTATGTCTGCCTTTTGAGTGTTTTCAGAAGCCCATTAAAGTGTGCCTTGGCAGGCCAGACACCTTCACCTTGCCCTGAGACCCAAAGAGAGTGGGTTATTGAGTTCCCTCCTCAGACAGTCAAAGCCTGCATTCTTGAGCCCTGCAAGGAAGCTATGCAATTGCACAAAGTAAGATGTTAGGACTTGTAAACATGTCATACAATATTATAATGTGCCTGTGGGGCACGGGAAGTACAAAGGTTGGGCGGGCCTGGGGAGACAAAGGCTGGCCTTTCCATGGAGCTGTCTTAAGACACATTATTTTTTGGAGACAGCACAATATTGTCTTAACTTCCATCAAGGGGCTGCCTCCCATTCTTAAACCAGCTGGCCTCACAATGTTCTTTGAGCTGGCTGAGGCTGCAATGGCTAGAAAGTTAGAAAGAATGCCAAACCTTCATCTTCTCTGGATAAAGACAGGACGCCCGCCCCCCCCTCCCCAAACCCTCCCCCAGAAAAGCTCCTGTGTTCTCACTCCCCCCTAGCGCTAAGATCCTGACAGACACCCTGAGTGCATTCAGAGTCAAAATAATTTGAGAAAAGGAGCAAAAGTTCTGTCTTGGCCTAGCTGCCTAATCTTCAGGCAACTTGAAATAGACCTGGCTGGTCCTTTTTTCTACCAAAAATTATCCCTTAACTTTGCTTTTGCAACAATTGGATAGTCCCATGATTTTGGGCAATTATTTCCAACCCTGGCCTATTGTTTAAGGCAGAAATAGAGTAATGGTTTGAGTAATAAGCTCCACTTACAGCAACCGTATTTCTTTGTCTTAGAGATGAGATAGAAATTGCTGAGTTGAATGAAGTAAAAGCAAAACTGGCCAAGATTTTACTGAACAAAACTAAATTCCTTCCTTCTTTCCTTCCTTCCTTCCTTCCTTCCTTCCTTCCTTCCTTCCTTCCTTCCTTCCTTCCTTCCTTCCTTCTTTCCCTCTCTCCCTCCCTCCCTCCTGTTCAATAATCGCAGTAGCATTTACCTGCTACAAGAAATCTGATGGAATTTACTTTACCACATGGTTCTGGACCGGAAGTACAGCTGCACAGCAGAAAGAGGGCAGTGGGGGAAGGGGAGGCTGATATTTCATAACACACAAAATGGTCAGGACTGCTCTGGACAGAGGATAATGCAAACTAGCTTTGCTGGAAATGAGCTGCAAAATACCTTCATTTTCTACTACAGTGAAACCCTGATAAAATCACAACTGTTAAGGTCATACAGTATATCAGGTGGAATCACAGTCTTTAGAACTCCATTATTAATGCAGACAACCTCACAATCAAAGAGGATGAGAGCACAGTTTCCAGATGCCAATGATTTGATCCTATCTTATTTGGCTGTTTACATTTCAATAATGTGACTGTATAAATTTAAATAATATGCACCACCAACAGATGGATCCCAGTGAAAAGCTGCGCCTTCTCTGAGACCCTAAATGGACACTATATGGTGCTTTACAATTTATTTGAGCAGAGCTCATATTTAAAAAAAAATGGGGTGGGGAATAAAAAGAGAGAGACTCGTTTCTTCTGCCATTATGGAAATAAAAGGACCACCGCTTTCGTTGGTGGCTGTCTGTGCCAAGGAAACATAAAGTCCTCTAACCTCCGATACAATGTACCCATAAGGTACCAAGCATCAAAGCATATTAAAAGATATTAACTGCATATTTGCTTATGAACAAGATAAAAAGCTGTAGGGCCTCCAGGTTCTCAAGCTGTGAGTGGAACAGCTTTGCAATTTGCCTGCAAAACTGCATTTTGATCTTAATGAATATAAAATGGCTGCCATTAAAAGTAAAACAGATTATTTCGGGTCTTCCAGGGCCCATAGCTCTTTGCCGGCCTTGGAGGGCCACTATGATCTTTCATTAAAATCTCACAGCAGGGCTCCCTCACCAGCAAATCAAGCCTTGCAGTCTAGGAGATTGGCTACATTTAAAAGTAATTTTCAGAAATCTACACAGATTTTCAATTTGGTAATGAAAGCCATAAGAGAATGCAGGCGGCATTTTGTCGAATATTGTTACTGATCCAGCGCTCACATTCGTTAGAAATTAAACTGCCCCGTAACTATCGCACTGATGGCAGCTTGCCATTTCGGCTGCGTTCTAATCTCCGCTTGTTAATGAGTAGCATGTGCTAATTGTTGTCATCCTTACTGCGGAGCAGTCCTTTCCGAACAAACAGATTTTACCTGCTCAGAGGTGGAACCCTTCACTTTGTCACCAAACAAGTTGGAACGGAGTTGCTGCTGCTTTGTAAAGAGGGACAGCGAAAGCAAGAGGGACTCAAATCAGAAATCCAGTGTTTTTCTTTTATGTGGACCTGTCCGTTTGTGTGTTAGTCACGCCTAAGTTTTCTGAAGTCCTCCTGTAGGCAAACTGTTAATCCTTTCATGCTACTCCCCAAAACAGTCTAAAAAACCTGTGGACAATTATGGTAAAATCAGTGGTAGTATAAAATGGGGCTTAAGGTGCTTAAAAGGATCTTACTTGCTATCCAAAGGTGTGTGGGGGGCGGGGGAAGTGGGGGGGGCACACCCAAAACCTGAAATGCGACTGGCTTTCAAAAGAAAGTGTGCCCTAGCCTGTTTGGCTCAGTGGATAGAGTGTCAGCCTGTGGACGGAAGGTCCAGGGTTCGTTTCTGGTCAAGGGCACATACATCAGTTGCAGGCTCCTCCCCGACCCAGACTCTGGTGGGGGGTGGGGGTGGGGAGGGGCGTGCAGGAGGCAACCAATAGATGTGTTTCTCTCACATCGATATTTCTCTGTCTTTCCCTCTCTTTTCCACTCCCTCTAAAAATCAATGGAAAAATATCCTCGGGTGAGGATTAAAAAAATGAATGAATGAATGAATAAAAAGTTTGACCCTTTTTAACTCCATTCCTAGATTCTCCAGTCTAGGAGGTTAAGGCCCTGTTACCCCAAGGTAAATAGTTCAATGGGAAAAATCACTTAGACCCACAATAATGTGGTTCCTGGTGAGGAAGAGCAGCAGAGAGAGGGAAAAATGAACACATACAGCATCTGGAGGAGTGATGCAGGCAGACATCTGAATACAGAAAAGGGTATCAGACAATTATGAGTGAAAACATCATTAGATAGAAAAAATCACGTAAGTATGCTTCCTAAAACGGTAATTTTGCCTTTGCATTTCCTTATACGTAGTTTATATAAGTGAGGAAAGTTACTTTTCTGAGATTCTAGAAACAAAAATGTCAGATTATGCTTCCCTTTTGGAAATGCATTCAATAAATTTTCTTTATTTGGTAATTCTCTTTACCTGGCATCTTTAGGGCAAAGCACTTCTCTGCACTAAAAATGTGACGGACAACAAGAGCAGCTCTCCACTTCTCTCACTGACTGAATACAAATTCTTCCTGCTGATATAGGGAGTCTCCATTGAAAATAACAATTCTTGTTGGCACAGCACTGGTAGCCACAGAGCATACATGCAATACGCAAAAGATGTGTTTATTTTTCAGGGAACGAAGCAGGCATGTTGTGGTTCAGTGTAAGCATGTCTTAGCTCCTTCTAGCATACCAGAGTTTTTTTTTTTCATTTTTTTTTAAAGTACAGTTTTAATTGGTTGGCATGTCTATGATTTTAAGGGAATGACACCGGGGCACCTAATAAGCTGCCACTGCTAACGTGCATTAGTTTTTGAAAACTCAGGTCAATTCCTTGTCTCAGTGGCCTCCGGAGACCAATAGATACAAACAACTTAGTAAGCAGTTTTTTTCTCTGTTCCACCTGTAGTTGCTATTCTAATTGCAGGAAGCATTCATGTAAAATGTTAGGGCTTTAAACGCCCAAAGTGACACTGAAGGAAATTTTGCTGAATCCTCCTGAACTCAGAAGTCTGAGACTTCTTTTATTTCACCTGTCGTCAGTTGTTCTAATATTCCTCTGAGAGCTCCCAGGTAAATTTTGACAACTGTATACTGTAAGGTTTCTTTTAACATTATTTTGGCCTCTGCTAAATTGTGGGCAGGGTGATGGCACATTACCGATTCTGACTCTCAAGTATTAAAATATAACAGATATTAATATCCCTCTAATTACTGGAGTAGGGGAAAAGCTGCACTTTAGGTCAGAGAAGTTAATATAATTAGTCTTCAGGAAATCAAGTTAAGTTTTACTAGTTATAATAAAATGTAATTATTTATTTGCTTTGTTCCAGAAACATAATTCTATGGAAAGAAGCATTGTCCTTGCTTTGTCACTTTGACTTTATTAATTCTGTTGGAAAACACACATACACAATATCCATACATATATATCAGGTGGAGGATTTTATTTAAAAATAAAGTGAAATATAAAACATTTACAGCCTTTTCAAGGGACATAGCATTTTTTCAAGAAATATTTTTATTGCATTTTGGACTTGTTTTTTTTTGCCCTATCTTTTCATTGGAAATTGCAGATATGACATTTTAATTTCCTATTACAATTAGTTTTTATTTTATTTTATTGAATTTATTGGGGTGACATTGGTTAATAAAACTATATATGTTTCTGGTATACAATTCTATAGTATGTGATCTGTATAGTGTATTGTGTGTTTACCACTCCACGTCAAGTCTCCTTCAATCACCATTTATCCCCTCTTTACCTTCTTCTACCTCTCCCCATATCCCACTTCCCTCTGGCAAGCACCATACTGTTGTCTGTGTTCATGAGTTTTTCTTTTCTTTGCTTAATCCCTTCACTCTCTCACCCAGCCCCAAACCTCCTCCCCTCTCGCAGCTGTCAGTCTGTTCTCTGTATCCATTAATCTGTCACCACTTTGTTTGTTATTTTACTTTGTTCATTAGATTCCACATATAAGTAAAATCATATGGTACTTGTATTTCTCAGTCTGGCTTATTTCATTTAGCATAATATTCTCCGGGTCCATCCATGCTGTTGCAAAAAGTAAGATTTCCTTCTTTTTTATGGCTGAGTAGTATTCCATTGTGTAAACGGATTCAACAAAATGAAAAGACAACCCACTGAATGGGAGAACATATTTGCTGATATATATGATAAGGGCTTAATATCCAAAATTTGTAAGGAACTTATGACACTTAACACCTAAAAACAATCCAATTAAGAAATGGGCAAAGGACTTGAATAGACATTTCTGCAAAGAGAACATACAGATGGGAGTTACCTCAAAATATTAAAAATGGAATTGCCTGCCTTATGAACCATCAATTCCACTTCTGGGAATATATCCAAAGAAACCAAAAACACTAATTTAAAAAATGTAGTATGCACCCCTATGTTCACTGCAGCATTATTTACAATTGCTAAGATTTGGAAGTAACCTAAGTGTCCATCAGTAGATGAGTATATAAAAAAGCTGTAGTACATTTACAATTATTTTTTTTCAACTAAATGGTAAGCTCCAGAATTTGGGGGAGGGGGGGTGGGTATGTTGTGGCTATTTAAAAGTATGCATCTACTAAAATTCATACTTCTCTTAAAATTTCATTCTTAAATATAGAGCTCTATGTTAAAATTTAATGTCTATATAAAATGAAACTTTTAAAAAAAGTTTTAACTATTATACTGTTTTGATCAAGTAAAGTTATTTTTTTAATTTTGTTGTTTTGACAATGTAATATACTATACTATATGTTAGACCTACTGACTGGCTTGAAATGCAACATTCTACTACATACTCATACTTTTGTATTGATTTAAATGCACCTCATAGTGTCAGCCTCCAAGTGATAAATGTGTTTAATTCCAAAAGCTAATTGGTAAATTGTGTTAGAATTTGGAATTAATTTTTTCATGAAAATAATACTTAAAGAACAGTTTGCTTCCAAGCCCAGCACATAAGAAACAAACTTGTTATCATGTAGCTGAACTAAAATTCAAACTGCCTTGGCCTGGCCTTTGGTTCCAGGAAACAGGAGAGCATGAAAAGAAGAGATGAGTTACTAAGGGACCAGCAGAAGAAGATGTGGAAGGAGTGTGGTTTCCTTTTTTCCTATTCAGAGCTTGAGTTCTCCTCTTTCACATGCAAAGAATCCTGGACCCAGGCCTAGACTGGGTATCTGCGACCCCACACTGCCCCAAACATTCTGTTGTTCCTGAACTAAGGTTGTCTATATCCACAAAGCTTTTATAATTCCCAAAGCAACTACTTCTCTTCCATCCTCCTGGCCCCATAATCACATTCTAAATGCTATTAACTAAATATTGGGAACAATAAGGAGTAAAGACAAGGAAACTGCAATGAAGACCTCAAATTTACAGGTAGGTACTTCTGCTTTGGGTTTGAACAAGGAAGCTCAGTAACTGTGTGTTCTGTGCAACATGTATATCTAACCCATGCAGAACATGAATTAATGGAAGCATTATCGGCACACCACTCCACCTTCCCCCACCTCCCTACCAAAACACGTGATCCTGTAATAGCAGCCTAGGCTGTGGACCCCCCCTCTGAGCAGCTGCACTGTGGGAGCGCAATGACCACCAGGGGGCAGCTCCTGCATTGAGTGTCTGCCCCCTGGTGGTCAGTGCGCATCATAGTGACTGGTTGACCGGTCGTTCTGGTTGTTCTGCTGTTCAGTCGCTGGGCTTTTATTATATAGGACTAGAGGCCCAGTGCATGAAAATTCATGCACTGGAGGCGGGGGTCCCTCAACCCGGCCTGCCCCCTCTCACAGTCCGGGAGCCCTCAGGAGCAAGAGGCAACCTGGAGATCAGGGGAAGGTGACACCCCCATTACACCTTTGCTCCTGCCACTGCCGGCAGCACAAGCCTTGGCCGGCCCTGGTTACCTGAGCCTTGGGCCAGCCCTGGTCGGCTGGGGGACTGAGGGGACTGGGGGACTCCAGAGGCAGGTGCATGGAATGGCCGGGCCCGCCTGTGGGGGGGGCCAGCCTTGCCGCATGCCTGCCACCCTAGCAGGGCTGAGGGGACTGGGCGCTGCCATCTTGTGGCTAGGGGCACCACCATCTTTGAGGGCGTGGCAGTGAATTAGCATATTCCCTCCTTATTGACTGTGGGCATCTCCATCTTTGAGGGCGTGACAGTCAATTAGCATATCCCCTCCTTATTGGCTGTGGGTGCCACCATCTTTGCAGCCTGCTGCTCAGTCATTTGGTCGTCCCTCGCTAACCCCTGTGCCAGCCTGGTCGCCCCACAAAGACTGTTCGGTCGTCCATTCGGTTGTGACAGTCACTTAGGCTTTTATATATATAGATATGGAGCTCCTTCCATGGATGATCCATGTGGACTTCCCATATGGGCAGTGACAATCTCCCTTCCACTGCACACAATAAGGAGAATTTTCAGGACGGTCATATTACAAGAGTTCTATCAGCTTCTCCAAGAGTCGGAGGTGGAGGGAGGAAGTTGTTGGCTCTCTACCAGAGTTCATGGGTTCACATTTAGACCTTATGTGACTAAAAGGGATGAACTATTTTCCTGGGATATAAATACAAAATGTGTGAACAGATTCCATTCTCCTCTGTGATTATATATGATAATGCTGCCTCTAGGAGATATAGTCACTGCTCAGGTATGGCCCTGAAGAGATGAGGAAGAAGCTGAAGGACATGGACATGTAGGCAGTAGTTGAGAATTTTGGGCAAGCATGAGGTGATGCTTAAGAGGACTTTTTCCCTATACTTCCTGATGGTAGAACAGTGTTGAGGGTCTTCTGCACACAGAGAAGTGGTCCCTTTGAATATTGGGCCAATGCATATGGACAAAAATGCCATAGCTAAGCAAACTGTGCTTAAACTTGAATCCCAAAAGGCAAAAGCTAATGAAACTTCAAAACCTGGTACTGGCTGGATCAAGAGATGCGATTTAGAAAGTATGAAATTGTAAAAGTGTTGTCTGGGATTTTTCAGAAGAAAACAATAGCAAAGGTGGGCAGAAACCATATACTTGTCCTATATGTTCACATATAACATTTACCAGACTAAAAACAATACATTGAACATGGAGCTTTAATATAAAAGTTGAATATGACCCAAACCTCTATCATGTCTTTGTGAGATGCGGGGCTCTTGTCCAGTAGGGGTCCCCAAATCATCTGTGGTCCTTTACCAGTGTTTTGTTTCTTTCTAATTTGGTTTAAACCAATAGTTTTGCATAATGCAATAAAAATAAATTACTAGAAAAAGAAAACTTTTTTTTAAAGGCATGTAAAATTCAAGCCTTGATTTTTTATTATTAGATTCAACATACATACAATTATTTTTGTCAAACTGCTTTAAAAGTTTTGACATGCTTACTTTCCATTTCTGTACTTATCCTTTAGCAAGCCAATAATAAACAGCTCACAGGCTGGCACTGCTCTGAGCCACGTTTTGAATGGGTATAATTGGCCCAAAAAGAGTTTATCACATGGATGTGGTTTTAGTACTTTATATGAAGAAGACAGGGGCATGAATGGCGCTGATGAGGACCGATGATAGAATACCTTTTGGTGAGGTTAGAAGGAGAGGGAACTCTTAATGGCATCATTTCAGGAGAGGACTGACTACCTGTTCCATGCCTTCCTAATGTAGATCCCAAAAGTAACACAGAGTGATGGGGAGACTTTCTCCCAAACAGTTGCCAGAAGTCTCTTCCAAATGACAATTTTCTGGTAAGTTCCTGGCTTGCCTTCTGTCATTTACATCTTTAAGAAGGATGAGAGATAAATTTGAAGAATTTTTATTTTGAATTTATTTTCACCAAGGAGGATGATTTGGTTGGTGAACTAAAGTGATGAGAAACTTGGAAGAACGTAACCTGTCATCTTCAAGCCTGTTATATCCACACAAAAAATAATTCTGGACATAGGTATTTATCCTAGAATAGAGGAAAGTGGGCATCAAAATAGAGAAAATGTAGATATGATCCTATGGCAAAATAATTAATGACAAAATAAGCCTATTTTAAAAATTCTGATAGAATAATCACAGATTATTCCAAAGGTGTATATATATCTGAACATTCTTTCTCCCTTTTAAAAACTACTTAATGCAGAACACAAAGAGACACATACCCAAAATGGAAGGCTGAATAGACGATGAGGAACCAGTATAAAAAAGTGCTATAAGAATGTTGTTAGGACAGCTAAAGCTTGGCTATAGATTGAAAAACTGCCAAGGACAACAGAAAGCTATGTTAAGTTCTATTTGTAAAGAAGAACAAAGGGATAGGTACATTGATTGGGGCATGCAGCAAAATGTTAACAGATGTCACAGGGAAAAGAAACTATTAAACTCCTGTTTTGACTCTATGGTCTCCATCAGGAAAAATGATCTTCAAACTGAAGAGGGCAGAGCAAGCAGAGAGTGAACTGGGGCCCCAGGTAAGTCAAGATCGACTAAAATACAACCTAGTTGTTTCAAATGAGTTCAAGGCTCCAGACCAGACAAATGATCTCTCGGGTTATTGAAAGAATCTCAAAAATATGGGGGTCCAGAGATATGATTGTGGAAGCCTAATCAATGATTTTTTTTAGAATTATGGTCTAATCACAGATGCCCAGGGATTAGTATGGTCTGCAAGAAGAAGTACTTTTTTAAGAAATATGTTTTTATTGATTTTAGAGAGGGAGGGAAAGAGAGAGATAAACATCGATTCGCTGCCTCCTGGCACACTGGGGATCAAGCCTGCAACTCAGGCATGTGCCCCGCTGCCTCCTGGCACGCTGGGGATCAAGCCCGCAACTCAGGCATGTGCCCTGACTGGGAATCAAACTGGTGACCTCTTGGTTCATGGGATGCTACTCAACCACTTAGCAACACTGGCCAGGCCATAAGGGAAAACTTAATTTATAAAAACAGGCAAATATCTAGGATATACCTCTAGCAAAACTCTAGAACTGAGTATCTCACTCATGGGTTTTTTGCGCTTAATGAAAGAAGTAGTGATCTTCAACTAACAGAAGTTAACCTCTCCCTCCCTCCCTCCCATCCTCCCTTCCCTACCAAATCACTCCCTTTCCTCCATTCCCTCATTTCTTTTTTTCCCCTCCCCTATTTTATAGAATGATTAGCCAAATAGTTTGGGGAAATGGCTCCCAGCATCACCAAGACATTTAACACATTACTGCATAACACAATAGTAGACAAAAAAAAGAAGAAAAATGAAAAAAGCCAGTGTAATTAGGGTGACTCAAAACTGGTTGAACAAATGTTTTCCAACGAATGCTTGCTAATTAATTGGGGGCAACCTGGAGAGTCTCTAGTGATATGTGCCTTTTGGACTTCATTTTATTCTCAGCATCATCAAGACATTTAACACATTACTGCATAACACAATTGTAGACCAAAAAAAAAAAAAAAGAAGAAGAAAAAAAAAGGAAAAAAGTCAGTGTAATTAGGGTGACTCAAAACTGGTTGAACAAATGTTTTCCAACGAATGCTTGCTAATTAATTGGGGGCAACCTGGAGAGTCTCTAGTGATATGTGCCTTTTGGACTTCATTTTACCCCCTTGTTCTTTCTCTTCTTGTACATAGCTTTACTCCAAGGCTTGCCATATTCCATGAAATATATGCTCTTGTGTTTGTCTCAATTAGATTCTACAAATACATAGGCATTTGGTGCCCACTCTGTATGGATCAGATGGGCTCTGGCAATATAAGCTGGGTGAGATCCAATGCTTTCCTTTAAGTAGCACATAGCTTAATGGGAAACAGAGGAGGGAGTCAGCAGTTATAATGAAAGCAGTACACAGAAAGGATGTGAACATGTGCTGTGTCCCAACCTTTTTCTAGGCACAATGCTAAGGTCTTCACATATTCCATCAAATCCCCTCAGAAACCATATGAGGTAGCTTTGATTATCCCAGGGTACTGATGAACAAGACAAAGCCCAGAGAGATCAGTCCACATGCCCCAGAGCAAACCTCAAGTCAGATATAGAACCAGAATTCAAAGTCAGTTACTGGATTCCAAAGCATATACTCTGGTCTTCCTCACAGCAAAAGCACCTGCGTCAGGAACATGGTAGGCCAATGGCCAGCCAAAAGCAGTTTCCCCGAGTGTCCTGGAGTCTCCAGGAGATCTCCCCAGAAGAGGGACGCCTAGCCTGAGAGAGATACAGATATAAGCCACCGAGTTTGGCTGAGTGTTGAGGAAGAAATTTTAGGCTGAGGGAATGACCTGCAAAATCAATGAGGTTTGAAAGGACAAGAGTGCATGTGGCTGCATTTTACGCACACATGCCAATATATGAAGCACCTGGGAGGAGTCAGGTCACGGCCTAGTGGAAAGACAAATAGAGAAGTGATAGCAGACTCACATTCTCTCTCTCTCTCTCTCTCTCTCTCTCTCTCTCTCTCTCCTTCGAACCCCTCTCTGTCTCACACACACAGAATAATTTTTTGAATCTGTATTATTAATAATTATTAATTACGGAATATGAATTTTCAGTGCATCATGTTCCCTTGCTACTTTATTTTTCGTGTTATCTTATTCCTTTCTATGTTCTCCTTCATTCTACTTCAATTTTCCTCTATACATTCAACAGATGTACTTCAATTTATGCATGAAATGAGTTCTTGCAAAGTTATGTGATTTTTTTTTCAGCAAATGAAATATTACATTAAAGATATGAGGGAAGTTCCCTCCTAAAGTAACCTTATGCCAAATAGCTTTCTAAAGCAAATAATGACCCTATAACCAATCTTGCTCTAAATCTAGATTTTCATATATCAGCTTTGACTAAGAAAAGATACATCTATACTTTATTTTTACATCTCTCTGCAAGCAGTACTGCAACATAATGGTATGCCAATTTGAAATACCATAATTTTTATACTTTTTCACTTCTCACAATGCAATCTTAGAAAATGTATTATTTTCTATGTCATATTCATGCATGCTTTCTCTTCCTGGGTGGGTTAGCATTTCCTTCCCCCTAAGGTTGGGCAGATTGGCAGTAAGCGGCAGAGTTAGATAATCAACCCGCATAAGGTAATTAGAATGTGCCGTGTCCGGTGCAAAGTCCTGTGTATGCATTTTTACAACAGACCTCTGAGGCATGAACAATTTTCTTGACCACTTTACAAGTTAACTGAGACTCGGAGAAGTTGAGGAGCTTTGACAGGTGTCCAAGCCATGCTCTGATCCCAGTCAGCCTGACCTTGGAGCCACCGAATACCTACTATGGCATGTATCTTCTTCTTATTAGAACAATGGGAGTTAAGAAAAATGTTGTTCTTACAGGAGGTGACAAAGCCTTTGTTGGATGTCGGTGGTAAAAAGAGCATTCTTATGGGAACTGAAATAGGCTCTAGCAATTTCTCTGCTGTCAGTTGTCTGAACAAGACATATACTTGCTCAGGCCTCAGTTTTTCCATCTGTGAAATGGAATGCCTAAGGTCTTCTCTGCCAGGCACATTAGCCTTCCACTGTCCTGCTAGAACACTGTACATACTGATTGCCCCCTCTTTTTCCATTTGTTTTATCAGGAAGGGAATTCAGATCAACAATTGTAACACAAGGAAACACTTTCACTGGCTAATTAAAAATTCAAGTATGTTAAAGAAGAAAATTGGAAGAAAAAATAATTCTGCTTTTTTGGCTGCTATGGGTCAGGATGCCAGCCCCAGGCAGCATTGTTCTTAAGCCAACTATCTTTTATCAGTGAAAAAAAAAAAACCAACAACAGAATATACAGCTGTAATCTTAGATCTAAGAGGAAAGATTCAGATCTTTCTGATGCAGCCAGACCACTGGTTTTGAAAAAGCATGAAGAGTTTCCGAGATGAAAGTCTTGTGCTCATTCCTGGCTGTTAACTAAGTCAGTGCCCTGGACAGCCCCCTTCCCCAGATGCATACACTCTGTCCCCAGTGCCTCAGAGCATAGGCCTTCCCAACCCTACTGTTCACCAAGAGAAAGAACGAGCTTCTGATTACCTCTCTTTTGCTTCTTTTCTTTTAGGATCAAGGTGACTTATAAACAGCTTCAATAAAAATGATTTTTTTCCCTAAGCGTCTTCTCAATAATGTCTCTGAGAAAGCAGAGGGGCTAAAAGATACGTGACATTCACCAATTTTGCCCCTAAAGCCACAGAATCCACACGAGCAATTTCTTCATTTGACCAAAATGAATGGTCATCACGAAAACAAATGTAACTTTGGTATCCCTGATTTGGCTGAGACAGCTTAAGGGCTCAAACTTAATAGACTTCTTCTGACCGATTAGGATCTCAGTGCCGGCTGCATCATCCTGTCAGAGCCGATAGCCGAGTCCAAACCACAGGCACGGAGCTGCCCTTGATCCATGACCTTAGCATACAAAATCAGGGGCTGCAGGATGGCACAGGACTCCCAGGGAAGGAACTTTGAAGACAGTATTCATTTTGCTTTGTGGTATTTTACAAAAGACAATTAGCATTAAGAATAGATTGATGCTTAAATAAAATGCCTAACAGGAAAAGCACATTTCTACATTCCAAAGGCCCGAGAAAAGCTGTGCCTAAGAAGGGATTAGCTATTATCAGATGATATTACGACTGGATTAATGATGTTTCACATTCACTATATTTATAAAAAAAAGTGGGGGAAAAAGAATAGGAATCTTTTAAGGAGCAGATAAGTGATTTCTGTCAACCTTAGAAACTAAAAGAAAATATTTTGAAAGGACAGTAGTTATAATAGTATATTTACTGATAAATTCTTAATTAGGATTTTTTTTCTTTAAAAAACAACCCTATATTTCAGGTAAATTACTGTTAACTCAGTCTGTAGACTGTGAGAAATTGTGTGTGTGTGTGTGTGTGAAAGAGAGAGAGAAAGAGAGAGAGAGAGAGAGAGAGAGAGAGAGAGACTCCTGCATAAATGCTTTATATTCTTCCAGGTATTTTAAACCATTCTTATTTTAGGCAATTGTTTCTGTAATAGATACACTAAAGGTGATCATTTTATTTTATTGCTAGTCATTGCTGACTGAAATATTTTGCCAGATGAAAGTAATTACTATGACTATATTACTTTTCTAACCTGTTCTTGTGTATTGAGTCTCAGGCACTCATAGTGTGACATTCTGTTACCCTGTTTTACACACACAGACACACACACACACACACACACACACACGTCATATGATGCTGTGCTCTGGCCTTACTTATATAAAAACACACATCTGTTATTCTCTCTCTCTCTCTCTCTCTCTCTCTCTTCCATTTTTTTTTACTGACTGTATCTTTACAGGGGTTACAAGAAAACGCTTATCTTGTGTAGAAATGTAAAGATGAGAAAAGTTGAACAATGCAATAGCTAATGTCAGTATTACAGGCAAGAAAATAGAACAAATCACTTAGACCTGTGGTCGGCAAACTGCAGCTCATGAGCCACATGTGGCTCTTTGGCCCCTTGAGTGTGGCTCTTCCTAAGCCTTAGGAGTACCCTAATTAAGTTAATAACAGTGTACTTACCTATACAGTTTAAGTTTAAAAAATTTGGCTCTCAAAAGAAATTTCAATCGTTGTGCTGTTGATATTTGGCTCTGTTGACTAATGAGTTTGCTGACCACTGACTTAGACCAATGATAATAAATAAAAGCAACCCATATCATATCAAGACAGGGTGGAAGGAGAAGGATAGAAGGAAGAAAGTAAAGTAGAAAAGAAGGAAGGAGGAAGAGATGGAGGAAGGAATCCACAGAGCAGAGCTGATATCCACAAATTCAATCCCACCAAGAATTTGTCCGCCAGTATTACCTGTGGCTGCTATTTGCATATTGATATCATGTGCTGCCTGTCTCTCGTGCTCTAGAAACCAGCCCTGCAGACAGAACGGCACGGCATTCAAGAGCTTTTATTTGGAAACATGGTCCAAGGCAAATACTACTGAAAATAACAATGTCTGTTAGCTTTCTGTTCTGACCCACTGGTTAATCATCCTGCACATTTCAAGGGAAGCTTCACCTCCTCACGTTGCAGGCAGACAGAACGGCGGCACTAGCCCCAGAAGCACTGGATACAGCCATGGGGCATGTGACATGGTAGGAGTTGAGTTCCAAAAATGATAAGAAAAGAGAGATCCTCTTGCTCCCTTGATTTTCCTTCGCAAACTACAATTCTCTCATCCTCCCACCAACACCTGCCACCCCAGGATCCTCGCCTGAGTCCACAAGTTTTCCTCAAAAGCCATTCAGCTCTCCATAGGGATTTGGTATTGATCCCAGAAGAAGGTGGGAGTCAACTCATTCTGGCTGCCAAGTTCAGGGAAAGCCATGCTTTCAATGACACATATTAGACATCTGCGGTCGGGACGTGAACTTTTTTGCAGTGATGAGAGACAGCACTAGACGTGGTTCGCATCTCTCGGGAGACAGATGGGACCTTGCCACCAAGTACTGTGGGTGTGATCCCACCTGAGAGTCACAGTATGTTGTGATTTTTTTCTTCATTATTTTTAAACCTTTTAGATTCTTTTTTAATTGGAAGTATAGACCATGTTGGCCCCGATCAAAGTCCTCAAAAGAGGCTGGCTCATTGGAGTCTTGCCAATGCTACTGCCAAGAGTTCTAAGAGCTTTATTTGCTGCCGGAAAAAAAAAAAAGGAAAAATCTTCATCCACAAAACGACTAATAGACATGCCAGCTCAGTCATTCTAAAAGTCCTCCGCACTCTCCCGGCATTCCCTACTGTGCCATACCCCCCAACCCCAAACCACTGGCAAGCTGTGGCTGGGAGTGGGAGACTCTTTCTGAACCCCCATTGTTATGAGAAACAATGTTTCGTAGGTGATTCTATCACAAGGCTCCACCCAAGACTGCTTGGCTCTACACCAAAATCACATGAAGTGAACAACTTCACAATTGCGCCCAGCTGCAGCAATTAAGACCCCATTCACCTGAGCCTGAAACAAAGCTGCCTCAAACCTGGTCACTCCGCAGCTCCTGCAGCTCTGGCTAGTTGCAGAGCTCTGAGCAGCTGCAGCCAGAGTGTGTCTGTTCATGTTCTTGTGAGGCAGCGGTTCTCAACCTGTGGGTCACGACCCCTTTGGGGGTCGAACGACCCTTTCACAGGGGTCGCCTAAGACCATCGGAAAACACATATATAATTACATATTGTTTTTGTGATTAATCACTATGCTTTCATTATGTTCAATTTGTAACAATGAAATTGGGGGTCACCACAACATGAGGAATTGTATTAAAGGGTCGCGGCATTAGGAAGGTTGAGAACCACTGTTGGGGGATTGGAGCTGAGGGTCTGAAAGGGAGATCTGGGATAATAAGCAGCAGCAAGCCTGTCTGTGAGGCTGCGGATGGACAGTCTGAAGGATGGAGTGTGGAGAGGGCTCTGACTGAGCCCGTGGAGCATCCCCTCCAGGACAAAGAAAGAAGAAGGGGGATGGAAAGCAGGAGTGGGCTGCTGCAAGGCCAAGTGGGGCAGACAGGTCACAGGCGTGGCTTGGAGAAGTGACTGCTGGCCACTGGAGACGAACGCAAGGCCACTTTCAGTGGCATGGCAGGCACAGGACGAGGACAAGAAGGCGAAGGATGAAGTGGATGGGAAAGCACAGGAGTGGCACTGCACTGTGTGAGATGCAGAGAAGTGAGCGGAGAAAAGTGTGAGTTACCCAGAAGAGGCAGCAGGGCCAAGGAAGGCAATAATCTAAAGTGCAAAGTATTTGCACAGGAAAATATTTTTAGCCAGCCCAGGCTTAATTTAAAGTGAAAAATAGTTGCGTAACTAAACATTCAATATTTTTAAATACTTATACATTAAAAGATATGAATAGGAGGGGAACCTTTGATGAAACAAAGAATTATAATAAATAACATTTGAAAGAATTATAATAAATAAGGTTTTTTTAGTTCACACAGTTCTTCGTATACCCTCTAAAAGTCCTATGAGCCAGACCTTGTTGTTATTCCTAGTTTATAGATACAAACAACCTGCCCTGGGGTACAATTAGTGAGGGAGAGAAACTGTCTGGTGTGTACCCTCCTCCCCGCCTTACCAAATTACTTCCATACCAAATTAATTCTTCATCAGAGGAAAAATGGCTTACATTTACTTTTTACAAGACTTTTAATAGAAAGAGAAGTTTTCTTATTTATTTTTAAAAATTTCTTTATTAAACAGGTTTCCTACAGCTATATCCCACAACTATTCACCTAGACTTTATCTCAAGAGTTTATAACCACCAGCAGCTAGCTTAGAATTACCCTTTTTTCTACCAACAATCCCAACTGCAAACTTCATGGTCATGCTGTTTCTCTATCTATCCATCACAAAGAACAGCAGGAACGAAGGGGTTACCAATATATAAATACCTCATACCTACTTAGACTTGCTCTTCTATGAGACACATGTAAAGGCAATTAATTTTCAAAGATATTAGTCTTCTCAACACATCTACACATCAAGACTGACATACACATTGCTGGTCTGCTAGAATAATCATATCAACCTTTTTTTTTTTAATTCCAAGAAAAAAAACACCCACCTAAAGCAAGGTTTTTATAAAGGATAATTAAGCAAGCTAATATAGTACTAAGTGGAATACACAATAAGAATATGCACTAAAATATCTGCCTTGTGCCAGGCAGAACTGGTGTTTTAGGAGATTAACAATTATGATCGCCAGTCCTCTTCTGATTCTATAATATCTCACACAATCTTTTTTAAATTACTTTATTAACCTTTCCTCCTAGCACAGAAGTGCCCGATTATAGATAATATTTCAAAATCATCTGAGGTGTAAGTGTGTTTGATTTGCTCGGTAATTATTTGTCTACTTTATTACACTGGCCGAGCACACAAGCTCCTTGACCAGCTTTATTTCAAGTCCAGTTAAGAAAAGGGTCACACCATTTTGTGGATCACTCCCGTTGGGCCCCGGCGAACATGAAATTTTCATATTGGAGATGGGGACGGTGCATGGAAACAGTACATGTTAAACATGGAGAAATCCTTCCCTCCCCTGTCAGGAAGGGTTTCAGGCCCTGGTCTTAATGGAAAGAATGTTGTTCATTACTGAAAGGCAGGTGTTTCTTCCCCTGCACGACTAGGATGCCGGGCACTGCAGTCTAAGCATGCAAATATCTGCTGATGGGGGCTAGAAGCCTGACTCACATCCCTCAGGTGGCCTTTCCCAGGGTCTCTATAACCTGTCCCTTGTTATTCATACCACCCAGGACATCACTTCTATTTTGATGTGAATCATGAATGCATTTCTGGCAGAGAGGAATGAGGAGGGGCCAGCCAGGAGGGGAGATCACAAATCTTGTTCTTCCCCCTCTGAGTCTGGAGGGAAGAGGCCCATCTGCATATCACACTGGGTTCTGCCGAGGGAAACTTTGCTTGTTCCAACTTTACAACTCAGGGACAGGTGAAACTGATGCTGACGTGTTCTCAAAGATGAGAGTGCGCTGAGATGAAAGGCCGCCGCCAGGATAAGAGCACAAAGCCGGAGGACACTGCTGATTGTCCACAATCAACAAATTCTGAAATTTCCATACGTAGCCGGATTCCGGGGCCTCTGTTAGCCATACGGGGTACGCTGGTCAGCTCAGTCACCCATGGAATTACAGTGTAGGGTGTGGTTGCCAGTATTGTCGACCCAACCCGAGCATAAAAAAAACACAAAGTAAAATCCAGTGTCAGCACAAAGTTGACAGCGAATGATTATAACAGCTTCGGAGCTTGAAAAAGAGTGTAAATAACTAGGATCCCCTGCGGGCTCACTCAGCCTGCATACATAACAACCGTGATGGACAGCCTCTGTGGTAAAGCCCGGGAAACGAGGCACCGGGAAGATGCAAAAATTCCGCCAGCAAAGGGCCTTAACTGTCACCTTTCTGACTAAATCAGCTACTTTCATCGCGAGAGAAACAGAGCGGTGGGCTACGCCTTTGCAAGACCGATTGCCCCTTCGCCTGGGAAGCGGGCATGTTAATTATTGGCCTCTCTCTGGTTATCCAGGCGCTGCAACCCCACCAGCTTTGGCACTTCAGGAACTCTCTTCCCCCTGATCTTTCATCTTCGGCGCTTTTAGTTCACAAAAGGCTGTTATTCAGAATAGCTATGCTTATTTATAGAATGCAAAGAGAAAGGCAAAAAGGAACAAGCCGCCATCCCCAACTGAATTGTTACCTTATTAAACAGCGTTGACTCTAACTCTAATTTTCTTTGCTTTTTCGTGTGCTTATGCACACCGATGGCGAAACACGCCTACCTCGCACCAGCAATGAATGGTTTCAAGTACTGGGAAGTGAGCAGTGCATCCTGGGGCGGCCTCCAGCCCGGAACAGACTCTGCTCTGAGAGCACTGGGCCTCAGGAGCGCTGCACTTCAGAACTCAAAAGAAGAAAGAAAACGGGAGGTCTTCTGCACACACCTAGCTAGCACTCCACAGGTTTGTAATTCATTTACAAGATAATTAATCAATTAGCAAACGAGCCCTCTCCCCTTTGTTATTTATGCCGCAGAAGAATTGCATCTCCAAATGAAATGGCAGGCCACTTGTATGGAAACTTTGCCCTTCAAACACATTGGTCTTATTTATCTGAATTGAACAGATGCTTTGCAATGCCAGCCCATTGTAACTGGCCTGTTTGCTATTAGAACCTGAGTAAGATTTAAGCTAAACAGAAGAACATAAATATGACATCCTATAGACATTCATGATGATCAACTGTGCCATATCATCGCCAGCCACTGCTACTTATTCACATAGGAAAAGTGGGTGGAAATACACTTGACATTGCTAAAGGGGGAACTATAGTCACCAGGAGGAAAGGTGAAGATGGAACTTACACAGTTACTGGCTCTAGAGTACAACTCTGGGGTCTTTAAATACAATTAAATTGTTGCAACATATACATTATGTTTACGGGCTCAATAATTCCCATTTCTTTCAGAGCTCCATATTATAGCAGGCACATCTTTGGAAAGCCAAGATAGCAGGGCAGCATTTGCTTAGCGACCAGGGTGTTCACAGGGTATCCCCAGAAAACTGTCACTAGGGAGGAGGTCTGAGCAACAATAAAACTCCCATCAGACCCCACTCTGATCTGAGACTGGTCCAGAGAAGTTATGGTTGTGAAATCCCTTTACCTTTCAGGGCCTCCCTCAAAGGCCTCCCCTGTAAAACACACGCGCTGAACTCTGTGATTTATTTTTGGTTCCTTGCACAGCTATTGTATTATGAATCTCTGCATCCTTCCATATTAACACTGCTGCCAGGTGGGATAATAGAAAACATCTTCCCCTCGAGCCAGGGCACGGGTCTCACAATATTTTTAAAGCAAAGAGGAAGGTCCCCTGATTCATACAAACATTTCAGCGGCCAAATGAGCAGGAAGTCTGTTTCTGTCACTGTGTTTTTAAGTCACCAATTATGTATTAAATGACTCCTGTGCACAGGAACAACACAGGCATTGTGGGTCCATTTGCACAGGTGGGAAAATGGGTCAGCTATGTAACACTGAACCCCAGGTGAGCATGTGGTAGAAAAAGTCTGTCATCTCTTACTTCCATGGAGAAGGTGTGGGACAGGGGCAGCGACCCACGTAGTCACCTCCTAAGGCTTTAATAATAAAACAGCTCCCAGGAAAACTTCCCTAGCCCTTTGCTCTGTTGAGAAAGGACTTAAGAATAAAAAGCATTTGAATGTTTTAAAAGGAACCGTGCAACACCGTAAATGAGAAAATTAGAGAAAGGTCATTATAATATAAATGAATATCCTGAAAAACAAACAAACTTGCCCGAAACCTTTACTGTTCTTTTTATCTTAAAAAAAAAAAAAAAGAATGGTCAAATGTGTGCAGAAAAGCAAACTCTACTTAGCCATGCTGAGCAAAGCTGGATTTGTTCTCTCACAGGAATGAAAAGCACAACAGTGAATCTTGGAGGCATTATTTCTTAGCAGAATTAGCATAACCCAGCACATCAGAGTATTAAAATTTAAAAAGGATTTCAAACTGTCCTCGTATCATCAGCAGAGTCATGTCACAGATTTTTTTTATTGGTTCGGCAGGCTAGGTGTAATTGTATCAATATTTTAATGCTTGATGCATATTGCCTGTGATACATTGCTTGCATAAATAAAAAGCACCAATATTCAATTGCCAATGAAATAATCACATGCTCTAGATCTTTATTATATCATGCATTATTTAATTACAATAATCAGAGTCCTTCTGAAGGTAAAACAAGATTAAAAAGGTTTTGTTTTATTGGATCTATATATTTGATTTAAACTTTACATGTTAGCTTTACATTAAGAATTTATAAGGCATCAGTTCAAATGGTGCTATTATAAGAGTTTATTTCTTTTATAATTAGTACAGTACTCTTAAAGTCCTTTGACTACCAAAGATAATATTTCAGTATTTTAATGAGCTTTTTAAGTGTAATTGATGTAACAATCATTGAATTACACATTTCTACCTGAAGAATAATGAAGGAAACATTTTAATGAGAAATTTAATCATTATTAGCAAATGATCTACTAAACTGCCATTTGCTGACATTTAAAAGCTTAATAGCAGAAAACTGTATTTTCCTACATCTGCATCAACATCGATGGCGATTACTTTCCTGTTACTCTGATTTCCCAGGTTAACTTTCTACCGTCACTAATTTATTTATAAATTTGAGAAAACTTTCTGTAACCCACAGTTGTCAGACCCTTCCAGAAAGTGTGGGGCTTGACACTTAGAGGGATAATTTAAATAAATTAGCCCCTTTTCCAGCCTTCAGCAGTTTTCAGCATAAAAGGGCTCTTTCTTGTGAGTACTCATGCTTGCATCAGCTTGATTTTGATGAATGCCCTGCGAATTCCCTGATAGTACCTCAGACAGAGAGATCTTAGACTGATGTCAACAAGGGTTTTTTTTGAGCTCCCTCATTTCAAGAGCACATCAGCATTCGGGGGACGATAGACCTGAGCAAGAGAAGCCTACTGCTATGCAGCTTGGCCAGCTCTTGGGTTTTACTCCAACGTGGAAATTTACAGAAATGTCCATGCCATAGGTGAGAGGTTAGAATGGAGACATCTAGTGAATTCCAGAGCCATGTGTCTGGGGTAGGACAAGATGATACCAGGTAGGCACGATTTGTTTGACCCTTGCAAGGTCATGAGAATCAGAAGCTCAGCCTTCAAACTCAAGTATGGGAGAGTGCTAAGTTGCAGTCAGTGTGAAGGTTGGCACAGAAATGGCACCTGGGCAAAGCCTAACACATAGGAGTTGACTGCATTCACCATGATTTTCAGATCTTTACTAGGTGTCTGGGTGCCCTGCTAGCTCCATAAGGGGCAATCACTACCAGAACTCCTGAAGGAGTGCTGCTTGACTTGCTGTGTGACTTGTATGACGTGAAAAGTCAATCTAGAGGACAGAAGGGGATTTAGATACAAACACAAACACACTCATATGTATTGAATGCTCAGTGAGATCGGATTTATTTTTAAGTTGGAGTTCTGGTTTAGAGCCCTGGGAATGAGTGGGCAGAGGGAGGAAAGAGAATATGCAACCATTAAACTCACACCAGTTTCCTGAGGATCACCAAGGTGCAGACATACTACGTTTAGCCCAGCTGCCAACATTTTCTATCGCAGAATTCTCACAGCTCTTTATTTTTTCTGTCTCTTAAAGAACTTGCCCTTTTTCGCTTTGCATGCTGGCATGGACTACATATTGGTGTCCCCCCACTCTTCAAATGTATATGTTGAAATCCTACCCCCCTCCCAGTGTGATGGTATCAGGAGGTAGAGATTTGGGGAGGTGATTAGGTCATAGGGTGCAGCCCTCATGAGTGGGATTTAGTGTCCTCATAAAAAAGACCCCAAAGAGTATCTCCCCCTCTTTCCCCTGCTGTGAGGATATAATGAAAGGACAGAAGTGTGCAACCTTGAAGAGGATGCTCACCAGAACCTGGTCATGCTGGCATCCTGATCTAGGATTCTAGCCTTCAGAACTGTGACAAATAAATTTCTGCTGTTTATAAGTTACCCAATCAATACAAGATTTCAAAAAGATCTTTAGAATTTAAAAAAAAATCATTTTTATTTTCCTGATAATTGAGGGAGAGCTTCTGTACCTGACTCTCAACAGCATGTCTTCGGTAGCTGAAGACAGGCTGTAGCCCTGACAGGAAGTGCTGGGCACTGCACCTGGGTGCCCAATGCCAGGTTTGCCTGCTGCTCACGAATGAGAAGACAATGAAAATGTTAGTAAATGACCTACAAGGGGTTGAAGGACTCAAGGAACTATTGATAGAACATGTCTCAAGGAAAGAGCAGAGGTGAGAAGCAATAAATATTTCAGCTTCCTTTTTGGTTTGGGTGGTCATGATGCAGCAAGTGATCATTGATATTGTTTATGAAGGAAGACATCATTGCCAAACTCCAAAAAACAAGGCTGACATACTGTAGCAGACTATATTTTAAAGGTTATTTGCCAATTGCTTCTGATCTTGCAATAAAAATCAAAGTTGCAATGGACCACTAATAAAGTAGATCTCTTTGGCTAAATGCAGTATGACAGTTGCCTAGAAAGGTGGCCCGGGTGTCATGTCTAAGGGGTGACACTGACATTTCTTTATTTTATTAAAAATTTTTGACATTTAATCTGTAATATTTGGATATCATTTGTTTATAACTACAATATGTGTTTATAGAGATACAGGATATTTTTGGACAACTTTCAAGTTATAATTTAGATTTAAGTAAGCATAATTTTTCCAGATCTCCTATATCAGAGGGAAATACAGATGTAACATCAATGGAAATGTCAGTGAATATCTGGCTGGAAATACGAAGGGTATTTTTAGAGAAACTGGGTCAGGAATAGTTATTAGAAATTTTTACCCAAATATTATTAGGATGGTGTTATTCAGTTGTGATACCATGTACTGAGTGAGGTACCATAAAGTATTCCCATGTAGGCCACTAAATTTCTATCAGTATGCAACATTCTTCATTACAATTGAATTATAATAATACGAAATTTCATGCACGGTAGGGTACCTAGGCCTGGCCAGTGATCAGGGCCGATCTGTGGGGCGACTAATGGGGCGATCAGGGTGTGGGGGGGCTCTGGCACCCGCCTTGGCTGTCTTGGGGCCTGCGGGATGGGGGCAGCTCCTGCATTGAACGTCTGCCCACTGGTAGTCAGTGCGCATCATAGCGACTGGTCATTCCACCAGTTGGTCCGCTGTTCAGTCGATTTGCATATTAGACTTTTATTATATAGGATCTGTCCAATAGAACTATTTCACTAAGCTTCACTCAGGATAAGAAGAGAAGTTCAACTTGCTCTAAGGTAGAAATAAAGAAGAAAGGGAGTGAAGGAAGGAAAGAAAATAGAAAAAAGGAGGAAGGAAGAAAGAGCAAGAGAGAGAGAAGCAAACTATAATGTACAGCCTTAAGCCAATGCAGAGAAAAATGGAGTATTTTCTAGAATGTGAAACTTTGCCTCCTTAGAGCATAATAGGCAAGAAAACTTAGAGCAAGAAGCAGCTATAGTCAAATAGCAACACAGTGATAGAGGGCAACCATATGAATTGTATCCTAGTTGTGGAAGCAATTTCATTCCTTCAAGAGTGCCACCCAAGAGTCTAGTATTCAAAAGTGTGCCATTAATGCAAAAGGGCAGAGAGATGGAAATAGCAGAAAATGAGAACAAGAATGAATTCAAATGAAAAGGGCTATTTAAACAAAAGCATCAGTATTCGTGTAAATATTTAATGATTCTTTTCCCTAATTACCTAGGTTCTATCCATCATATTGGAATCCCAAATTCTTTCACTCTTCCAGTTAGCAAAGGAGATACAAACAAGTCCTACTTAAAAAACTGCATTTCTAAAAGGATACATCTAAAGGTTGGGGAGCATGAGATGAAAACCACAGAGAAGGTTAACAATGTCCGCTCAGGGCAGCATCATGTTGCTGCCAACAAAGGTGGTCAGTGACAAGTTTGCCCCACAGCTGCGAGGGCCTGATCCCAATTCAGGAGATCCTACCAATCACATAAAAGCTTATAAAGAAGATCAGAAAGCAGGTTCAATGAGGTGAGCCTCCCCTTCTATTGCTATCATTCAAGGACATTTTTTTTCACAAAAAATATGAAAGCCCTCTATGCATGTAATCCAGGTAAATATGAGTCCAATTCAGGCTTCAGATCTACTTCCAAGTGCATCATTCTCACTTTTGATTAATAATTTGAAACATGTACATATGCACCTATACTTCCCACACATGTACCCTGAATACATGGAAATTTGCATGAGATACACATAATAAGTTCTTTTTGGCGGGTAAACTATCCATTTACAAGTAAAAGAATCATGATTAGGACTTTCCTCATTCTTTAGCTTAAAATTTTCTTATTCTCCTTATCAAAATTATTATTTCCTCCCCACTTCATTTCTGCCTTCTCATGTCCTATTTTTTCCTTCAAGGCAAGCCCAAATCCAACCTCCTCTGTGAAAGATTTTGATCATCCACACTGGAAAAGAACTTCCCTTCTTTGGAAATACCATGGCGTGTGTGTTATGTACAATTTATGTATATTGCACACGATACACTATTTACTTCCTTGTGCCAATCATTTTTAAAAATATAAATGCTTTTTGTACAACTAGATTGTAAGATCCTAGTGGGGAGAGTCATGCTATACAGGCATACCTCAGAGGTATTGCAGGTTCAGTTCCAGGTGACCGCAATAAAGTGAGTATCACAATAAAGCGAGTCAATATTTTGGGGGTGGAGGGTATTGTTTCAGTTTGAAAAAATGCGACATCTGCAAAGCTCAATAAAATGAGGTAGGTATGCCTACATAGTGCAGCTGTTCAAAGGAAGGAATCCACTGACTCCACTACTGTGTGCCCTGAGTAAATGCCCCACCCTCAGTAGAGAATGTGTTTCATCAAGCTGATCTGAGAATTAAATCAGAAAATGCAGGTGGCACAGTGCCTTGCACACAGAAAGGGTTCGATAAAAGTTAGCTATCGCCATCATCACTGTTCCTCACAGCATGTTCTGTTCCTTGCACACCACACGTGCTCGGTGCTGATATTTTTGATCACCTGGTGAGGAGATACCTAGGGCTTTTGCTATGGTAATATCTATTTCTCACTCTCTTAACAGTTCCCTAATCTCTCTTTTGGGAAACTTGCTGTCCCACACTCATTAGCTCTCCCCCACCCAGACGTCATGTGGCCTAGTGTAAGCCCCTCATTCCATTGGCTGGAGGAAGGTATCAGAACCAATGTGATGCTAAAATATTGCCTAATTGATCCCTTCCCTATATGCTTTATGATCATTTCGGGCTTCTTTCCTTTCAATGTTATTCTTTTCCAGAAGTCATTCTAGGAAACCATGTAAGACCATCACAGTGCTTTTCTAGATTTGGCAAATCCCAAAGTAGCAAGGGAGCATCACAATGCTGCCCAGCCCACAGGTCCTGAAAAGCAGACAGCTGTCAGCACTTGTCCAGCTGACCCCCCGCCCCCCATTTGTAGGCTGTACCATTCCACTGTCACTGAAATGCATCATTAATATTTTCCAAGCGGATACCTATTTGAACCCAATGTGGGCTCACCTGAGAATTCTGGCACATTTAGGCATGTTTAATACTGGTGGGGCACATGTCTTTGCAGGATATTTACCTAAAGAATCAGGTCCTCCTGGGAAAGTGGAGATGTTTGTGCTGGAGCAGTGAACTGCATCAAAAGAGGGGCTCCGCTACCAAGGAGAACAGCTGAACCCCAGGACTGTGTGGCTACTTTCTCCCACCTGGGCTCCAGTCATAAAGACTTTTTTTATAGTTCTGTGAATAAGTCTTGCTTTCCCCTATTTGTCTTCCATGTATAAGCTCAAATGTTACTTCCTTTGAGTCCTGGGGTGGAATGACTGCAACTGGAGGGAGGACGAAAACAAAACAAAGGGTGGCTGCATAAAATCTCTCCCTGAATTATTCAGGCTTCAAGAAGTCAGCAGCAGTGGTAACAAAAGTGTGTAACCTGGAGAGTGCACCCCTTGGCAAAGGGCAAGGGGAATCTTGGCATAGGTGTTGCTTGGCATCAGCGATCACGGGGAGACGCCTTCAAGAGGTGAGGCCATCCCATGTTGGTGCTCCTGGTGGACACAATAGTGACCTGAACATCAGACAAGGGGAGGACCGACTCCTTCATCCGTAGTCATGAGAACCACCATCGTTGCCGGCAGCAGTGAAGAGCCACCCTTTTAGCAGTGACAAAAGACAACCACAGAAACATAAGGGGAAGGAGGAGAAGGAAAAGACATCTTATGCTAAGAGGACTAGTTTGAGAAGTGTAAACTGAGATGCTCCCTGGAAATCCCCAGCACCAGACATGTGAAGAAGACTGAAATGATCATAGAGCACACAGGGAAGGGACTGGGAACATCGTCTTTGGTGATGGTTCCTGTGGTTCTGATCTTCCCCAGGACAGTCAAGCCTCGCGAGCCCTGAGTTACATACACGAGGAAGAGCAGCAAGCTTGAAAATGTGTGGAGACACGGCTCTGCTGGTCCTGAAGTGAAAACATTAATTTTGAGCTAAAAAAAAAAGTACTTTTTTTTTTCCTTTCTCAAACCTGACATCCATTTCAATGTTAACAACCTAAAGCCTTTCAAAACATGGTGTGAGGACTTAATGCTGTCTTTTGTAATTGCTGAAACTTTTATTGAAAATGTTTGGTCCTAGGAGCTGTGGATCAGTCATACAAAAGTGAGCAACACATTTAAAAGGCAAATGATCCTGTGAAATGTCAGGCCCTGGAACAATTTTGGAGCTGCAGTTGGCAAAAACTGACAAAAATAGGTACTGCATGTAATCAGTAAAACGTCTCACTAAGTCTTCAAAACTTTATACATGAGTTTTGGAGCCTCGGATTTAGATGTTTATCTTTCAAATAAAATCCATGGGTCTGTTAAGAAAAATGTTTACCTATTTTTATGGCCTGACTTTTTATTAAAGGAGCATAATATACAGGTGTTTTATATATAGCTTTAGCCCTAAGTGCTGAAAATTGTAGCTGGGATTGCTGTGGGGAGGGGGGGACTC
>NW_005371410.1:7514714-7516095 GCF_000412655.1 Myotis brandtii
CAGTGGTTCTCAACCTTCCTAATGCCGCGACTCTTTAATACAGTTCCTCATGTTGTGGTGACCCCCAATTTCATTGTTACAAATTGAACATAATTAAAGCATAGTGATTAATCACAAAAACCATATGTAATTATATATGTGTTTTCCGATGGTCTTAGGCGACCCCTGTGAAAGGGTCATTTGACCCCCAAAGGGGTCGCGACCCACAGGTTGAGAACCGCTGCTCTAGAAGCTTTTCTTGCACCCCCTGTTTCTGCCAGGGACCACCAACTGCTTGTTCCTAACAAAAACATGTAGGTCACTGAGGTGGAGAAAGCTTCTGGCCCATCAGTATTCATAGTTCAAAACTGAAAATTCAGACGTCGGGTCCTGGATCTTATTTCCCAACAAGAAGCCCTTAAGTGAGCAATAAGAGTGTTAACCAGTCACTGCTTCTAACCAAGATGAAGTCAAAGGGGCCACATTTAACTCTGTCTGAAAAAAACTGAAATGCCAGCTAGTAATAATGGTGTTCAAAACACTAGATATCAGGCAATAAACAGTGATCCTTAACAGTGACAACAAATCGGATGAGACCTACAATTTCCATGAACATAGGCTTTGAGAGAGTTTTCAGCCGGTGGGATAGGGAAGGAGACCCAGGCAGAATCCAGCTGTTTCCTCAGTTGAAGAGACAGAGCTGAGTATGGGGTCAATGTAGACAGCGACAGAGTACCAGAGAAAAGAGGACTGTACTGAGTAAGAACCTTGGACAACTGCAGAGGCCTATAGCAGAGCACTTATCAACACAAGCCTGTGATGAAAAAGAAGTAGCAGAAAGGGTTAGAGAAAACACTGCCTGCTGCCCTCACAGGGCTGGGAGAAGGCTAATGCCCACCACAAAGACTGAAAACCTCATAATTCCCAGAGCACTGTGAAGATGTACAGAAGTTTCTTGCCTCACTGGTGGGAAATAACTAGCCCTGGGTTAAACACTGCTCTGTACTCAAATTTTTTTAAAAATAAGACCCTCCTTGCCCTTGATGGGTTTGGCTTGGTGGATAGAGCATTGGCCTGCGGACTGAAGGGTCCCGGGTTCAATTCCAGTCAAGGGCATGTGCCTTGGTTGTGGGCACATCCCCAGTGGGGGGTGTGCAGGGGGCAGCTGATTGATGTTTCTCTCTCATCAATGTTTCTAGCTCTCTATCCTTCTCCCTTCCTCTTTGTGGAAAAGCAATCTATATATATAAAAGCCAAGTAACCGGAATACCAGAATGACCGGAATAAATGGAATGACCGGTTGCTATGACACGCACTGTGGCAGCCAACCGGCCCAATAGGGGCCCTTACTGGCCCCGCCCCAACATCCCACGGCCCCTCCCCCCGGCCGGCCCAGCCCCTG
>NW_005371410.1:7516211-7517584 GCF_000412655.1 Myotis brandtii
ACCCACCCTGATCAGGGGCAGGGCCGGCTGGCCAACTGCAGCAGTCCCCCTGCATCCCCACCGTGGGCCCGGCCTGATCGGCCCCCATGGGGTGGGCCGGCTGGACCCCACCAGTGCATGAATTCGTGCACTGGGTCTCTAGTCTAAAATAAAATAATTTTTTAAAAGTATCAATTAGCTAAGGGATACATTTACTTGCCTAATATACATGTAATAGGCATCCTACAAGGAGAGAAGGGGTCTGGGGCAAAAAATTGAAAAAATAATAGCAGAAAATGTTCCACATTTAATGAAAACTATAAAACACAAATCCCAGAATCTCAATGAACCCAAGTACAAGAACATAAAGAAAGGCTACTCCAAAGTACATTACAACCAAATTGCTGAGAACCAATGGTAAAAAGAAACTATTAAAAGCATCTGGAACCTAAGACACATTCCATACAGAGGAATAAATATAAGAATTACAGCAGATTTCTCTTCAAAAATAATGTAAAGAAGAGGCCAATAGAGAAACATCTTTGAACTACTGAAAGAAAACAAACAAACAAACAAACAAACCTTTAAACCCAGAATTCTATACCCAGGAAGAATACTTTTCAAAAATAAAGAAGTTAATTTTTTTTCAGGTGTAATATTGCTAAAAAATTCAAGACCAACAGTTTTACATTACAATAAATTCTATACTCAACACACAATCTCTTAATTCTAGAATCTAATTATAATTTCTAGAAAATACCAATAAGCTCCATGGCTGCTGAGTGCTTGTTTATACTGATGGATTTAAGTGGTATGCTCAGCCCTTTCCTCCTGATGTATCCACCAAGCATAAAGCTCTTCAGTTCAACATGCTCCTTTCACCGCTACCCATGTGATATAGACACTTCAATTTCTACGACTGCTTCTTGCTAGGCTTGGTGAGCACTTACTAAGTTCTCTGTATAGCACTGCACTGTTCTGTACATTTTTCAAAATTTAACTCCTTTATTCCTCACAAAGTCCCTATGAGAAAGAGGTAGTACCATCTCCATTTTATGGCAGATGAAATTGTTGCATAGGGACAGTAAGTAATATTTCCATGTTATAAAAGTAGTAAGAGGTAGAGGTAAAGTTCAATTTCAGGCAGTCTGATTCCAGAATCTGTGCTCTAAACACTGTTTTATACCTTCTCTATATCCCAACCATGGTCACTTTAGTGAAGAGAGAGAATAACTGCTTATTTGACTCTGTGGAAATGGGAAGCTTAGTTATATAAAACTATTTTACTGGAGTAGTTGACAACATGGTATAATCATAGACCCTACTTTAGAGAGAGAGAGAGAGAAAGAGAGAGAGAGAGAGAGAGAGAGAGAGAGAGAGAGAGGAAGGGAGAA
>NW_005371410.1:7517758-7522119 GCF_000412655.1 Myotis brandtii
AGAGAGAGAGAGAGAGAGAGAGAAGAGAGAGAGGAGAGAGAGAGGAAGGGAGAAGAGATGTATAATTAAAGAATACATAGATTCATTTGGGTGGGTTTGGAGGGTGCAGGGGAGATGAGGGAGAGTAGGAAACTGAGGGGGTCTCCTAGTTGATTCAGTGTTTAAAAGTTGGTAAAATATGATGTCATTAACTATTATGAGTTCAGTTTCCAATAGTGAATATAAAGTTCTCAGAGAATATTAAGGGTGAGATGTTCAAAAAATTGCTAGAAATTGGGTCTAAAGTTCAGGAAAGCGGTGATGCTGATGACCAAGAACTGAACACTGTCCTGTACTATATGAAATCTCCAAGTAAGCTTGATGTAAGGTACCAAGCACACTAAACACGATCACACAGACTAACACTCAACATTCAGCAGTTTCATGGGAGCTAGTTGGTATTGCACATGAGAAAATAAGATGTATCTTAAAATAAAATGTAAATGATTTACTACATCTGCACCTGAATCTTGGCAGGTAGCTCATCAGAGGAGCAAAGATTTATCAATCTCAGGGTGAACTCCTACAGAGGTGGAATCTCAGGCCCAAAGGATGTGGACATGGAGGTTAGGATCTGCTCTATTCTAAGAAGCACAGAATTGTGACACTGGATGCTACAGTGACTTTCCAGCCCAGGTTCTCATTTTTTTTTCTTTTACAGGAACAACTATTAGAACATATATTTATCCCACTGAAAACCAGGTTTCTATTTAAGATTTGGGGCATCTCCCCAAAGTGTGAGAGGCTTCAACTATATATATTTGCAATGGTGTATATGGGCACTCTCTGAACTTTCCCTTCAATTTTACTGTGAATCTAAAATGGCTCTAAAAAAACAAAGCCTTTAAAAAAGTTAATAACTGGAAGCATGATAGCATCCTGCTTCAGATATTGCTCCCAAAGCCCAATGCTTTTAAAAATTAACAATTCATATTATTAATTAAGAAAATATAGGTGGTATGATAGTGTTAATATACCAACAAATAAGGGTGATTTTTAACATCTCTTACAGAAAAGACCTGAGCTATTACAGAGGTCTGTTAATTCACAGCAATGCAAGCAGTGCACCATACAAACCAGGAGTAATAAAACATCCTATAACAAAAACTTAGAGTCCCATATAAATGGCTGGGGGGGGGGGGGGGGCGGGAAGGACAGGATGGAAACGTCCATTTAAATATAGAACCCTGATGAATTTTCTTCTCTAGTGGAACCATAGTCACCAAAATAAGCTCACTGATGTAGCTGTGGTGACATATGAGTTGGAACGCATGGCGTGTACAAAGGTGAGTAATAAAAGTGAAGCAAACGAGCAAATATATATCAAATGTGACTAAAATTATGTGTTTTCATTGTTAGGAGATGTAGTGAAATCCTCTTCTGGTGAATTCCAATTCAGCATTTCCTTGATATATCTTTTATAATTTTCACTCTAATTATAATGAAAATCATTTTTCAATGTAATTTTGCAATAAAAATGTATTTTTTCCCTCATTACATAAGAACACGATCTTCTGCAGTTACTGAGCTGGCTTACAATTTGCACACTGTAGCTTTCCTTTCTTACCATTTAATCTCTTCACAGTCTACAGATGTCAAGAGGTTCAGATTAAGCTTGTTAAAGATCCGCTTCACTCGAACTCGCTGATGATTATTTATTTAGCAGTTTTATGTAACCCTGTCGTTGATAAGCACTCTATTAATTTGCCGAGGGACAAATCAACACTAGTTATTTTTCTACCGGCTATTAGACTCGGTACTGCTGTTTGTTACAAACCACTTGCCAGTTAATTATAAATTATGGGTCCTCTTTGCCTATATTAATTGATATCTCCTCAGCCTTTGTAATACCAGACAAATAAATTGAAGGCAAGATTTATTAAGCAGTGTATGTCTTGTGTCTCTTGATTAGTATTCTTTACTTTTTAAACATTTATACTTGTTTATACAGATTTGACAGACCAATGCATTAGAGAAATAATCTTTGGGGTGTACTGTAATAAAGAAAGAAAAAGATTTAATAGGCTTCCTACAAATTTATGCCAAATGACCCACAATTCATTGTGAGCAGCGCCTAAAATGCCTTTTGACTTCGTGCTACAGACTGGTGAAGGCAGCTTCCCAATTATGCAAAAGCTAATATTCAAATGGTTTTAAAGTCTATGCATGCAGTTACTATAAGATAAACAAATATGATGTGCATAAACTTAAAAATCATACCACTTTACACATGCACTCTCCAATGTCTCTTCCCTTCACCTATTGCATATATGCATTCTATTATATGTGCTTTTGCATAAATGCAGAACCTTTTTTTTTTTACTTAATTTTGTTATTTAAACAATCTGTAGGAGTAATATGTGGTGACAAAACAATAAGCTATAGCCATTTTAATTTTTAGCAGCATGAATTATAGATGGCAATCGCCACAGGACATGCACCTTTCCATTTGCAGCCCACAGAGGAGCTGGAGTCAGAATTTAGGCCAGGTAGGAAGAAAAACAAGTTTACAAAAGAAAATCTTCATTTGTTAGCTCCCGGGACAGTATTGAGCATTGAAGAATTGCAAATTTAATGGGAAGGATTACCCCAGAGGGTTATGGGATTATATTCTGATTTCAAAGTGCTTCAGAACCTAGCTAGCTGCCAAAAGATCCAGATCTCTGAACTCCTAATTTTGTATATAATTTCTCCATTTAATTGGCAGTTTGGAACCCAGTTGTGTTTGCAGTATCTTGGATTCCTACTCATTCCCCATCTGACATAAATCCAGCAAATGGACAATTAGCTCATTGGGGTGGGTGGATTGTTTTTCCATGAGTTCTTACAGGAAAGAGATATATATTGGTCAAGAAGATCTATTAGGATTTTCAACACACACATAATTGAATCCCTTCTCCAGCATATTCGTGTTTGACGATTTAAAGACTCCCCAATTAGAATTTAGAGGAAGCTTTTGGAGTAAAATTAGCCAGCTCATTCAGAAAACATGCACTCTGCTAATGTGATGGAAACTGACCTTGAGCCACTTTTTAATAATGAGATTTCAAGAATCATCTTCTCCTATCTACCATGCTACCTTTTGTTAGCTGTTTCTGGGCACACCTCCCAGTGGATGTCATGAGTGATAGAATTTTCCTGATAGCCTTGATTCATTGGATTATGCAGAAAATATGCTATTAATCATCCCTCACCAATTTATTATTTTGTCTGTATATCCTCCACGTTATCCTTCCTACCATTTACTATCTCATTGCTGGAAATCTCTCTCCCCTGTGGTCAAATAAGATCCAAGAGAAGTAAGATTTAAGTTATTAGTTACAACATAAAATTACTTTGATTAGCTGTGGATTGGAGTTGACACTAACCTCTCAAATAAATCATTTCTGATTATTCTCATTTCACATATTCACATTACTTTTGAACCCAATTACATGGTTAATCCATTATTTCCTGAACTACAGTGTACATTTTTAATACCTCATGTTATTTTACCATAACATAGTTGTTCTCAACTGGGGGCAATTTTACTCCCCAGGGAACATTTGGCAATATCTAGAGACACTTATGTTTGTCACAAATGGGGGAAGGGAAGGGACTGTTACTGGTATCTAATGAATAGAGGACAGCGATAACGCCAAACATCTTACAATGCACAGGGCAGCTCCCACTACAAAGAGTTTACTGGTCCCAAATGTCAATCATTAAAAGGGTGAGAAATCCTACTATAACTCCTCGAAATAAACCTTTTCTTTATCAAAGGGGCATTAGTAAATAGAACAACAGTTTTTTGGGGGAAGGTTATAAACCTAATGATGACTACATTTATCGTATTCCAGTGGCCCATAGAAGTTGCCTCATGTGCTCACTGATACTGAAGCCAGCCAGGAGGTGTTCAGGCAACATTGGGTTTGAAATGAATGGGCACACTTGGGAACTGAAGTGAATCATCTGTGAGTTCTGCCATGTATTCCCTCATGAAATACATTCAAGGCAAATATTCAACTCAGTTCTATTCAACTCAAAGAGTTGAATTGGGAACTCTGAGTGGTCAGTGGGAGAAGCTCTGAATTACATAGTCTGTTGAGGCAATCTGGTCATGGAGCAACATGCAGAAGGGGAAGCACAGGTGGATAAAGGACATGAAGTGGATCTTAGCACACCTGGGAAAACACAAGATTTACTAGCCTGAGATACAAATCTTTTCATTCAACAAAGGTTTACTGACATCCAGTGGGTATAAAGTACTATGTCCTATAACAGTTATCTTCAAACCTTTATCTTTCCACCCCAAAAGTATGCTTAGCATATACAATGTATAA